>NC_139583.1:27035392-27292866 GCF_946808225.1 Silurus aristotelis
TCAGATGTCAAATGAAATTTAAATGCAATATGCATAAATAATAAATACAAAAAGAACTTTTGCATAAAATCACTGAAGCAAGGTTTTTGTTTTTGCTATAAAGTTTGATGATGATTATAATGATGATAATGAAAATACACACACACACACACACACACACACACACACACACACACACACACACACACACACACAAGAACAAAAAAAAGTCAAAGGAAAATAATATAAAAAAAAATTAAATGAAATAAATAAAAAAAAAACTAAATTAAAACTAAAAGTAAAAAGAAAATAATTAAAGTCAATCTGTTTTTTATTTGCAAAAAAAGAAAACAACTATTTACATGTATTTTTGTAATTTCATTTTCATGAAAGTTTGATGGATTAAAATGATGCTAATGACTATAACATGAAGTTCATTACAATTAAAATAGTTATTTCTATAAAAATATGCCTACACATAAAAGACTAGGAAAATTTAAATTGTGTGTGTGTGTGTGCGTGTGTGTGTGTGTGTGTGTGTGTGTGTGTGTGTGTGTGTGTGTGTGTGTGTGTGCGTGTGTAGGCTGCGGTGTGGTCCTTGTCCCTGAAGATACTCCGTATTTAGAGATCCTTGGTGTTGGAGAGAAGAGAGATGAAGAGAGGAGAGAAGGAGGAATGAAAGAAGAAGAGGAGAGAAGAGAAGAAAACTTTAAGGAAAATAAGGAGAGAGATGGAAGAGCAGAAGAAGAAAAATTATGCAGAAGACAAGGTGGAGATAAAGAGATAAGAGAAGGAAGAGTGGAAAAAGTGGAAGAGAAGAAAGATGGAAGAAAGTTAGAAGAGGAAGAGAGGAGTGGAGAAAAAATTACGAGTGAAAGAATAAAGGAAAAAAAGGAAGTAAGAGATGAAGAGGAGAAGAGAAATAATGGTGCTGTAGAGAAACAGGGATCGCTGATTGCACTGGCATGGAGCAAACCAGCAAGCAACAATACACAGGTGTATATACATGCGCACACACACACACACACACACACACACACACACACACACACACACACACACACACACACACACAGAGGGAAAAAAAGCAATTTGGTAATTAAATATTTGGTGTGTGTATCGTTACAGGACGTAACAGCGCTACCTGAAGCACAAATGACAGAGGCGACGTCTGCAGACACACACATTCCGGACCACACACACTCCGCTTTATCTCAGCTCGAACACACACCGCCAGCACAAGCACAAACACTCACACACACACTTGTGGAGACTCTCCAGGAGCAGTCCACATCCAGCATGGTTCTGTTTATACACTTACACTTGTTTTTTTCTCCTTTCCTTCACACTCTACCACTTTACCTGGAGTGAGTTGTTGCCTGTTAAAGTGGGCGGAGCTTGGGGGGATGTGGTTTAGTGACATTGGATGTGATGCTGGTGTTAACGTAAATACAAAGACCTGCAGCAGGTTATGGCGCTCATTGCTCAATGTAATGATGGTGGATGTGTCAGAGAAACTGGTCGTCTTTTTATTTTATTTTTTTTGGTGATTTGACGACTTCATGTGCAGATGCTAAACTGTGATTAGACAATGTCATGTGAACCTAATAATATGTGATTGGACGATGTTGTAAGCACCCAGTGGTCTGTGATTGGACAACTTTATGAGTGTCTACTGATCTGTGATCTGTGGATGATGTCATGACCTATTGGTACCCAAGGGTCCTCATTATATGTGGTCTGTGATTGAAAAATATTATAAATACTTAGTCAACTGTAATTTAATGATGTCATGAGCACCTAGTACTTTGTGATTGGATGATGTCATGAGTACCCAATGGTCTGTGATTGGATTATATCATGAGCACCTAGTGCTACGTGGTTTGACAAAATCATGAGTCCTTACAGATCTGTGATTGGATGATGTCATGAGAACCTAGTGGTCTGTGATTAGACAATATCAGAATCACCATGTGATCTTTGATTGGATGATGTCATGAGCGCCTAGTAGCATATGATTGGACATCGTGAGCGCCCAGTAGCATATGAATGGACAGTATCATGAGCACCTAGTGGTCTGTAATTGGACAATATCAGAGCACCATATAGACTATGATTTAAAAATATTGTGTGTGATTAGTGATCTGTGATTAGATTATGTCATGAGGACCTAGTAATCTGTGATTGGATGAAATATGCAATGTTATTTACTGAAAGTGCGCTCACTTCTAAACTATTTAAAAACTTTTTCAAAATCAGTCTACCAATAAAAACACATCTGTGAGACCGATCGATGTGCTACAGTATTATTCTGGCTCCGCCCACATGCAGTGTGTCAGCTACAAGTTAAGGAAAAGGGGAACATCTCCCTCCTCTAACCTCTAACTCTTCCTTACCTGGTTTATTTTTATTTGTAATTTATTACAATTAAATTCTAGCTTTAAATCGTCTCTTCTATTTTGTTTTACTGGAAATAAAACGTTACACGTTGCACGTGTAAAAGATGGAGTACATTTCTGAATGATTTTTCTCCAGAACGAAAGCAGCAGTAATGAACATGGAACATCAGCAGCAGTTTTGGAGATGGACCTGGAGAACACACCAGCAAACAGAGAGATACACACAGAGGACACAGTGTGTGATGCGGTGTGTGAGGAACAGCAGCTCCTGCGAGAGGCCACCATGCGCAGCCTCGTCGAAATCCAAAGAAGAGCAGAGCAACGTTGGCAACGAGATCGAGACAGACAAAAACTTAGAGTAAACACACACACACACACACACACACACACACACACACACAGACACAAATAATGCTTCCACCACCATGCTTCAGATCTTCTTTATTCAACTAATTATGTAACTTCTAGTAACTATATGCACCAGAAACATGAGGTGGGTGAAAATGTATGCGTATAAGAGAAGTATGTGTGTGTGTGTGTGTGTGTGTGTGTGTGTGGTTGGATGTGTGTGTATAAGAATGTTTAACTCAACACACTTGTCTTTCTGCAGGTTCAAGAGCGACTGTCAATCATTCAGAACAGGAAGTCAGATGAGTACCTGCTGGGTCTGAGGCGTGAGGAAACGTTCAGACACCTGACTAACACACTGCAGCTGGTATAAGCACACACACACACACACACACACACACACACACACACACACACACACACACACACATTACCTATATTGTGTGTTTGTGTGTATGTGTGTGTGTGTGTGTGTGTGTGTGTGTGTGTGTGTGTGTGTGTGTGTTTGTGTGTGTTTGTGTGTGTTTGTGTGTGTTTGTGTGTATGTTATAGGAGGACGAGCAGCAGCAGAAGGTGTTGGTTCGAGAGAAACTGCAGCAGCTATGGAGAGAACGCTCTTATATTCTACAGTCTAGAAGAGAGAGGTAACACACACTGTCACACATGTACCCATTCGCACACACACATATATATATACAGTACACACACTTTCTCACTCACACAAACACTCTCATGCACACAATCTCACATTCACACACAAACACACTTTCTCAAGCATTCTCAAAAACACAACTTTATTTGTGTGTGCTCTCTCTCTCTCTCTCACACACACACACACACACACACACACACACACACACACACACACACACACACACACACACACAATGTATCTCTCACTTTCAATCACATCACACATTCACTTTCGCACTCTCGCACACACTCTCATTCACACACAAACACTTTTTCAAACATTCTCAAAAACACTCACAATTTTACACACACACACTCACACACACAAACACACACACACACACACACATACACTCACATACACACACTAAATATTTAATTGTTTTTGTTTCTGCAGGAACAAGAGTGAATTTGAGGAACTCCTCACACCTACAGCTCAGTTTGTGTCTAACACAGAAGATGGCTTTACCACACACACTCACACCGACATGACCCTCCCACTCACACACCAAAATCACCCACCCACACACACACACACATGTGACAGTCCCTGTTGTATTTGTGTTAAAGTTGCAGTCTTTGATATATAAAGGTGCTTCTAAACCTATAACCATCAATGATTATTTCCCAATCGCCCACACCAACCTGAACATTTCAGGATTCTGGTGACATTTTTCTGGCCCTGAAATAAACAGAAATGTTTGTCAAACTGCAGCTTTACATTTCTATTACCTTCAAATTACTATGTAGAATTTATCTACAAGACATGCTAGCATACTAATATTAAAGTTACGTTCAGTGATTTTTTCATCACTTCCATCTGCATCATCTGATCTCTGTGGTGCCTCGGAAACATGATGTGAGATCACCAATCCAGCCAATCAGGGAGGGACGAATCTGTGTTTAGTTTTCTTTTTTACTTTCATTTCTATTTTTTTCCTTATTTTTATCAATGGATATACACACACAGAGCACTTCCTGAACAAAAAGAAGCAAGCACCGGTTTCACTCCATGTGCTTTTTATAGCTTCCTGGTTGTGACATCACCCATTTGGTGACACTGGGCTTTCCATTGGACTGATTACACATGTGATTTAGAGCATGGACAATGCGGAAGCGTTCCCAAGCCTTTGTTGATGCAGCTCGAGTTCCTGTAGGGGAACTGTTTTACAGCCATTCATTGTCCAATTCTTGTGCGTTTTTGCCTTTTACCTAGTTAAACATATAAGCATAAAAACTAAATCGTGTCCCATAAACAATAAAAGATTAGTTGTTTCCAAAATTATAATAAGCACAGTATCTTAAATGTATATTTTAAATACATACGTTACCCACTTTTGGATGTTATTTCACCATCAATGTTATCCTGCAATAGAACTTTTGTATAAAATCACATCCTTGTCTGTGGTTGTCACACTCTTGCCCAGATGCACTGGATACACCTTTCTCAAGGGCTCAGCAGTGGTAACCTTTAAGTCGTGGAAAAGATCACAGGTTTAAATCTCACCACCAAAAAGTTGCCACTGCTGGGCCCTTGAGCAAGACCCTTAACCCTTGCCCATTCAGTTGTAGGTCATTCTGCCAAATGCTGTAAATGAATGAATGAATGATTGAATGAAATGGATACAGATTTGTAATCTGCTTTAATGCACACACACAAAATTTCCTAATACTACACTTCATGGCTCAGTGGGTACTTTGTTCACAGGTTACCACTTACCCACGTTTAAGCTTCGTCTTCCACATGGTGGCAGCAAGTAGCTGAGGAAAAGCAATGCTAATAAAAACAATGCGTTTCTCTCAAATCTGCTCCTGGCACTTTTAAATTGAAAGGCTGAATAACAGGTTAGTGAGATGCCTAAATTTTTTCAACAAATATATTTGCACTACATTTACTAATGTTTCAGCTTAATGCTTTATTTCATTTACATCTTTGGCAATTTTAAAACTAACAATACAAAGCCATTTTTTAGTTGCATATCAGCAGCACAACGAAATCCTATACCATATATTATAATCTTACATTTTGCACCCACATGGGCCAGGAAGATGTAATTGCTGTGACTGGTTTGTAACAGATATGTCTTAAAACTAGAAGTCAAATGGAGAATATAAATATATTGACACTAAAGCACATCATATGTTGAGATGTACAGTAACTACAGTGCATCTGGAAAGTATTCACAGCCCCACATTTTATGTTACAAAATGAATTAAATGTATTATTTTCTTTAAAATTCTATGAACAATCCCCAATAATGAAAATGTGAAAGAACTTTGTTTGAAATCTTTGCAAAATTATAAAAAGAAAATTAAATAAAGGCATGCTACAAGCTTGGCACGCCTATATTTGGGCAGTTTCTACCATTCTTCTTTGCAGAACGTCTCAAGCTCCATCAGGTTAGATTATCAGTGCACAGCCATTTTCAGATCTCTCCAGAAATGTTCTAATGGGTTTAAGTCTGGGACATTCACAGAGTCGTCCTGTAGCCACTTCTTTATTATCTTGGCTGTGTATTTAGGGTTGTTGCCTTGTTGGAAGATGAACCAGTGTGAGGTCCAGAGCACTCTGGAGCAGATTTTCAGGATGTCTCTGTACATTGCAGCATTAAATTTCTTTCGATCCTGACCAGTCTCCCAGTTCCTGCTGAACTGAAAAAACATCCCCACAGCATGATGCTGCCACCACCATGCTTCACTGTAGGGGTTTGTATAGGCCAGGTGATCCTCCAGACATTAAACTTGGCATTCAGGCCAGAGAATTCAATCTTTGTTTCTCATGGTCTGAGAGTTCTTCAGGTGCCTTTTGGCAAACACCAGGTGGGCTGTCATGTGTCTTTTACCCTTGGAGCTTGTATAAACAGGTGTATGTCTTTCCACATCATGTCCAATCAACTGAATTTACACAGGTGGTAAAACTTTTTTCCCATTTCTTCAAGCTGCTTTTCCTAGAGACTACAGAAAAAGAATGTCTAGTTTTATTCAATCTTTTTTTCTTTTTTTTTTTACTACAAAGGCGTGTTTGTGAAAGAGCCATGCGTTAGAAGTCAGAAGGCACTTAAATTAATAATTTTTAATCAATTAATAATCAATGTAAATTAATGATTTGCTGTCTGTCTGAACCAAAGAAAAAAAAGCAAACTATCGGTACCGTGCATAGCACCATATTTTTAACATTGCATCGAAATACATTGAATCGCATTTGTGGAATCAAATCGAAATCATATCACGCTGCATCATATTGCTGGATGGATGGACGGTTGGATGGATGGATGGATGGATGGATGGATGGATGGATGGATGGATGGATGGACATTTTGACGTATGTAATTTAATGCCAATTTCTGAATCTCTACCAACTTCCTTTTTTAAAATGAGTAGTTTTTGGTGGTAGTAGTTGTTGTACCGTTTGTAGGGTTTGCACTAACAAAACATAATTCTGTTTATTGATTGGTTGATTAGTTGGTGATTTAGGTAATTGATTAATTTATTTATTAATAATATTGTTGCTTTTGTGGTTTGTTGTCAGGACTATGGACAGGAACTACAGTACCATTGGTCATTGCACATAACCTCATCCCAGTATGCACTGTCACATGATTTTCACACCTGATTCACATTCATTTAGTATTTGTATAAAGACTCACTTTTCACAGAACTCCGTTGGATATGAGTCTACTTACCGTTGTTTTTGCCCATGCTCAGTTTATTTTGTTCATGTTTCTGGTTAGTTTGCATTATACGTTTATGCTAAATATCTTGCCCTTGCATTGACCTGTCCTCATTACATCACTCCGTCTCATCACACAAACTCATAATTAAACTAAACTGGGGATGTGTGGTGGCCTGGGTGTTTGTTGTTGTTGTTTGCTTATTCAGCTACAGTATTATTTTTGTACCTGTCATCTCTATGCAAATCAATCTTCCAAAAATTGTTTCCAAGATATAAATGAATAAACAAACATATAATTTGAATTAAAGATAAATGAATAAAGGAATGAATGAATAAATGAATGAATGAATGAATGAATGAATAGATGCATCAGTGGTGTCAATGCTTCATGCAGCACTGCACATCCTTTGTAATAAGCTTTGCCTTTGTTTCTCACTTGAGCTTCATATTTGATTCCTCGCTCGCACCCATAAGGAAGTAAAAAAAAAATCATATTCTTAAGTCCATGTTATTGCCTTCCACAGTGTCCTCGTCAGAATGCACATTTCTGATCTCAAACAACAAGCTTTTAAGTGTTTGGGCAAGCAAAAAATAATACTCTGCCTCTATATTTGTATTTGTTTAAAACATTTTAACTGTTTATTTTAAATAACTAAATGAATTATATTAATTTGCATTCCAATGCTTACATCTAGCATATACATGTTTTTACAGTCCAAAGAAATGACAAGTGTGAGACTGATACCTTTGCCAAAACCCGTGCACCTGTTCCAATTTACTGTGGGTTCATTGAGCGTTTTGTGTATTTCTGAAAATTTACATATCCCTGTATATGCGAGTCAGTTATTCGGTTAAACAGACTTGAAGGATTGGACAGGCATGTTTCAGCTTTTTCTACACACAGGCTAATTTGCATTGATTACCTGCTCATTTGGATGTGGTCTGGCAATGCACATGCTATGGAGGGGGGAAAAAAATAACATAGCTGCCATTAATGCACCAAACATGTCATACCAGAAAGATTAGTGAAATACTGGATGCTGTGTAATGCTATAAATGTCTAAAGCTAGCCATGCAGTTTTGAGCTCTGAGGCGTGCACAATGTGGCCAAAAAGCTTTCTTTAGTTTTACAATGTCAATACAGCATGAACTATGTGTTTCTACATACACCGATCAGACATAACATTATGACATAATAACATTATGACCGGTAAATAACACATTATCTTTTCATCATGGCACCTGTTAGTGGGTGGGATATATTAGGCAGCAAGTAAACACTTTGTCCTCAAAGCTGACGTGTTAGAAGCAAGAAGAATGGGCAAACGTAAGGATTTGTGCGAGTTTGGCAAACTGTGATGGCTAGATGACTGGGAAAGCATCTCCAAAACAGCAACTCTTGAAGGGTGTTCCTGGTCTGCAGTGGTCAGTATCTATCAAAAGTGGTTCAAGGGACAAACAGTGGTGGGACTACTGGATCAGGACTGTTTTGGCAACAAAAGGGGGCCCAACCCAAAACAATATTAAGCAGGTGGTCATAATGTTATGCCTGATCGGCAGGACGTGTGTGAGTATTGATAAGATTAATACTTAATCATTAGGATAAGGTAGTTACTAATATTGTGCAATTATCCAAATGATTTAAAACAGTTCAGAGATGGAGATGGCTACAAGTATGTGCGCTGTGGGAAATGTATATAATAGTGATTGTTATTCATTAAAAGGTGATTGAACATGTGCTGGAAGCATCACTGTGTGCCTAAGAGTCTTCGCAATATGGCAGTTGATGGATTTGAGTGATCCAGTTTGCCATTTGGACACTAATTGAGATGTCAGACCGAGCGGTGAAAGTGCTTGCATGTGCTGACGTGTCCCTTAACTGTTATTTATTATGGTTATTAGAACACTTTGCACTACCATCAATTAATCTCTTCCACATGCTCAGTGAGGGTGCAACATGGAGCCAATGTGCTAGAACAGCCATTATGGGTTTATGACATTTGCTTCATTGTGGCTTTGTCTCTTTCTGTCGTAAAGGAAATGGTTGTGCGCACACACTCTGAAGCGCAAGCTGTTGAAAAGAAAAGAAAAGAAAAGAAAAGAAAAGAAAAGAAAAGAAAAGAAAAGAAAAGAAAAGAAAAGAAAAGAAAAGAAAAGAAAAGAAAAGAAAAGAGTTATTTGGTTTTGTGGTACTCCGGAGCATCCCGGATCCCATCTGTGGCTTCATCCAAGAGAAGTTCATTCAGAGAAGTTCATATAGATTACTATATGCCTACGTAACAGGAAATGGTAGTCCTATTCATGTCTTCTTTTTTACAGTGTTATGCTGTTGACAAAATATTTAAGCACTCATTGCATCCTGCACCCTCATCCTGCCCTGTACCTACCCATCGCACCCCACACCACCTCATGTCCTACCAGATTGTCTGCGAGCTCTGTATTTGTTGCTTTAGTTTGTATAATATTAATTAACATTTACACAATGGGCCCCAGTGTGGACATTTCTTTCTGAGATAAAAAAAACGCCATTGAAATTCCCTCCTACCTCCAAGTTGGGATTGAATGCTAGTTTGGATGCTAGGGTAAAATTATTGTGCACTTTAGGGCATTATTCATATTCGTTATTGTAAGTTTTTGATTATAGCAGATTATAGTAGACTTTCAAGTGTGAAAATAAATAACTAATTGTGAATGAGGTACATGGATCACATATTTGAGTATAAAATATATACGTTATAGCTTATTGAAAACAATTTCTTGTTTTTTCCCCCTTTCTAAAACATTGAAGGTAAAAATACATGATAACTACATAAGCTCTGATAATTTATATTAACAACAGGTATTGTAGTTTTATGAAGTTACAGGTCACCTGTCATAAATCTCTACAAACATATAGTATATAAAGGTAGTTTTAATCATACATTAGATCTCAAATAGATTAATTTGCCATTGCTGGGTGACTTGTTTTTCATGCACATGTTTTTGGCAGTATTTATAAAGCTGCTTCATCACTATATTTTTGATAAAAAAACAAACAAACATGCTTTTTACTTATTGGTTTACCTTTATTGATGCTTCTCGGGTACTTTTCAGCATATAATTTTCATGACCTCCATGCAATTATATAAACCGTGAAATTTATTTTTATTTATTTATTTATTTATTTATTTATTTATTTATTTATTTATTTATTTATTTATTTAAAAGTCAGATATAATGCACATAATTTCTTGTCTTCAGAGTCTCATATGGATCGTCAATGAACATTTTACTAAACTAAACTAAAACTTTTATTTCTCTTTAGGAGCTTATACTTGTAATTGGAGCTTATACACTGTAATGATTTTCATGTAAAGGTTTAATACAACAGGTCCATATGTCAATG
Source organism: Silurus aristotelis (assembly GCF_946808225.1). NCBI lineage: Eukaryota > Metazoa > Chordata > Actinopteri > Siluriformes > Siluridae > Silurus > Silurus aristotelis. Next base: position 27,045,870 of record NC_139583.1, read on the forward strand.
TTTTCATTAAGTGCTAAATTCAGGAGACACTGCAGAGCATCTCAAATCTGCAAATCATTTATAGATAGATAGATAAATAGATAGATAGATAGATAGATAGATAGATAGATAGATAGATAGATAGATAGATAGATAGATAGATAGATAGATAGATAGATAGATAGATAGATAGATAGATAGATAGATTCAAGTTATACGTCTAACTCCATAGCTGCTTAATTGTTTGAATTCATTCAATATGGATAAGAGATCCTGCCAAATGCCACAATTTTATATTATGTATCTTATGCATTCTTTATAACTTAATCTGAATGCATAGGCCAGATTAATACATGTGGTGTCTAAATGTATGTTTATATATGACTAATTTTCATTAAGGTTTTTTGACATTTCCGTATTCAGAGTGTGGCAGAATAATTAAGGCCCTGACGATGATGATAATGGTGGTGGTGTTTGTTTAAATAGTAAACCCATATCTATCCAAAAAATAAGCTAAAAGGGACAGAATGATTTGACAAATTAATTGTGTGCTGTTCAGTATGTGTATTTAAAGTGTCAGCTGCAGATAATGTATAGCGTTATCTCGGCGTGTTTTTATATGTGTCTGGCGTCACCATGGATGTCCCTCCAAGCAACACAGAAGATAATGTTTCTCTCTTCTCTCATCTCTCTTTTGCTGCCCCTCGCCCTGTCGGCCCCTCGCCCTCCCGTCACACTGCTGGCTGCATCACAGCTAATCGTCTCCCTTTGCCCCAACGGCAGCAACGTGCTGAGAGAATTAAAGAACCTCAGCCATCCTTCTCGCTGCCCTTCTCCATTTCATCTTTTATTTCACCTTCTCGGCCTGTTTTGTCACAGCTTTTATATAACAATGAATTTGCAGAGGCACGTCTACATTTCATACTAGAGGTATGAAAGTTGAACAGAAGGAGGACCTACTAAAGCTTAAACAAATTTCAGAAGAGCTCATGGATTTTCACCACCCTTGTTCTCTTTATCTCTCCTCATCTTTTTTTTCTCAACCCCCTCTTTATTTGAGACTCTATTCAGGCCTGGCCGCAGTCTAATCAGTTTCATCATGGTTTCCATTAGTGCGAGAGAATATGAAGTAATTAAAGCATGGCCAGTAGAAAGACAGATAGAGAGAGAGAGAGAGAGAGAGAGAGCGAGAGAGCGAGAGAGAGAGAGAGAGAGAGAGAGACAGCGAGAGAGAAACAGAGAGAGAGAAACAGAGAGAGAGAAACAGAGAAAAAGATAGAATCACCCATCCGTAGCCAACAGACCGACAAGATGAAGAATAAAGGGTGTGGCATTCAGGCCTGTCTGTGTGTTTGTTCCTGTGCTTGGTTTGAAACCAGCCTTGCATGTTAATGAATGAGGTTATTAAGCACTAATGTTGCCGCACATAGCATGGAAAAGTGGCATCAGTGCGTGAAGATGAAAACAAGAGCCAACAAACGAATACAAACTCTATGGATGCAAGGATATATTTTTTCAGACCAAGTTTTGGTGTTCAACAATACAGATGCAAATATCCCCCAAAATCAGTGTCTTGAGGCATGTTATTTAGCTCTGTTTTTACCACAATGCTGTTAGCATTAAAACTCTTCGCACTGAGTTTTAAAGTTAGTTTTATCACAGTATTTTTAATAACAAGAACTTCGGCAGCCGGCATTATTAAACAGAGAATTGTCAGTGAGTGTGGCCATTTAAAAGGAACGCAAGGTTATTTTGAGGAGAAAAGAAGTGTACACGTCTCAGTGCTCTCACAACTGAATTGCTCTCATACACAGCAATTTAATTTTTTTGGTTGTACTCTCAGGCCAGCTGTCCTTGGGTTCTTTATTAAAGTAACCATACGAAAAATTGTTCATCGGGTTACTTTAAATTGTACTTGAAGACGCTGTCGTTCGTTCTCCTTGTAATTCTCCATAACACATTTTTGCAGTCTGCTCCGCTTTGATCATTAATCATAAAACACATCCAGATTGCTGTGACATTTGTTCAATAGTGCAAAAATGTACACTTAGCTTACTTGGCATAGTATCGAGGATAAGCACATGGGGAACATGAGGAGCATGGTGTTGGATCAGTTTCTGTTATCAGACTTGTCAATACATGTCTATTAAACATGAATAAGAACAGAGGCAGGCTGTATACTCATTGTTTAAACATGAGTGCAGTCATGTAAAAAAACTAAAAGGGAAAAATGTTGAATATCAGACATGCAATATTCCATTTGTATTCTTACTTGTGTAAAATGTTGTAAATAAAGTGCTCAATGAAGGATATTTTATATATACTGTGCATATATATATATATATATATATATATATATATATGTGTGTGTGTGTGTGTGTGTGTGTGTGTGTGTGTGTGTGTGTGTGTGTCAGTGAACAGGGGTGGAGACACGATACAGGGCCAAAATATTTGGCAAATTTTAGGCAAAAATCTCTCTCTCTAACTAATTACTGTCATGTGAAGTGTACATTTTGCAACACAGTATTTGTGATTTCTTTCATATAATCATTATTCGTTCATTAGCCGTTAGAGGTTCCCTGGTGGTCTAGTGGTTAGGATGTGGCGCACTCACCGCTGCGGCCTGGGTTCGATCCCCGTTCAGGGAACCAACCCCAGCCACTCTTAGTGCTGGTCCCAAGCCCGGATAAATGGAGAGGGTTGTGTTAGGAAGGGCATCCAGCGTTAAAACATGTGCCAAATCAAAACATGCGGATGATCTGCTGTGGCGACCCCTGATGGGAGAAGCCAAAAGATGTTTATTCATTAGCCGTTATCAGGTAGTATTCGGGAGAGTATGGTGTTTCAAGGGTTGATGGTAAATGTAGTATAAATGTAGTGTTTCATGATGTGAAGAAGAATTGAAATACTGTCTGGGTAGTTAAAAATGCAAGTATGAACATCAGTTGAAATGTAATTATATAAAAGTCATATCTGGTGTAATGAAGCACGTTAAAACAATACTGATGCAAAAGCAGGATTTAAGTTCTGTAGAAAGGTTTTTATTTATATTCATTATATTTGTCTGATTCACTTTCATTCTCAGTTCTTTTCTCTGACAAAACCTATTTATTTTACGGTAAATATTTACTTTTAATGCAGCTTCAAGTATACTATTTTCACCAATACTGGAATGAGTTGGTCATGGTACATAACTCCACATGCTCAGATTGACTGCCCTGAGGCTCAATAGACTTTTGCTGCATCGCAAAGCCAATTGTTTTCATTTTCACTTTGATCAATTATTCGCTCAAGCTTAGCATGTTCTGAATCACAGGGCCTGCTGCTTTGATGAACTGGCAGGCAGAGAAAGAGACAGAGAGAGGAGGGGAATGTGAGTACAGGAGACAGTTTGAAAAAGAAAGAAAGGTTCCTTACTGTGGTGGAGGACAATAGAAAGAACAGTGTGCTGTGGAGGCGATGCTTGAGTGTCTAACACAGCAAATCACTCTGCAATTTTCCTTGCACTTCTGTTATCCTCCTTCTCTCTCTCTCTCTCTCTCTCTCTCTCTCTCTCTCTCTCTTGCTCTCTCTCTCTTTCACTCCCACTACCCCTATTTTTTTCTCTGCCACCAATGATGGCTGTCTCAGCACTCTTTTTTGCCGCAACTTCACAATAGGTGCTTATTTGAGGAGGCACTCTGGCAGCAGAAGCTTTCGCCATGACAAGGTCTTATTATAGTGGAGGTTCAAAATGAAAGAACACGCCCACTCATACCTTCTGTGTCCTACTGTATTTTGAAAATTTGCTGCAGAAGCTGGGAAGCCTAAATAGTGCTGTGCTAAGGCAAAGAAAATCAACAGCTTTATCACAGCCCATGATGGAAAACTAAAGGCATTCTTTTTTTTCTTTCCCCCCAGAGCATGATGACCGATAATAAGAAGAGTCCAGATATTCAGTTCTTAGCGGACAGCTTTCTTTGTGAACACACATACAGATGATTTCATTCTGTACCCGGCGCCTCACTGACAAGCTGGGAAATGAGCATATGGATCAAATAATGAGGGCTGAACCTCAGATGAGTTTTAAATTATAGCTTTTATCCAGTGTGAGAAAGCCTTGTCAATATCCGTGCGAGAAAGCCACACTTTCAGGGCTGACTTTGTTTTGGCCTCATCTCTGATTGCCATTATAATCCAGCAGCCGCACCACTTATGAGTCCAAACACATACACGTAGCATTCAAGTCTAGGCAAGACGATTGCCTTATATTTAAAGCCCTTTTGTGTGGCTTTGGTATGACAAATGCTTTTCCAATACCAATCACAGCCGAGCGCACTTCTTTGGATCAGTGAAAGGCGCTTTGAGTCCATCAGCAGAAAGTTCCTTCACGCGAAGCGAATACCATTCAACAATCTAGTGCACAAGAAAGAGGGGAGAGGGATTTCACACTTTATTCAAGGCATAAGAATGTAAATGTAAGATGAAACATTTTCAGGTCAAGCAGGTCATCTGTTAGCTTAGCATATACTGTTATTGCACGACATTTAGTTCATTTTAGGTTTATGTCATTTAAAAGCAGTATTGTGTTTGGCAGGTCCAAATTTAAGAAAATAACTGCATTGATTTTTTCTATATTCAGTATGTGACTGTTTAATGTATCATTTATATTAACCCTGAATTATATATATATATATATATATATATATATATATATATATATATATATATATATATATATATATATATATAAAATTCATTTTAGGCTTATCTGTATATTATATATATATATATATATATAAGGCGCGTAATAATTGAACATTGAATTAATTTTTTGGATGTACAGCTAACTAAAAAAGTACAAAGTACAAAAAAGTCAAAAGGAAGAAAGTAAAGGGGAAAAATGCTGAGGAAGTTTCAAACAAAGTCAACAACTCACAACCTCAAACTAACGTGACTAGACTATAAAAGGCATGCTCGGATCATGCACAGCATGCCCAAGTGAAAGAATAACTTGCTGATGGATTGATTATCTGATTGTGTGCTCTGTGAATTGGCCTAAACAGGCCGCACTCCGAAGACAAAATAGGAATAAGGAATTATAAGGAATAATGGTGTAGGTAAAAGTACTCTTTTCCATGAAATGGCATTTAATGCAGTTTATATATGTCTTAGCCGGAGAAACTGGTGTCCACCCTTGAGCTTGATTAGATTCTACAGATTAAATCTTTAGTTTGTTCTTGTTCTCAACTATGGTAAATATCAGCACTTAGGTAATTCTTATCTACAGTTATTTACAGTATTAATAAATAGGTAATATACTGAATAAGTCCCATCCAAAATAAATTACCAGAATCAGTGAACCACCTCTTTAATGAAGTACTGTACCAATAAAATTAGTGAATCCCATCCTCAATAAAGTACTGTACTAATAGAATGATTGATTTCCATTCTCAATAAAGTACCAAACTCATAAAATGAGTGATTCCATCCGCAATAAAGTACAGTATTAATAGAATGAATGATTCACATCTTTAATAAATTACAGAACTAATGAAATGAGTGATTCCCATCTTCAATAAAGTACCGTACTAATAGAATAAGTGATTCACATCCACAATGAGGTACAGTACAGTTGAGTGATTTTCATGATCAGTACAGTACAGATATATAAATGATTAATTTTTATCCTTAATTCTGAACAGTATTAATACATTACAGTGTTAATAGACTGAACAATTCTCATTTTCAATATAAATATGTAATAAAAATCTAATAATTTTATTAAAATTTATTTTTTAGCTAGCCTGATGCCTTCTATGATGCATTCCCACACACTCTCATCCCATTCACATGTATCCCATGTGTTCAATAATACTGAGAATATATAACAGCATGAGTCTTTATTCTTACGCTCTAACCATTTTATAAAAAACATGAAAGCTTTATTGTATTAATTAAGTCAGTTGTGTTTAACGTCTCTGAAAAAATGTGCCATTTGAGGTGTTACTAAACAAGAATATATTAATAAATTAAAGCATTAATGTTATCCAATAGTGCATGAAGCTGATTGCAAATTGTAACCTTAGTTTTGATTAGTAGGGACCCAGAGATTTAAGAAAACACAACGTTGCAACCAGCAAAGGGTGTGATAAATGGAATATCAGTTGACCCTCTTTCTGCCCCATTTTTGTATTATGATAATTGCCACCTCATATTTTCTGTGGCTGTAATTAGTGAGGTCTTCACTCTAAGTAGACACAGCGAGCAGTGATGAACTTATACACACATGCTCACACACAAACACACACACACACACACACACACACACACACACACACACACACACACACACACACACACACACACACACACACACAGAGTTGCAGAGCATTGGCATGCAATTACACTCCTGCAATTATAGTTCTATTGTAAAGCAGGGATTTAAGAGGGATTTATGCACGGTTGGCGCTCCAATGCAATTAAAAATGGGACAAATCTGGTTCAGTCCTGTAAAAATGTGTCATGTTTTTCACATATCTGTCCTGTACAAAAGCTTTTTGTGAACATAGTTGGTAAAAATACTTTTATCTTGCTGTGCATGTTCAAAAAGTGCACATCTTGAATTGTACCTATAAAACCACTTTTTGAACATCAGTGGTATCATTTAGTATGATTTATTCATAATAGAATTACTGAAACACTATCTTATCCTTGAGGGGATATTTGGTCCCAATTCCACACACACATACACATACACATACAAGCACACACTTACACTTGACATTTCCTACGCTTCCGACCGAGTTAGATGACCCAGCTCCTCGATGCAGTATGACGAAGAAAGCAGTGACCCAGTAAGAACAGGCACTGCAGGAGAAAGCCACACACACACACACGCACAGTCTTTCTCCGGCTCTCTGAAGGTCCTTTATCCATCTGGTAACATGCTGAATAGAAAGTCTTTACATGGGGGTCTTGGGGCCGATAAACAATCACATTGAGAACCACTCTTGCATAATAACGTGTTCATTTCAAGTGAACAGATTGCTAAGTGGTCCAATGGCCTGCGCCTGTTCTTTGTAAACAACATCGTTCGGTTGTCTTAGTAACATCAGAGGAGAAATGAGTTGCCATTAGTATGTTTGGCTTCACTGAAATGACGACATTAATGTCTTGCGCACAGCTGGTGCAAAAGGGCATGGTAGGAGCTGGGAGAAAAACCTAACCCAGTCTAAAGCCAGAATCCCAAACAAACTACTCCAGTTAGTCAGCATGAAAGAAAGAAAGAAAGAAAGAAAGAAAGAAAGAAAGAAAGAAAGAAAGAAAGAAAGAAAGAAAGAAAGAAAGAAAGAAAGAAAGAAAGAAAGAAAGAAAGAAAGAAAGAAAGAGTTTCTTTTTTTTATTAGAATGACAATTTTCGTTCTTCGGGAACTTAATTTTTTTACATGCTATGAAATTACCGACCAATGCATTGTAACTTAAAAAACATTTGTCATGCATTATGAATACAAGATTTATTTAGCAGATTTTGTATCGTTTAAACAACCAACATAAAGCGAAATGACTCTTTTAGAGCCTGTATTTTAGCCATATTCAATCAATTTTACACAAATAAATAAATAAATAGAAAACACTGATTAGTCAGTCTACAGCCCCTCTTCACATCTGCATGTAAGCCTTTTTTGCCTTCTGTGTTAACAGTCTGGTTTTTATCAGAAATTATCAATAAACCCCATTACAGATAGCAGAGCTCATATGGAAGAGAGGCTCTCGGTGCAGCTGCCATTAACAGATAACGACAACAATTATAGAGAAGTGTTTAAGTGAATTTAGAGGTAACAACAGTGTGCAAACTCATTTAGAAAATGAGAATGCAAATCACGCTTTGTTTAAATGTATTCATTTGCTTACCAGGTTATGTTTTTTTAGAACGCTTTCGGTGCGGATGTTGCTGGAGATGACTCACTTTATCAAATTTGATCAAATTCACTTAGATTAAAGTCTGGGGTGCAAAAAAAAAAAAAAAAAAAGACTGCAAAATATCATGAATTCCTAATATATTTCGGAATAATCTTTGCTGTCAGAGTTTTGTCAAATTTGAAGGTATCTGACAACACTACTGCATAATAAACACCTTTTTCTTGGTACAATGCTCACATCTGCATTGCAGTGTTAAACTGGAGAAAATTGAAAAAAAGAGAGTCACTGAGGGAAAGTTAATGAGACAGAGGTGTTTCTGGAGTTATGGCATGATAATTACACCCCTTCTGCTCCAGGCAAGCCCTTTTTCTTTTTCCATTTTCTCTTTTATCATTCCTCCACTCTTCTTACTGCCTCACTCCTTTCTTTACTTCAGTAGATGCATCAAAGTGGTTCATAAAGGGCTAAATGGTTACAGCACTAGATGGAAGAGGGATTATTGATATTTGCTGCCTGGTATGTTTTCTGAATTGAAGACAAAGCATCGGGTGACATATGAACACACACCCACACACACACACACACACACACACACACACACACACACACAGTCTATGTTTTTGTTTTGGAGTTTGTGAAGCTGTCATGTGGATGATAAATGCACATTGTCTGGTTGTGGCTGAAGGTATTACTCGTCAGTGGAAAAACTTTTCATTAAATTTCCAGCAAAAAAAAGACTCTGGCTGTGTTTCCTAAGTCCATGTTTCTGTCTGTGTGTGATAGAGTGATACTCTCTCACGAAAACCTTCTGGGAGTTTACTGAACTGGTTTAAAATAACGTTACTGAATCACAGTTTTACCACGTAACTAGCTAATCCTAGTTGCTGCTAGCTGGCTAGTGGTAGCTCTCTAACCAATAAAGTAAATAAGCACATGTTGCATGTGGCTAATGTAATGTAGCTTTGTTTGTAACATGGACTAACAAAGCTTGGTAACAAAACTACCAATATCAGAATATTCAGAAATGTATTTCTTCCAATTTTTACCCTTAGTGACTGATTTTGGGTGCTACCCAATCAGTTCCCTATATAATAAAACATTATATTATATACAGTAGTTGGGGCACTAGTAAGGACCCTGGCTCACATATATTGGGTACTCAATTTTCAGTACTTTTACATATTTGCATTCCAGAGGTGCAAGTAGCGCAGTACAAATACTTAATTACGGTACTTAAGTAGATTTTTCTGGTATCAGTGCTTAACTTCACAACTTAACTTTTTACTTTTACTCATTAAATTTTTACTCAAATATGTGTACTTTCTACTTCTTACATTCTCAAACCAGGCTCGTTACTTTAGTTTGGTGACATGGTTAATATTTTTTCTTCTCAATGTGTGCCGTTTTCAGCCCATCAACTAATTTTGTCATTGCATTTTTTTTTTTTTTTTTACAGAAAATTTGCTGTCATTTCCAACAATGATTCCTGGTTTGGTGGTGAATTGCGCGATTTTTTTAGGTCACTTCAAAGTTCAGTTGCAGTGAAAAGCCTTTGTGATTGAGACAGCACTTAAAATGGTTGACTCAATGATCAGAGCCCTGAATACTGAACTAAGGAACAGATTGAGTTGCATTTTTAGGTGCTTTTTCTTTGCAAACAAGCTTTTATAATTCAAACAACATTAATAAAACATCAACCTCAACATAGCACAGGCTTTCAACGTGTTTTTCCTTTTGCCTCACGTTTTTCCCCATTGCTTTGTATAGGTATTATTTGTTAATTCTTTTGGATCACAGATGGTAGCAGTTGATGTGATTCACACATTTAAACCAGTCTTAGTGCATATGTATTGAACCCCCCCCCCCCCTCACCACCACCACCACCACCAACACCACCACTCATCATTCTAATGCTTTTTTTGTACAAATTAATTCTGTCATGGTGTAGGAACTTGCTGTAAAAGTTATGTGGCATTATCCATTTACTTGTCAAAAAGAAGAAAGCGAGAGAGCTGGTTCCCCTCAGGCAGCTGTGCATCTCTTTATGAATGATGAGGGTAATTTCTCCCAAACAGCCGAATGATCACTCTACTACACATCGCCCCCCCACCATCCTGCTCTGTTTGGGAATTAATGAGAAAGCTTGTTGACATGTATACCTCTCCAGACAAAGTGTGTGCAAGTAAAAAAGAATCAGATATAAAAATCTGATACTGCACTCACACAAACACACACAATTGAAGCAACGGAAATAATTGAGGTGATTCAAGCTATTTAAATGCAGGCACCAGCAATATAAATGTTGGCACCCCACTAATTTAGTGGTGCCTCTAATACAAAAATAGCTAACGCAACAGGGGGTCTGCCACTAGAAATCTGTTGGCGCAGTGGGATTTTCAAAATCATTTCATCCAAACTGATGTTAAAAGTACGTCTACTGGGAACTCATCTTAACTCAAAAGCAAGGGCAAAATTCTGACTTCAAGAAAAAAGGTTTAAAAAGTCACTGTGTATGAATAGTCACATAGAAAATCTGGTGGCTCTGTTATGGAATGTGTTTATTTTGCTGATACAGTTTAGTTCTACTTGTTATTGCAAATCTAAAAAAATTCTGACTGATCACCTTTAACCTAAGGTGAAAGATTTCTTATATATTCAGATCAGATTGGTCTCTTCCAGGATGTCTCTGCCTCTATTCACAGTGTTCTGGCTCTCGGTTTGTTGGGGTTGACAACGATGGCAATCATTTCCTCTAACCTTCACAATCAACAGATCTCAAACATATTGAGCACCTATGGGAGATTTTGGAGTGACAGATGAGACAGAGCTATCAAAATACCAACTCAGGGAAGATCTGTGGCAAGGTGTTATTTTTAGGTTGCTTTTTTATTAATATTTAGATTTGTCACTCATCCATATAATCCCACTTTAACCTATAAATACAACTACAAATTTAAACTAAATACAAAAATATACTTTATCTTTAACAAATAGTGAAATGTTTATGAGAGGCAATAAAATGAATTGAACTGTAAACCACTGTAAACCTACTGCCATTATAGAGACAAGCCTCCACACACACACACACACACACACACACACACACACACACACACACACACACATATATATATATCCTGTCCCTCAGCCCTTACAAAGCCTGCTCATGGGAATAAGAACGTGTTTTTTTTTACACTCCACCGCTGTTTTACTCCTTTTTTTACATGTAGATTTTTCACAGGAACCTGTGGTTATAAGAATGAGACATGTCATCCATTTATCTTTACATAGAGGGCCTGAGTTTTTTTTTTACGTACCTACCGTATTTTTCAGACTATAAGCCGCTACTTTTTTCCCACGTTTTGAACCCTGCGGTTTACACAACGAAGTGGCTTATTTATGTATTTTTCCTGGTTTTTTCCCGGTTTCACAAACTTCAAGCCAAAATACTGAGCAACATAACATTAGACCAATGAAATTTCCAAACGGAAACGAAAAAACGCACCTCACCTGTGTTCTGAGCTGCACGGCTTTGGGAGAAAAACTTTCACCGGTGGCGCACGACGATGACAAAAGATAAACTACCGAGAGAAATACAGTGGTACCTTGACCTACGAGTTTAATTCGTTCAGTGGACGAGCTCGTATCTCAATTTGCTTGCACATCAAATCAGTTTTCCATATTGAAAATACTTAAAATAGCATTAATCCGTTCCAACCCTCAAAATGACACCTCGTTTTTATGTTTCATGTTATTAAATTGAAAAATACATTTCTAAATAACAAATCTTGTATAAAAACATAATAGAACGAGTATGTAAAGATATAATAAGGTTTTATTCAGTGTATTTTCTTTGGAGATGAGATGACTTGAGCTAACGAAAACGCCGGTGGGGTGTGTGTGTGTGTGTGTGTGTGTGTGTGTGTGTGTGTGTGTGTGTGTGTGTGGAGGGGGGGTAGAGGCGATAAGGGGAGGCGGAGGGAAAACTCGTTTTTTTACTATCACTCCTGTACACTACGTATTCCAAAACTTTAACATTTTTATTTTTTCTTCTTTGCTTATCTTAATTTTCGTCACAATCTTCGCTTTCTGGCTTCGCTTCGCCATCTAGCAGCGGCGTCTCGAGCTCGTACCTCAATTTTTTGCTCGTGTAACAAAGCAAAAAAATCGACTGAGTGACCACTCGTACCTCGGAAAACTCGTACATTAATGCACTCGTTGGTCAAGTTACCACTGTAGTTGTGAAAGAAAGGAGGAAGACAGTGAACAATTACTTTCTTGGTCGGCTACTGTTTAGATACCAGGCGTTGTGACGTGTTGAGTCTGGGTGAAGGAAGAGCTCACTAAATCTCCAGTTGCAACAGAAATCATATAAGCACAGACAGGTTTCCAAAACTCGTGCTTTTTTATTTTTCTTGGCAACAGTGTTATGGGTTAGTCAAAGAAACTTAGAAATGAGCATCAGAAAATAATAAGGACATATTCCTCATTCTCACACGCACACACACGCAGTAATACCGGAAGAATGCAGTGAAAAGCTATTCCCAAAATACCACTATGCTCACAATAGAAGCGCAACATATTGCATCTAGTGTCTTTCGGTAAAGCCTGTGTAAAGTTAATTAGTTTCAGTGTAGATAGGTGCGGCTTATTTATGTTAAAAATATTTATGTCTTTCTCCTATCGTGTAAATAACAAAAAATATATATCATTTACACAAATACTTTATTGTTAGGCCTTATCTTTTAATCCTTTATACATTATAACAATAAAAACTCATGCAAAACATGACTACAACACTGTAACTACAATAATAACACATAGACAGTATTTAACTAGGAAAGTGAATTACTACTTTCTGGCTGTGTATCTTCATTCAATTACCCATTGAACTATAAATAGAACATGCGAAAATAGCAAATGTAGTAAATACAAGTCTTTCTCTCTTCTCACTTTCTCTCTCTCTCTCTCTCTCTCTCTCTCTCTCTCTCTCTCTCTCTCACACACACACACACACACACAGACACACACACACACACACACACACACACACACACACACACACACACTATCTGAGACAGCTCATTGTTCCAGACTGATTGGCCTGCCTTTACCCATTTACCCACCTGTCCATCACCTGGGCTGACTAAGCCAGCTGTTCCCTGGAGAGTGGCCTGAGACTATATCCGCCTATGCAGGTACAGCCACTAAGTGACAGTACCAAAACAGAGAAAACAAATGTACATACTAAATATAGTGTTATCATGCATGACTGGATAATCAGTCTATTTAAACTGTAAAAAATGCCAATACAACCTGACAAAACTCAAGACAGAACTGTGGAATTGCACCAATCAGCTTTTGACAAGGCAACGAAACCAGACACCAAAGAGAGATAGGAAGAGAGTGATAAAGATAGTAAAAGAGTGAGAGAGAAAAAGTGAGAGAGATGTAAATATCAGCTAATAAAAATATTTCAAACATATGAGATAAGCATTATGGCTTCACAGCACCACAGTCTGTATTTATACCTGTTCTCTCTGGAGTGACATTCCATCCAGTGTGGAGACCTGCTTTTTTTCCCATTCTTCCAATGATTGGTTTGGAATCCACCAAATCCCTGACCAAGATAAAGCAATTACTGATGACTAATGAACAAGTATTTTTGGAAGGTTTATAGGAACTTAGAAATGGATTCTATTTGCCATGGCTTTTCTTCTTTCACGGCTTTTTAACGTTTTATAATTTTAAAATAGCAGTTTCCCTGTGTGATGTGTTTGTGTCAAGGATCACCTGTGCATGGTGCAAATATTTCACTACATTCAGTTTCACAACATTATTTGGTGAAGTACAGTGTACGCCTTTTTCTTTTCTCTATTTTCCTGTCATGCCATTTTCTTTTCACCTCACTTAATTCTCATCTAATTCACCTTATCTGTAACTTATATTTAGATTTCGACCTTTTCGGCTGCTAATATATTGCTTTCTAACTTCTGATTCTTACTTTCTGCTTTTTTCTTTCACCGTTTAGAGTTTTTTTAAAAGTTAACAGTCCTCTGAGCATCGTTTACAGCAAATTGTGGACAGCAATAATGCAAATGGAATTGGTTCAGGAATGGGCATTAAACCAGATTAAAACAACAAAATAAGAATAAAGTCAGAATAAAAATTGCAACAAAAAAAAGACAAAATAACATTTCACACAGCAGGATGGCATGCTGTTTGGCAATATCAAATTACCTGAGAAAAATAAAGAAGGATTTAGCATTGAGGACCATGCTCACATGGTTTTCTAGCAATGTAAATAAAATGCACATCAAGAGAGCTGCTTTTTCTTGCAAAATATATAATATAATATGATATGATATAAATATAATATAATTATAATATAATATAATATAATATAATTTCTTCTTCTTCTTCTTCTTCTTCTTCTTCTTCTTCTTCTTCTTTTTATTATTATTATTATTATTATTATTATTATTATTACAGTATATGCTTAGTTATAGTCTTATTATATCCTCATGGTATATATTATTATATACCAAGTATGAATACCCAAAAAATAATTGATAAGGCACATTGTTGCTTATCTCCACATGCCTTCTTTATGTCAGTATCTGTGTTCTTCAATGGTAACGTTCCAATAAATGTCGTCCCTTTGCAAAAAAAAACATGAACTTTGCATTATGCAAATAGTTACAAGGAGGAGAAAAAAAGGGTGCAATGCAAAGTACAGTGCAATTTAATGCGCCTGACTTTCAGCAGGTCCGTGAAGGATGATTTCAATTAGAAGTGAGATAATTTCATTCATTGTTACACCCGCTGAAATTGCACTTTTACAAGCTTGACTAACTTCCTATTTCAGAGCTGCAAGTTAATGAGTCATGTACATTGAGCACATGCACTGGAACGTCCTCTAAACAGACTGACACAAGTTGCTTAAACCTGTGCCTTTGGTCTTAAAGAAAAAAGGCTCCTACTTTTCACCAATGTGAATTAGCTACTGAGGGGAGATATTTTGTCTTTCAAAGGAGGCTTCTGTACCTTTAAGAAGGATGAAATATCTCAGTCTTGAGCCACCCCCTGCCTATCCCCCACTAACTGGTACAGACTCTCCCCCTGGTTGCATTTATGAACCAGTGCTGCTTCTCTCTGCATCACTAAAAGGGATTGGAGTGCTGACTTTGTCACATGAAAAACCTTAAGAGAATGCAGTGCATGTCCCAACCAAGCCTGAACCTGCAAAAAAAGGAGGCAATTTTTCCACCAGAGATTCTGCCTCATGGTTTTGAGCAGAGAGACGACAGAAGAGCAAGCAAGGGGAGTTAAAGGCACTACAAAAGAGTAAAGTTGTGTCTTGACCAAAATTTTTATAAGGATAAGATGAAAGTTATCTTCCTAAACAGTAGCTAATATTTAATATTCAGCCTTCAGTTTTGAGAAAAGAGGAGGAAGCATGCAAGAAGAATGGATCTGAAGTTCATCAGAAGACCACATAATGAGATTTGTTTTTTGAATAGCAAATCTTTGGGACTCTAAAGAAAAGGTAATGTCTTTCCTTCAATTTGCATAAATTGCTGTTTTATTTGACCATGTTTCTTATAACTGTTTGACAAATAGTTTCCTTTTTTTGCAACTAACTCATTGGCAGTGTATACAGCCATTAGAATATTTTAATGTAAACACTACTGCTTGTGCTGAACTAAAGAATGGTAGATTGGTTATTTTTAGA
This sequence comes from Silurus aristotelis, assembly GCF_946808225.1. Classification (NCBI taxonomy): domain Eukaryota; kingdom Metazoa; phylum Chordata; class Actinopteri; order Siluriformes; family Siluridae; genus Silurus; species Silurus aristotelis. The sequence goes on from NC_139583.1 coordinate 27,061,486, forward strand.
GAGAAATTGGTATACAAGTATTAATGAGCTAGTTAGATCTTGTGTGAATTAAATAAAAAGCACATGCTCCAAGCGTTTTTATGGCTGCAATTGTTTCAGAGACTCATCTTGACTAGTTAAAGCTGCCAAGGATACAGAAAAAAAGTGTGCTTATGGATCTAAGCATCGTGCATGATGAGCATCTGCCCTTCCTGGGAGAAACAGCCACTGCTCAACACACCTCAGCACCTCCTACCCTGCCCTCCCAAAGTCCACTCCTGAAGCAGGGTCTTGCAGCTGGCTTTAAAAGGGTTTGTCGGACAGAAGAGGAGAGCCCATGCCCTTTTCCAGGGCTTCTCCCAGGTGTCTTGGAGATGCGAGTGAAAGAAGGCAGCAAGATTCGCAACCTGATGGGTTTTGCAATGGCACGGATGCAGTGTGAAGAGATAAACAGCAAACAGGTCGGCCTGAGGCAGGTGGTGTTTACAGGTTCGGGCCGAGCAGTCACCAAAACCATTACCTGTGTCGAGATAATGAAGAGGAAAGTTGGTGGGCTCCACCAGCTGACTAAACTGCGCTATAAAGGTGTCCGGGAGGTATGGGAGAGTCAGGAAGGAGGCGGAGCCAAAATGACCGTTCACAGGACTGTGCCATCTATCAGTATCCTTCTCTCCAAGGACCCTTTGAATCCCCTTGAGCCAGGATATCAGCCTCCTGAGATGCAGAGCTCTCTCTGGGAGGAGACACAAGATAGTAATGCAGTGTGTAGTGAAGCAGGAAAAAGGCAGTTTGACTACACTGTCATGCAGAGTGAAATACAGACAAAACGATTCTGTCCTCAAGGTGGAATCTCTGTAAATTAAGAATTTTTACTAAAGGGCAAAACTATTTACTGAAAAACTATTGCAGATGAAATCTAAAAAAGGAATTTAAAAGGAATTTTTTTTAGTACATTTTATTATAAAAACACAGATTGTGCTTTTAGCTAATTGTAATTGTATCAAGCCTTGAGCTCGAGTTGAATAGTTCATCTGATCATTTCTAATACAGTGTATGTGCACTTGCAAATCACCTCATTGGTGCCGCTATTTCTTTCTACTCACTGCCCCGGGTATTTCCTTAATGTTTCTATGGATTTGATTAGTGTTAAGTAGTTAAGTAGTCTCTCCCATACTTAACATCTGTATACCCTCATTTTATTGATGCATACCCTTTTGCAAGAGTCAACACATTGTGAATGAGTTTTGTTATCAGGAAAAAAAAAGAAAACAATATTGTAACACTGTAAATACAATGACATGAAGACAGACAGAAAATAATATTGTTATATGAATATACTGTATAATTACAATTTGTGGTTTGCATTAAAACAATACATTATGAACATATGCAAATAAATGATTTGCACAAGAACAAGTTTTATTATTTTCATGACCAACTGAATGACAAAATAATGTGATGTAAATCCATGCTTGCATTTTAGTTTTAATCCTATCCTTCCAAACCTTAATACCAAATAAATACAATTATATTTCCTAATCAGTATTAAATATAAAGTCTCAAAGCCCATGTGATCTTAAAACCGACTTTGCTCCAGTGGTTATAGATACCGAGTGTTAAGGACATTCATCATTGTAGGACAAAGATGACAGCGTGTCTATGGAGCATCTCTTTCGATTGAAGTTTTTGAACCATGAGTGACTTTATAATAAATGTTTTAAATGTAATCTGAGGATATTCCCTACGATCGTAATGAAAATCTCTGAGGCTTGACGATCACTTAATGCATTTAATTTATCGCTTTCCCCCATGTAATGGATTTGTACAATACATCGCAATGAGATCCAATTTTGCCAGTGTACTTGCGTGCTCATTATTGGCTTGCCTTGACCCCTGGATGAAATACAATAGGAATTCCTGGGAACATCGAGTGGTATTCGAGTGGTCTTTATTGGTTTCCTGAGATCCTATTGTCTTCAGTAGACACATAATTAACCTTTGTGTTCAGTCCAGGAAATGAAAGAAAGTGCTTTTTTGAATCAAGGGTTAGGAGTGTGAAGTGACTGAAGTTGCTTAAGAACTCAAATAGAATAAACTTTAGAGTACTGAGGACGGGCTAAAGGTTATCTGCGAGTGTTTATCGCTGACTTAACAGCTTTCACTCTGCACACAGCGCCATCTATAAAGTCCTCAGTTTCTATCGGATGCATTCCTTACATCAGCTGATAGTTTTAGGATACAGATTGGACAGCAGCATTGAACAGCTTGGGAGAAAAGTAATTAGAAATGACACATACTAGACTCTAGAATAATCCATTCGAATAAATCCAGAAGGATAATGCATGTAAGTGTGCTTAAATGTGCATAACCATTTTCAGTAATACTACTTGTAATAAATTTGCACTAATCTTGCATGTGATTACAAAAAATTCTGAAATGTGGGTGTCTCCAGCACACATTCAAAGTCAACAATCTAATCCAATACCCAAAATCCATTAAACAATCAGAACCTCCCAGAATGCTCTGGTAAATCCATTGTCCATTTGCAAAACCGAATACATTTAGAACATTTTTATAATCATACCCTGACCATTTTTGATAAATATAATCAAAATGTTTTGTTGGTTAAAAGCAGTGTCTCTTCATTTTGTACTTTAAAAAATATTTTACTATACAACCATGACGCACTTTTGAGAGAAAGAGAGAGAGAGAGAGAGAGAGAGAGAGAGAGAGAGAGAGAGAGAGAGAGAGAGGAAACATCATTAAATAGTTCATGTATTGACAGAGGTAGATAAAATACTGAATTAATTACTCATGTGATGCGATGGATATCTGTGAGCTGGCATTGAGGCTACTCTAAAAGGACTGAGAAATTATAAATCTTTCTAATGAAGCTTTGATGAAAGTCTGAACGATGAAGAAAAAGAAGGAGTCATACCTATAAACGACTTTTGTATTTAATGTTTGCGGAGGCACACTTTCTATGGCCTTTCCACGCTTCAAAAATAAATTCAGGTGACCCTCTGATAACAGTAAGCACACTTTTTTGTTCTCTCTCTCTCTCTGTGCTCTCCATCTCTCCCTCTCTTTCTTTAGAGGATAGCACTAAGGGCTCTGGGATGGCGTGGTAGTTTGCTATCTTCCTCCTTCCAGATGGTGCAGTCTTTTCTTATCTAGAAGAATGGCCACTGCCTCAATTTTTCAGACTGTCTTATCTGAAAATCCTTTAAATTGAATATTTACTGGGCTGATGTTTACAGCCAGTGTTTGACTGCTCAAGGCGCTGTTTTCTCACTCTCTCACTAGGACAGGCCAAGGGGGCCATTTTTCACTCTCATTTTCTCTCTCGCTTTTATTTTCCTATCCCCAATTCTTCCTTTCTCTCTCTATGAGAATAAGACTTTCTCCTTTTACAGAATAAGACTAATTGACTATTCACTACACTGGAGAAAACAAACATTCAGTATGAATAGTTGTAAATGAATGTTTAGATACGCCATACTACCAATTTGTTGACGCGTTCTGTGACGTGCTCAGGCTAATGCATTTATAATGCAATCATACTTCATTATACATTTTGTTATAATTATTGATGAATACACACTACACTTTATAGCAATGTTTACTATGGATTTGAATATTATTCAGCGTCTGGTAGTGACTGTGTTATAGTTAGTAGATTATAGTTCATGTTGAGGTTGAGACAATTGTAAGACCTGTAATAATGTGTATTGCTTTATGTTTAATAATAATCTTTAAAATCTCTCTAATTTTACATGTAGCTTGTAAGATATTACAGAATGTTAGAATATGTATGCTTGTTACAGACAGGCATATCAATTCGGATATCTTGGTTGCAAACAAATGGCTGCATTAAAACCAGTATTTTGCTCGTGAGCTGAAATGTAAATTAATTCTAAAATGTATTTTACTTTAACATGGATAAACATGGATGCACTACTTATAATGGATTATTTCAACAATTCATAAATGTTTTATTATAGGGTAAAAAGTTACATTCCCAGCACCAATGCCAACCCAATCTGCTTTAGGGAAGCTGAATCAAGACTGAACCTACACTCTGACTTCATCATTCTAACATGCAGGGATACATAATATATATAATTATAATTAATGCATTAAAACATATGCAAAAGATTAAACATTTAAATATAACACCATACAGTACTGTTTGACATGTTATGAATGCATTCAGAGATCATTATTGACATGGTCTTCAGAGAAAGTATTCAGATCAAATTTCTTTATTAAAGATGACACTGAATATATATAAAAATATATATATATATAAATAAAATGTGATGGAGATGTTTTTGTGCTTGACTTTATGTCTGTCCACATCCAAGCTGAGAGCCTTACTGAAATTATTTGGAATTGCAATTAACAGTTATGGGTGTAATAATAATCATGAATAATGATTGACTTATAAACTAGCATGGAACATATTTAGGCATATTACAATAAATTACGGCCAGTGTTATTATTTTGAAAAGGCTGTATGAACAGTGGGGGGAACAAAATGCTTCAAATATGCCTTTTCACTGCCGCCATCTAGTGGTGAAGAGGCTGAACTTCAGTGTGAAGATAATTGGTTTGAGTACACATTTTACTTACTACCTATATAGAATACTAAATGTTGAAAAAAAAAAAAAAAAAAAAACAACACACATTTGTTTCTTTTCTATTATTTATTTGTATATTATTTTAAACAATGGTAAGTGTCCCAAAGCAGTTTTTATAACATTCCTGAGATTTTATTTAGCAAAGAAAATGTACAATAAGACAACAACAACAACAACAATAATAATAATAATAATAATAATTAATAAAAAAAACTCATTCTAATATCTAAATATGTATTCACATAAAATATTATATATTAACAAAATTATAAAATTATAAAATTATACTACAAAAAAAAAAGTAAATAAAACTTGATATTTTTTTTTTTTTTTATCAAAACGCTCTTATTTCTTATAAAAGATGACAAAGGCCCATCTGACCAATACAAAACCATTAAACATGAGCATCATTAATGTTCATGGAATTTTAACTGTCTTTTTGGTGCATCCTGATGCTTACAATCTTCCTTCAATCAGACCCACTGTATTTTTGCTGCATTCATGTTGACTTAAAAGTTGTAATTTGCAAGTAATAGTAGTGCTGTTTCACACTTGGGGACGATTGGAAAAAAGAAAAATAAAAACTTAAAAGCTTTAACTTTTCTGAGCCCAGGCAATGCTTTCCATTGACTTACCTATGCACGCTTTACGTGACAATTATTAATCGGGTGAAGGTTTCTGTTGATTGTTTACTGGCACAAATACACACCTGTAATAATTGTTGCAAATATGCACAAGGATAAATAGCTGATCCAAATGTCCCAAGAGATTGTTTGTTATTGTGCCCAAAAAAAAAAAAATTATAATAATTCTATTTGGTATATAAAAGTTTTTTCCAGGTTATTATACAAAGTTTTGCCTTTTACTGAGGTACATTACATATTGCATATACACATTTCATAGACAAAATATACATATACTAAGATTCTTTTACATTCTAGTGGAAAAGTTCCTTAAATAAAACTTACTTTCGGCTTCTCCCATTAGGGGTCGCTACAGCGGATCATCCACATGCTTGATTTGGCACGTTTTTACGCTGGATGCCCTTCCTAACGCAACCCTCCCCATTTATTCGGGCTTGGGACCGGCACTAAGGTTTATGCAACCCTAATGGTTGGTTCCCTGACCGGGGATCGACCCGGGCTGCAGCGGTGAGGGCGCCGCATCCTAACCACTAGACCACCAGGGAAAAGTTCCTTAAATCCTAGTAGAAATTCCTTACACCTTAGTGGAAAAGTTTGTTACATCTTAGTGGAAAGGTTTCACTAAAACATGGACATGTTTCACGAAAACATGGACAAAAAAAACCCTAAATTTTTTAGCCATTAGTCAGGCCACAATAAACAAGTCACAGACCTGTATGTAAAACCAAGAAAATCTCAATGTAAATTTTCTCTCAGAAGAAGAAAACAAAGTCGATTTCTAGCACTTACTCCAATATGTTTTTTCAAATAAAGAAGTGAGGCAAGAAGGATGTCTCATTTTAAATATGTATTTAATTAAATTAAAGTTCAGTATTATTGTATGGTGGTTTCCAGATGCAGACACTGAGATATACAGCTAATTACACTGTTGTAAGAGAGGGTCACTATGAAGATTTCAATGTGTTCAGGAAAGTGTAGATGAATTGTAGATTATTGTTAGAAAACTGGATAATAAAAAACAAAAAAACAACAAAAAAAAGCTCCTCCCCTATATGTATTTCTTTATATAAATAATTCTAACCTTCTTCAATCTTCATTGAAATAGTTTAATCTTTTTTAAGTAACAAAGATATGTTTTTAAAGCTTTTTAATTTGTGAAAAACACAATTTCCCGTCCTGTCCAAAAGTTTTTCATATGACAGTTTTTCATATTTTGGAATTCTTTACCAAAATCTAACAAAGCTTATATAAAACACCTTTTAATATTTTCTTTGCTATTCTTTTATGTTGAGTTATTTTTTATTTAGTATTTAAGTCTATCTAATGTTTATTTTGGTCTGTTTGTAACATGCCCACATGCTTGATTTAGTCTAAAAAGTCTAGCTCAATCTATTTAAATCAAGTGAGAACAAACATATAATTTTACCTCAATATCTTTTTATCTACAAAAAAATATTTATTCTTTATTACGTTGGATCACCGGCTTTTTAACTGGTGCGTGCTTCTATTTCAACTTTTAAGATGAGCTGTGACTTTGGTCAATAAGTTTTAATGCCCTTTTCCACCTTTTTTCACTGTATGCAAATAGCATGTAAATTAAATGTATGCAATGCATAAGTTATAGAATAAGATTTTGATGTGTAGGTTTTTTGACCTTACAAAGAAAGCACCAAAACTGAAATAGAAATGATCTCTGCCTTTAACCATGGCATAGGTGTTTGTGCCAAATAGGTTTGTTTGAGTATTTCAGAAACTGCTGAGCTGTTAAGATTTTTACAGACACAAAATTGTGTGAAAAACAAAAAGACATTAAGAGAGTTTTGTTGATATTAAATGAACTTTCACATAGCAGATAGGAGACATGATTAATAATATATTGAACAATGAACCCATGTTGGCGAATGAGATCAAATCACCACAACCACACTCCAAAATCTAGTGGTTATAACAGCTAATGTATTAAGATGTGGATTGTTTCAGGTAGGACACAACTAAAAGCCTAAGTGTGAAATATATATATATATATATATATATATATATATATATATATATATATATATATATATATATATATATATATATATATATATATATATATATATATATATATATATATACTGTGTATAGTGTTCTCATCCCATCATTTTGATTCCACGGTTTGAGAAACCACCAATACTACAGAGAAACACAGACAAGTAACAGGTATCTGATGCAGTGAGAATAAAAGCCATTACTAAAGCAAGAAACCCAATGAACCCAATGCAACACAAGTCTCCTTTCACTGTAGCCACAGCTGCACCACCCGCATACATCATCTCTAGCAGAACGTTCAATGTGAACCTAAGTGCGATTTTCCGTGCATTACAGTTTTTCGGGTGATTTGAAATGAAGGCAATTTGTGTGTCTCTGTGCAAATTCTACAGAAAACACAAGTATAAATGGTTCATGAAAAAGTTAAACAACTATTTTGAACTCTTTTGGCTTACCTTTCCACACAACGTCAAACTTTTTTTGAAAAGTCGGTCGTGTAAATGTCCTTGTAAGTGTATCTGCTACCAAATCAATTTCTTTTGCTATTAAATCATGAAATTAAATCCACCCAAATGCAGTATGTTTGAGCTTGTGCAGTTTGCAGCAGATGCAGGTTGCTTTGACTGGCGCGCTTTGACTATCCAATTAAAGGATGTGAAAATGCAGACGTGTTCTTATGTCTGCGAGGGGGCTTTAAAATGGTCAAATCGCAGTCTGATTGGTTAAAGCAACAGCTTCAAGCAACATAGAGTTTATAGTTAAAAAAAAGCCCACAGTCCTCACACTGCTGCTCTTATGGCAATACTTGATGTGACGGCTGAGATCTGATTGAATAGAAACGGCAAAAACTTTCACTTTCACTCTTGGTAGCAGCGCACTCAGGAGAAAAGCCTTGAAATAAAGAGAATGGACAGTTGGGATTCATTTATTATATATGCAGAACATGAAGCAAAATATATAAAAACGTAAGTAACTAATTCTAAAAAAGGTCCTTCTGGCCATTATAGCCTGCCACTGATGATAGATAGATAGATAGATAGATAGATAGATAGATAGATAGATAGATAGATAGATAGATAGATAGATAGATAGATAGATAGATAGATAGATAGATAGATAGATAGATAGATAGATAGACAGACAGACAGACAGACAGACAGACAGACAGACAGACAGACAGACAGACAGACAGACAGACAGACAGACAGACAGACAGATAGATAGATAGATAGATAGATAGATAGATAGATTTACAAAATGCAAAGTAAGCAAACAAAAAAAATGTGAAATGCAATGCTCAAAAATCAGTATACTATACTTACATATACACTATTCTATACTTATTACCAGGTGTCTGCAATCCTTTGGCAATATAGTGTGTCTATACTGACTGTGTGTGTGTGTGTGTGTGTGTGTGTGTGTGTGTGTGTGTATATATATATATATATATATAAAGTACAAGTAGTGATTGAACTAAATTATTTCTATTAAAAGTACCTAGTCAACACCTTTATACATGTTTGGCAATATGTCGTCAAACATCACAGTCTGAACCACAGGATTTATGCAAATAATTCAACTTCAGTTCAAGAACATAGTCAAACATATTTAAAGAAGCTCTATAAGACAAAGTTTTGCATTATTTCTTGTGATTCTTTTTTTTTTTTTTTTGGCCTATTTGTCTGATATTCACCTTTAATCTTTTTGGGCCAGATCAATAGTTGGAGAAAAGCTATTGGAGAAAAGGATATGTAGTTACTATGTTGTACTATTTAATAATCATTCTTAAAACGGGAAATACTACTGTACATGTTAAAAAAATGATAATACTGCATCCATGCACATTCTACCAACATGTGATATGATTGATGGCCATTAACATGCCATTTTTCATAATTAGTACAGCGTCTAACTAGTACAATTATCTTGTCTGTTAATAAGGTTGCAGAGAATCCTTTTTTCTCTGAAAGACGTGAATGTAAATGCAATGCAAATGTGGAAAATCTGAGCTATATAAATAGGACACCTGCAAAAATGTACATTTCTTAGAATCCTCACTGCTGAAATGAAAGTTTCTGTTTTTCTTTTGCTGTTCCTTGGTGGGATGGCTGGAGCACTGATTATGAGAGATTATGTTTATGTTCCTAAAAGAGTGACTTGGACTGAAGCTCAAAGGTACTGCACACAAAATTATGGAGGCCTGGCTACCATCACTGCTGATGAGCAAAACTGGATTGCTCTGGGTATTGAAAACTTCACTGATGCCTGGATTGGGCTAATTAGAAGCCCAGTTAATACAAACATTTGGCTCTGGTATAATAGACAACCAAGTGTTTATTTTAAGTGGTGTCCTAATCAGCCAAATAATTACAACAATGCCCAGAACTGTGTGGTTTTGACCTCAAGTGGCTGGAATGATTTAGAGTGTCTGAACTCTCAATCTTTTTTTTGTAATATTGTCTCTGCTATATTGGTTAAAGAAGAAAAGACATGGGAGGAGGCACGTGAGTTTTGTAGGACACATTACACTGGCTTAGCCTCTATGTCAGAATTACACCTGCCGGACAATGATCCCAAACAGATCCCAGATAACAGCGTTTGGACAGGCCTACGTTTCCTTAATGGAAATTGGACTTGGATGAGTGAGGAGATGCTGGGGATACCAGAATCACTGACATGTACACCTCAACTCAACAGCTGTGGAGCTTACAACGTCAGTAATAATGTCTGGGAGAGCAGAAATTGCTACGAGAAGCTTAATTTCTACTGCTACTGAGGTAAAGTAATAAATAGATCTCTAAATAGATGTCAAAATATTAATGACACAATTTGTTGGTGTAACATGTATTTTATTTAATCATATCTGTCATCTTTCTGAACAGATCTCCTTTCATGAGTGAGAACAGAGTCCTTAAAGAAGAATATGTACATTGTCTCATTGCTGGATTTGCTTTATTACATATTATATATTAATAATCAAAAAACAAAAATGTTAGAACCTTTTTGCCTTTTTGCTGAAGGACAGTATAGTGAAGAATGATAAAAAATTATTAAATCAGTCAATCAGTCAGTCAACTGTATAAGAGAGCATTCAGTTTGTATAGAGGAATATTACTGTGCAAAAGTCTTAGGCCATCATTAGATTTGTTGTTTCAGCATTGGTCTACTGACCATAAATAATTTTTTAGTTTCCCATTTATTTATTTAGTAAAATGCAACCAGACAATATAGAAAAATTGTACTGACAATTGAAACAAAAAGAAAAATATCTATTGCCTATTTAGTGTGACCTCCCCTTATACTTGAGCAATAGCAGGAACCTGGCTCTTGTAAACCTAAATGAAAAGGAGGCCTAATTAATGTCATTGCTAACACCTGTATTTGTCCATGTAAAAATGGCTGCTGTGAAAAAGTCTATTACACCAGACTTGTGCAACACACGCTTGAGCATTACATTACATGCACATATTGTATGAGTTAAATTCATTAATAGCTTGCTAATAAGACCAACATTACATCACATTATTCAATTAAAAATGCCAAAGATCACAGAATTTGACAGACGAAAAATTATACTTTTGCATCAGCAAAGCCACTTAACAATAAATCTAGAGGAGGCCTGGGACTTTTCCACAGTATTGTGCACACAATTTGTTTAATTGCTTTGTGAAGGCAATATACATGTATATTATATAACTACAGTATACAAACATATATAACAATTTAATGGATTCATATCATTAAACACGTTGTAATAATTATTTATGAATATGCATTTTAAATTATAAAAATATTTATTATGCATTTAAATATTGCTTATTGTCTAGTAATGACTATGGTATAGCCAATAGTTTTATGTTCATGTTTAATCTCATATCTATGGTGTAATTTTCAGCTTAAGACAATGTACGTTTATATTGCTGTATGTTTAATTATCATTGTTTCTTCCAAAATGTCTCTTTTTTTGCTTCTTCTATGCCAGTATATTATTATGCATGTTAGAATATGTATATTAATTATGTATGCATGCTCAATCATGGTTGCAAACAATAGACGATGCATTATAAAGGTAATAAGCTGGTGAGCTGAAATGTACACAATAAAAAATCTAATTTTTTAAGTAAACATAATTCTGAACTTGTGTGTCTTTAACAATGACAAAGTGCTATGTCAAACACTTATAACACATTGTATTAACAATCTATACACTGCTAATCAAACGTTAAATTCCTAGCAGGGGAGCTGCTTTAAGACTTGCGCTTTCACCACATCTAAATCTTATTAACAAGCTGGGATACATATTATTATTGTCATTATTATTTATAATATAAACACACACACACACACATATATCTAATATATACAATACTTTCTTTTTTTAATGATCTAATAATGGCAAAGCACTTTCATCTTTGTTTTTTTGTTTTTTATAATCAGGCCTGTACTGGTCAGAACCAAAACTCATCATGCAGGAAACAGAACTCCCTATAAGGTTGGCAACGGAACTACTGACCATAAATGAAACTCATGTGAACATGTTGCATTATTATCCAGCAGATTGATCAGTACAATAGACATACAAATAACTATAAACTAATTCAATACACTTTAGGCAAAATAGTTAATACTTGTGTCATTAAGCCAGCATAAAATTATCCAGTATATCTTGAGTAAACCTATCATAAAGTCATATTAATGGAGTAAAAAAGGAAATAAGTGCATATAAATTCACAGTAACGTGAGTACAATCAAACTTAAAAAAATCCTTCTACCAGTACCTTCAACATAAAAGAATAATACATTCAAACAATACTTGTGTATGTTCCAGGATATAAGTGTAGATGTGTAAAAACATGTATAGTATATATGTGTATGTGAGTATGTGTGAGTAATTTATGAATGAATATGTGTCAGGATCTGGACATTTTAGGTTGTTTGTTTTTGCTTTGGCCACCAGATGCCGCCACTGGGCCCTTATCCCCTACTCCCTAACTCCTAAATGTTAAATGTCTCCCACCTGCTCCTTTTTTGTTTTGTCTATTCATTATATTTGTCTTGGTAATTGTCTGTCTTTATATTTGTATTTGAATCTGGATCTGTGTGGGTTTGTTTGTTGTCTCTTTGGTGAGTGTCTTGTTATTTATGGTTGTTAGATTTCTTGAGTCTTTTCGAGGCCTCTGTGTTTTCTAATCCAATGTATCCCAGTCCATGTCCTTACCTTGCAATATAATACCTAAAGAAAAATCAGTGAAGTCCTCTCTCAACAAAAGTATAACCTCTAGAGGCTCTGTAAATCTTACACTTCCTGTGACAATATTTTGACCTTCTTGACTGACAATCAATGTGCTCTGCTGTAATTTATTCAGCAGAGGTGCCGTGGCTGCTACGCCTTCTAGCTCATCTTCAACTAGAGTTGCTGGCTATTCATGGATTCCATTCCTGTCCAGAAACTCATCACTCACTCCAGACCTCTGGGAGCCATTCGAAAGCATGTTTTAGATTTCCAGCTGACTCTGGAGAGTCCACAAGCTGCTCATCTGTGCCTGGAGGTCCCCACATCACTGCCATCTGTTTCATGGTTGCCCTTATAAAAAGAGATCTGATAACAGGAATAATGCAATAAAACAGCAAACCTAGAACGAGTAATATTATACCTACAACTGTTCAGTTCCAGGATCTCCTTGCCAGCTTTAGCAACTATCAATATTAGTGTATTACAGAATTTTGGTGTCTCAATTAAAACTCCAGCCTTTAGGAAACCTTCTATAGTCTTATGAATACCCTGTTCTGCTTCAGGGCGTAATGGATGCTGTTGCCTTTGAGGCAAACAAGCACCTGGCCTAACTTCAATGCTAATGGGGCTGGCTGACTGTACTAACCCTTCATCTGTGTCATGCTGAGACCATAGTTCAGCTGGAACTTTATTCTTCATTTCAGAGAATAACTCATCATATCTGGATACACTTGTAGTTTGCATCTGCTTACCATCTACAAGCATTACTTTTCTCGGAGTACCCATCATTGGAGTAAAATTTTAATATACATCTTATCTCTTGATTAAGAAATTAAAGAATGTTGTGTAGACTTCCCATGAAATATTTTGTACAGATTTCATCATGGGACCAGGATCTTTTGCGTCCCATCCTTTACCTATATACACAGAGACATGCAGAACTGAATGAGGCATTTAAAACAATTTCTCAAAAAATATGTCGTGGCTAATTGAGACAAGAACAAACTAATTCAGTAACAAGACAATGACTTCAATCAAAAACAATAGACTAAGTATTGAATCCGAAATTTTGGTAAAAATACTTGTACCGTAAGACCCCTAATATATATATTATAGCAGGGATTACACAAAATCTCAGATGTTAAAAATACCTAGTCAAACTTCAGTAATATGTCAATATGCCTTCTGTAAAAGTTCAGCAATATGTCTTCAAACATCACATTCTAAACTACAGGGTTTATGTAAATAATTCGACTTCAAGAGTTTAAGTACATAGTCAAACATATTTAAAGAAGTTCTGAGACAAAGCTTTGCATTATGTGTCTGGCTTTTTTGGAAAGGCCACAATAATTTGCTTTTCTTCTTTTAACCCCAATCTTTTTTGGACCAGATCATCAATTTTTTCTGATGCCTTAAAAAAGACAAGGCCTGCGTCACCAAGTAACTTTACAGTATGTATATATATATATATATATATATATATATATATATATATATATATATATATATATATATATATATATATATATATGATATGTACTTACAATATTGTAGTATTTAATGATCATTTTCGAATGAAACTGGAAAAACTGTTCTAAAATGTTTTCTAAAAAAGCTAATTATGAATCGATGCACATATTGCCCCCTTGTGAACTAATTGATGCCCTTAAGCATGTTGTTTTCATTAATCAACTCAAGGGAATTAAAATGAGGAACGAAAAAAAAAAAAAAGAAAAATTAAAAAGCTATAATTTATCCAATTATAAATTCTACACTGGCATTAACATATATCCAATGTAGGTGAGACTTGATTTCTAGATTATTCTAGAAAATTATGGAGGCCTGGCTACCATCAATATAGATAAGCAAAACCAGAATTTTACTGGGTATAGAAAACTAATGCCTGGATTGGGCTCATTAGAAGCCCAGTGTATACAAACATTTGACTTTGGTATAATTGACAACTAAGTATTTATTTTAAGTGGTGTGTCAATCAGCCAAATAAATACAACAATGCCCAAAACTGTGTGGCTATGACCAAATGTGCCTGGAATGATTTAGAGTGTGTTATCTCTTGAGCTTTTATTTGTAATAAGGTCTCTGCTATATTGGTTCAGGAGAAAAAGACATGGGAGGAGGCACGTTTTGTTGGACACATTACATTGGTTTGGCCTCTATGTCAAAATTACATGTCTGCTTGTTAAAGATGTATAGAAATGTTGATAAATTATGGTTGAAACTAATGTTAATGCATTAAAAAAAATAATATGATGGTGAGCTGAAATATAAACAATAAGAAATAGGTGAGTCTGCTTTTAAGTAAACATAATTCTAAAATTGTTTTCTTTGTAATGACAAAGTGCTATGTACACTATTTATAATGCATTATAGTAACAACCCATACATTGCTGATCAGAAGGTTATCTTCTCCAGGGGAGCTGAATAAAGACAAGTAGATAGATCCAAAATAACACTATACATAGTGACAGTTATAACATATTATAAATGTAGACTATCATATCATTAGATTATCATAGACATGGCTTTAATAGAGAATGTTTAGATGAAATCCCTTTTTTAATGATCCCACTATGGTCCCACTGTGCTTGACTTTATGTCTGGTGACTTTTTGGCCACTTTCTAGCCAAAATCCTTACAGACATTCTGGCATGTAGAATTAAACTTTAAAATTAGGAAAGTAAATTGAAAAATAGCAGTGTAATCTCTAAATAATAATGAACTAATAAGCTAGTATGGACCATATTTAGGCATATTGTAATAAATTAGGGTCAGTGTAAATACATCATAGAATGCCTTTCACTGCTGCCATCTAGTGGTGAAAACAATGAACTTGAGTATTCATAGGAATGAGTAAACGTTTCACTTACTACTGTTTAAAACACTCAATGTAGGAATAATAAATGAGAAAGCACACATCTGTTCTTTTTTATATGTCCCAAAGCAGTTTCAGAGATTTTATTCAGCAAAGTGTATCTACAGAAATAAGACAATGAAAAAAAGGGTTTTACCAAACCAATCAAATATCTAAATATGTATGCCCTTTTGAAATAATATACATTACAGTAAAACAAATTTAAAACCCCTCCTTTTTTCAGTTTTTATTGAAATGTACGCAGTGTACGCAGTGTACTCAATGTAATCTAAAATAAAGGCCAAAAAAGGTAATTATTGTAAACTTTACACATCATACATTCATTATCATTGTTTATAACTTTTTGATGATTTCAAATGCAGTCAAACCCACTGCATTTGTGTGTCAAAGTCATTCTAAGTGGTAATTTGCAATTCATAGTAGTGCCATTTCACAGTTGGGACATTTTAAGGGTGAAGTGCAAGAAAAATCAATTAAAGTTTGCCTTATGAGCATATTCAACTCATGAAATGCTACAAAGTAGTCCAATTTACAGTGACAGCCCTGACTGACATAAATATTTATGTAAAAAACTGATTTTCTCCTTAATGGAATTAACAATAACTGAACCTTTGAAGACAGACCTGTTGTGAGTCCAGGTTGAGTCACTTGTATGAACTTATGTTGAACCCATTTTTTCGCTTTAATTCAATTTGTTCAAATTTGATCAATTAATTAAATCTATTAATAAAATTGTTTTCAACAGATTTGGAAAAACTACATTAACAATGATGCTGTGCAGACAATTCCAACGATCAGCGAGTGATATCGGACAACATGCACCAAAAGAAATCTTCAGCTCCGCCACTGTCATTCTCAGTGGTGTGGGGTTTATATTTCTTTCCCTTTGTTAACTACACAGTCTTGTACCTTTGTCTTTTTGTTTAATTTCGATATACTTATTTGCTTTAAGTCAAAAATTGTAATGTGATTCACCTCGTAGCTTGGTTTGGACTAGAATCCTTTATGGGAAAACTACGGTGGCCGAGAAGTGCAAAACACATTAACAAATCCGAAAACAAATTAACAAATCCGAAAACAAATTAACAAATCGAAAAACAAATTAACAAATCCGAAAACAAATTAACAAATCGAAAAACAAATTAACATATCCGAAAACAAATTAACAAATCGAAAAACAAATTAACAAATCCGAAAACAAAATAACAAATCCGAAAACAAATTAACAAATCCGAAAACAAATTAACAAATCAAAAAACAAATTAACAAATCCGAAAACAAATTAACAAATCGAAAAACAAATTAACAAATCCGAAAACAAATTAACAAATCCGAAAACAAATTAACAAATCGAAAAACAAATTAACAAATCCGAAAACAAATTAACAAATCTAAAAACAAATTAACATATCCGAAAACAAATTAACAAATCTAAAAACAAATTAACAAATCCGAAAACAAATTAACAAATCTAAAAACAAATTAACATATCCGAAAACAAATTAACAAATCCGAAAACAAATTAACAAATCTAAAAACAAATTAACAAATCCGAAAACAAATTAACAAATCTAAAAACAAATTAACATATCCGAAAACAAATTAACAAATCTGAAAACAAATTAACAAATCCGAAAACAAATTAACAAATCTAAAAACAAATTAACATATCCGAAAGCAAATTAACAAATCGAAAAACAAATTAACAAATCCGAAAACAAATTAAAAAATCCGAAAACAAATGAACAAATCCGAAAACAAATAAACAAATCAAAAAACAAATTAACAAATCCGAAAACAAATTAACAAATCGAAAAACAAATTAACAAATCCGAAAACAAATGAACAAATCCAAAAACAAATTAACAAATCCAAAAACAAATTAACAAATCCGAAAACAAATTAACAAATCGAAAAACAAATTAACAAATCCGAAAACAAATTAACAAATCCGAAAACAAATTAACAAATACAAAAACAAATTAACAAATACAAAAACAAAACAACAAATCCAATTTTTTTGGCAGTTATGTTTAAAGAACAGTAAATCTGTACTGCTATACAAGCTGCACATTGACTCCTCTGAAATATATCCAAGGTTCATTTCTATACTATTGTCCATTGCAGGGGTCACCAACCTTTTAGAAACTGAGAGCTACTTCTTGCGTACAGATTAATGTGAAGGGCTATCAATTTGATACACACTTCTAAAATAACAAATTTGCTCAATTTATCTTTAATTATATGTTATTATTGTGATGATATTATAATGATATTCATCTATATCTAGTCATCTATATATTTATATTGTCATTTTTTAATTCACACCAATGCAAGTGTGATTTTGTCAGGGAACCACCAGCCACGCCTTCCTCCAAGGCTCTAACTCTAACTCAGCCTCTCCCTGCTCTTATCACCTACACCTGTTCCCCATTACCTTTCCCCTTTACTGGAAGGTCCCGATTCCACCTCACTCACAGTCCGATCTACTCGTTGCCATGAGAGATCTACCGGACTTCCTACCACTAGTATTTTTTGTACTTCCATGCTCCTGACTCCACTTCGGAGGAAGCGCTCAAGATAGGTTTGCTTTTAACGGTTTACATTGTCGATCATCCCTGGACTATCTATGTTAAGGTTTCTACCCGCATTACGGATTATACCCCCTCTCCAGTTCGTACTTTTTCATACCCATACTCCGGTTTCCGACTCTTTCTATATCCTTGACAGATTTAAAAAGCATTGCAACAAAAAAAATGTGATGCAGCTCACTGGTAAATGGCGCTATGGTGAGCTAATTTTAGAAAAGGCCCGCGGGTGACTCATGTGGTCCTTGCGGGCGACCTGGTCCATTGTATCTAAGGGATGTGCTCAGAAACTGTTAGAAATATTTATATTTATTTTTTTAATAAATTTCGTTTATATTTACATGTATGCATTTGAGCATTCGGCAGATGATTTTATTAAAAAGCATGTTTTTTCTTTCTTTTAAATGATATCCAAAAGAAATTCAGTGTTTCCACATTTGAGATCAAGGCAGTCATTAGAACCAAGCTAAAAAAATGAGTACAAGGTCTTCAAAAATGAAACCTCCAAATAATAAAGAAAGTGAATACATGAATGGTTTGCAAATGTCAAATACATGTAATCTAACATTCAGCTGCTTTTTGAAGTAAAATAAAATTTAAAAAAAATCACATTCATTGTTGTGTTGTGTTTTATGATGTTCATTGTGCTGTCATTATATATAGTCTTGTGTGACAAAAAAACTTGATATTGTCAATATTCTGGTTAAAATTTTATGATAATATATATGACTTTATTGCACTTCAGTAGTACTGAAATTGCACTTTAGTTTTATTATGTATTGTAGTATTGCAGCTGTACTGCAGTAATACTGTAGTTTTACAGCAGCTGTATTATATTAGTACTTTAGTTGTATTGTTGTAATACTGCAGTTCTATTTTAGTAACACTTGTACCTTCAACTGACATATTACTGTGTATACTGAAATACTGCAGTAATTTTTTGTAAGGTTATATACAAGATTTTCTAATTCTTTTGCATAAATATTTATTAGAACTATTTCATAGACAACATATGTATATACTAAGATGCTCTTACATCTTAGCTCTTACAGCTTAGTGCAAAAGAGGTTTTAAACTATATAACCTCTCAAACACTGGCCAAAAATACCTTTTTGCATTAGTCAGGCCACAATAAAAAAGTCACAGGCCTGTATGTAAAAACCAAAGAAATCTCAATGTAAATTTTCTTCTAGAAGTGGGAAACAAAGGCATTGGAGTTTCTCAAATTAGGAGTTCATGCCTTCCAGGAAGGCAAAGAGGACATTTCCCTTTCCATTTATGTCTTTGCTAATTTGAACAGAAATATGGGCAAGGGCTTTCAACTTTTTGTTCAGCATAACTGTATGGTTGTTTCCAAATTCAGATGCACACAGATAGATATAAAGCTAATTATAATGTAATAAAAGTGGGTTACAAGGGTACAGAAATTATGATAATACTTCAGTATACATGTACCAAATACAATTATTGGATAAAAATCAGATAAAAAAAAAAGAAAGTACTTTTTTTATTCGAATGGTTCTATTGTAAAATTCAATCTTTGTTAAGTGTTAGATTTTTGTCATGCCCAAACAAAAACAATTCTTGGAGAAGTTTTCCATAAGATCACACAGGGCACAGAATGGCGCATGTTATTTAGTTTAATGCAGATAACAGACAAGTATAGATACACACTGAAAATAAACCTGAGCTAAAAGTGTTCCTGATTGGGTAAGAAAACATAGTAACCAGAGATGTGTGAGCCCAGACAAAGACTTTCTGTATAACTTACAAACTCACATCGTAAAGATCCAATAGACACTGAACACACAACATAGGAATATTTTTAGAGAACTAGTGTGAGGCCCATCTTAATACTAACATTAAGTAACATGGATTTGATTTTAAACCTTTTTCCTTTGTAAAAAAACAAAATTTCTTGTCCTGCCACAAATGTCTGATATGACAGGCTGCTAATTCTTTACCAAAATCTAACAAAGGTGATGATAAACATGTTTTTATTTGTTGACACATGTTTGATTGATTAAGTCTATTTAAGATGTCTATAGTTTAGTTGGTTTGTGTCATGCGTGTGGGGCTTGATCTTGTCTAAAAAATCAAGATTGATCTATTTCATTGAGCAGAGCACTAAAACTAGTTTGTACTAGTACATTTAGGTTAGGTGTTACTTTGGAAAACAACTTTGAATAAAAGCCATTTTCCAAGTCAATCAATGCAAATACCATGTAAATGTAGGTTGTGAGTTCAGTTTGTAGGGTAAGAGAATGATTTTGTAATAGAATGTTTTTTTAACCTTAACAAAGAAAGCACCGAAACAAAAATGGGGTTACTGTGTGTTGATAATATGCACTAATGTCCACTTTAATAGGGACACATGTACACTCTGTTAATGTTAAAAAAAAGAAAAGGGGAAAAGTGTAAACTCTTTTACCATGGCATTACATATTATACATATATATGTATAAAAATGGGGAAACCAGGTCACCGTAAACAATTCCTCATAACATTTTTAATCTATGATGTACAGAACAGAAAATGTACTGTACCCAAACATTTTGGATCAAGAAATGTAAAAAAATAAATTACATAAAGGCCAAACTGCAGGGAGGATTTTCAGTTTAACACAATGTAACATCAATGCACTGAAACACAATAAAAGACCATATTAAATCTTCACAGAATCTACCAGATATTGTTCAATAGAAATCACTGCTGCTGGGATGCTCCTCTGTAGTTCAGGGATCATGAAAAGTGAAACTTAAATCTGTCACAGGGGTGGTTGGATTTGTTCATACACATTTAAAACATTTATTAAAAGCTTCTTTTTTTTAATTTGCATGTACAGCACTATCATAATAGGCTTTATAAAACTTATTGGTAGAAAACCAGTGGTTCTGTAGTAGCTATTGCACAAAATATTGGGATGTTAACAGTACCTAGTAAAACTTGCAGACGTTTTTCAGTATGTCTTCGAACATCACAATTCGATTAACAGGTTTTATATATTTGATTCAACTTGCAAAGTACCCCGAACCAATTCAAGTACATACACCAACATACTTCAAGAAGCCTTGAGAGAAAGATTTGCATTATTTTGCATTATTTCTCTGGATTTTGTTTGGTAAGAGGCCATTCTTCTAAAATCTTTCAGTCTTAAACCTTTCTGGTCCAGATTAACAGTTAATCCTGATGCTGTTAAAAAGACAGATAACATAATAAGAGTCAGAGGAGAAAATGACATGCAGTTATTACATTAGACTATTAAATGATCATTCTTGAGACTGGAAATAGTACATAGTCCAAAACAGTAATTGTTGTTTCCCTCTACTTAACAAAGTACAAATACTTCTTTACTGTACTTAAGTAGATTTTTCTGGTATCAGTACTTTACTACACTATTTATTTGTAGGGACAACTTTTTATTTTTACTCATTACAGTTTTACACAAAGGTCTGTACTTTCTACTTCTTACATTTTCAAAACAGACTCGTTGCTTTAGTTTTAATCTATTAATTTGGTGAAATGTGAATTTTTTTTTTTTTATTTTCACTGTGTGCTGATTTCAGCCCATCATCTCTTTCCTGCCATTGCGTAGCTTTTTCAATCTACCACTGTGTATCAATTCCTGGCTCTCACACGCCACAGACGTAGACTAGTTTACGAAGCAAACAATGAGCAGGCAGAAGGCAACAAAAAGTAAAGCTAACGTGGATCAGACTGAGGAAGTCAGTGATGTAAACATGATTAAGAACAGAGACGTTCCTGATCATCATCATCTTTTCTTTGGTTGTGTTCTATATAGTAGATGTTCAGCCTGAACACATTTATTAGATAACATTTTTTTTTATTAATTTTGTATTAATATATATATTAGGGCTGTCAAAATTTAAACGCAAATTCCTTTTTAAGGGCACTAAATTTTATTTATGCTATCAATGCAGCACCCATTTCTGTTTGACAATTTTTATTTAAAATATATATACATAAATATATACCTAAATATAAAAGAGTTAAAATTAAAACCTTTAGCGCAACATACATTTATTCACGATGTCCCTTCTTTACTCAGATATAAAATAAATAAATAAACTCTACCAAAAAATATTTTTAATCAGCAAATAATGTAAAAAAAATTTAATAAAGTAAACAAACAGGGTGCGCTCTCTGCCATTTCATCTCCCTTCAAAAACACATAAATACAACAACCTGAATCTCAGTGAATATTTGACTCACAGACAATAAATATATTTATAGAAAGCTCGCAATGTCTTTTACAGTTTACATTGAATACAAATATTCTCTAATTGTGTAATCGGTATGAAAGTTAGTAGAGGTACAATTGCTCCAGTATCACCTCATTAACTGTCCGTGTGGAAACATAGCAAAGGTTCTGTTTGGTGTCTTGAAGATTTACGTAATTTAAACCACCATGATTATTTTAAAACATTTACAAGAATATTTTGTTTTCATGATCGATGTTGAGTTTGGGTTCACTAATAATAAACATACATTTGCATAAAGCATCCATATTTCTCCATATCCATGTTGCTTAGAGTATTAAAAATATAAAGTATTGATATATAGTACATTTAGAACAGATAGAAATGTGCATTTAAGTTGCGATTGAATATTTTGATTAATTGACAACCCTATCATTATATATATATATATATATGAGACGTGACATCCAGTTACCAGCGTCCCACTAAAACAGGTAGTAGTAATGGCTGCTTTTTACTCAAGTACATGTCAGAGCCCAAACTTCTTAAACTTGAGTAAAAGAGCATAGTCAGTACTTCAACTTTTACCCGTGTATTTTAAAACATGAGTATCTGTACTTCTACTCAAGTGAAGGATGTGTGTACTTTTGCCACCTCTGGATGTAACTGGTGACCATGAACAAGCCATTTTCATTCATCTATTATTAAGAGGGTTATACAGTAAGTAAACCAAACCATAACCTAACCTTAATGGAACTCTATTGTTTATTGTGTAATATAATGTTTGTAAATAGGTTTGAGAAAAAAAATCATTTTTTTCTTCAACGCACCTGAATGTAAATGCTATGTAAATGTAAAAAAGTAAGCTATATAAGTGGGACACCTGTAAAAAAATTTACATCACTGAGAGACATTACTGCTAAAATGAAAGCATCTGTTTTTTTTCTGCTGTACCTTTGTGGGATAGCTGGAGCACTGAGAAAAGGATTTATGTATGTTACTGCATCAGCGTCCTGGTATGAAGCTCAAACATACTGCACACAAAATTATGGAGGCCTGGCTACCATCACTACTGACTACGATACCCAGCTTTTAATGGGTATAACAAACTTATCTGCAGCCTGGATTGGACTAATTAGGAGCCCAGAAAATGCTAAAACCTTTCTCTGGTATAATAGACAACCATTAATTTATTTTAAGTGGAATAATACACAGCCAAATAATTACAACAATGGCCAAAACTGTGTGCTTTTGCTCCCAAATGGCTGGAACGATTTAGAGTGTGAGAAACCTCGAGCTTTCATTTGTAATTATGGCTTGGATATCTTGATTCAGGAGAAAAAGACATGGGAGGAGGCACGTGAGTTTTGTAGAACACATTACACTGGCTTGGCCTCTATGTCACAAGTACACATGCCTGAAAATGAGGCCATACTGATTGCAACTGACAGCGTGTGGACCGGTTTGCATTTCCTTAATGGAAACTGGACTTGGATGAGTAAGGATCTGCTGGGGATACCAGAATCACTGGCTTGTACACCTCAACTCTACAGCTGTGGAGCTTACAAAGTCAATACTAATGTCTGGGAGAGCAGAAATTGCTACGAAAAGCTTTATTTCTACTGCTACTGAGGTAAAGTAATAGATATTCAGATCAGTAAATCCAGGTTCTAAATTTTAGCCTAAATATTAATTTCACTATTTGTTGGTGTACCGTATTTCATATAATCATATGTATAATTTTCTGAACAGGTGGCTTTCCATGAGTGAATGAAGATACTGTTTATTCAGCGCTCGATGTGCTCCTGCTTGATTTGCTTCATTTCTGTTATAATTTGTAAACCACATTTTTTCACTGATAGAAATACAGTTTTTGGCTTTATAAAATTGTTTAGTAATAATTAACTGGGACTAGTTTACTGCTTTATTTTTCACATGTAAGACAATATCTTATGTATTGACTTTGCATTTTGGCTTTGTTCGTTACGCATTAAAAATAAGTTAAACATTAATTATAAAACAGTTATTTGTCTTGAAATGTTTTGTTTGTATTGATGAAGGGTTGTTTAAATTAATTAATTAATCAATCAATCAAGTGTGCTGCTCTGGGATTAACTTGGTGTCCTATTCAGAGTTGTTCCTGCAAGGACCCTTCATGACCAGGACAAAGAAGTTATTAAAGATCAATAAAAAAAAAATAAAGTACAAAACCTATAAAATGATTTCAAGAAAATATATATTCAGTATATTTATCCAAAAATATGTGGAAATGTTATTCAAGCTACTTTCTACAACAGTCAGTTCATCTCACCCTGTGCTTCTCAGCATAAGCTCTGGATGAATAGAAAATGCTTAAAAATTTTTGAGAAAGGTTATAACCATTGTTATTAAAACTAACTATACATTAAAAAACATATCAAACAGATTTGCTCTGTGTATGTGGTTATTTGTTTGTAACCTAGTTTAGATACCATTGGCTTTATTTTTTTGGAAGCTATTAAAAGTGTGACGTTAAAACGGCAAACTTGGCAACCTCGGCTTCATCAATGTGGTTTTCTCCGTCTGCTTCCACGTGCCTCCCATTCCGGAGTTGGCTTTACGCACGCACCACATTTGTTACACGCATGCGCACATCGCACTACCTTTTCTCTCCTTTACTCTGTATATATCCGTGTAGTCAAGCTGTCGGTAGGAGAACATCATGTTTTCTGCCCTCATTCGTGTTTCTGCGGCCGGAATCAGAAATTTAGCACGAACAGGTCCTCAATGTACAGGTAAGTGAATTTTGTTAATAGTAATAGCCATATTTTATTTATATCTTTGTACGAATATTGCTGCTCTCCAGTGTTGCTTAGATTCCATAGAAGCTTCATTTCCGACTTGAAGTAAAATGGTTCCGAAATGGTTTTATGAATTGTATTTGTGCATATAACATAACAATATAAAACTGACAAGGTGCTTTGACTTTGGTGTGTGTAGTTATAATGTAAATGTCACTTAACATTCAGTGGTTAGCATGCTAGCTAACAGAGTTCATGCCCTTGTGATGACCGAACCCAGTACATAAACGTGTCAGGTCCAGTTAATTGATATTTGCACATAATTATATAAATATATACACACACACTATATAATATAACTACTTTAGCCATGTTTACTTCCTTATTAGTATTATATTCATTTAATGGGTTCCAACTGGTCCAATTTCCTTCTAAATGGTTATACCTTAGTGCACCAGTGATTCTACATGAACATCTAAAGATCCGTTAAGTTATCTAGAATCTCAAGAACCATGGATTTGGACTGTAATTAATACAAACAGCGTGTTACAATAGCCTAGGACTGAATGGAGAGTTTTGAATTTAAGTGCCAATAGTACACCTTAACAATGATAAAACATTGTTTTATAATGAATGGACATTCAGCATCCCCCAGGTGGGTTCTCTCTTGAGCCTGGTTCCTCTCACGATTTTGTCTTCATACCATCTTGGGAAGTTTTTCCATATCATAGACACCACTGGCTTGCTCAGTAGGGATACCTTTTACATTTGCGGCAGTTAGCAGTCACCTGGTACACTAGATTACAAACGGACTAAAACTGGATTTTTAGGAAGCAAACTTGGAAAGTGCTAATTTAAGTGTTTCAGGAAGAGGTTGTTCTTCAACCGTCGCTTAAAGATAGCCAGGGACTCCGCTGTTCAGACATCTAGGGGAAGTTCATGCCACCACCCCGGTGCTGGAACAGATTAGAGCCTTGATGTGTACTTACTTCTCATTCTTTTAGAGACTAAAAATTTCAAATTCAATTTGTATGACTTAATGATGTTATTTCTGGAAAGCTGCTTTGGTCCAATTTCTATTGTTAAAAGCGCTATACATATAAAACTGGATTGAAATAGATCTGATCATAATTGCGTATCATTGTAGTTTATAGGGTTGTATCAGAGTGTGTATAATAATCGTAATGATGGTGATGAAAATGAAAGTCCCATTCATTAAAAAAAAACTATTTAAATATCTGAAAAATATAAAAACCCGTACACTTTTTTTTATCTTCTATACGGGTCTTGTCTATCGAGCTGGGTTTGAATACATTCGCATGTCCAGCTCGATAGACATCTATGTCTAGTACTGTTGTAGGGTGAGGAGGCCTGGGGTGCAGTCAGCGCTTCCATTTATTCCAAAGGTGTTTAGTATGTTTGAGGTCAAAGCTATATAGCAGGCCAAACCCCAACCATCTTCCAATCCACTGCATGAAAACCATATCTCCATGGTGCTGGCAGCGGCATTTTCATGATGGAACAGGTTTGGGTCAGGGAGTGGGCAGCAGTCGAAGGCGGGGGCCTTGACAGCCGATCCCTGGACACGAAGAAGTGTCTGGGGAATCTGCTTAGACTGCTGCCCCCGCGACCCGAATTACGGATAAGCGGGAGGAAATGTCAAGTCAAGTCAAGTCAAGTTTATTTGTATAGCGCTTTTCACAACAGACATTGTCTCAAAGCAGCTTTACAGAAAACAACAGTGAAGGTGAATGGTGTGCGTTTGTCCCTGATGAGCAAGCCGTGGCGACAGTGGCAAGGAAAAACTCCCTTAGATGATATGAGGAAGAAACCTTGAGAGGAACCAGACTCAAAGGGGAACCCATCCTCATATGGGTGACATCAAGAGTTTGGTCATAATTCTTTCAACAATACACAACAATTTGTGATCATCATAGATCCAGCATCAGCTTCTCCATGCCAGGGCCTTTAAACACTCGGCATCTACTTCTCCATGATCATCCATAGGTCCATAATCTTCACGAGGTGGGACGTGACTGTAGCTGGCCAAACCTCAGGATGCCTCGGGATGGGGAGAGAAAGAGAAGCAGTGGAGAGGAATTAGCGTAGCTGCTGTTCATGATATTAACAGCACAAGTTGATAATGTGCATGTAATCATATATATAAATGAAATGAAATGAACAGGTTTGGGTCTCCTAGTTAAGTGAAGGGAAAACTGAATGTCGCATCCAGACATCCTACACAATTGGGTTGCTTTAACTTTGAAAAGAAGCACATAGGGGTGGAAATGTCAGGTGTCCCAATACTTTTGTCCATTTAGTGTTTAATGCGTTATTTTATTGGCATTTAATAACGTGATTCAAACTTTAGTCTCCCAGTTCCTGCTGCTGAAAATCATCCACACAACATGATGCTGCCACCACCATGCTTCACTGTAGGGATGGTATTAGCCAGGTAATGAGTGGGGCCTGATTTCCACAAGACAAGACGCTTGGCATTCAGGCCAAAGAGTTCAATCTTTGTTTTATGGTCACCTCCCTGACTAAAGCCCTTCTCCCCCTGATTGCTCAGATTGGCCAGGCAGTTCCGCTCTGGAAAGAGTCCTGGTGGGTCCAAACTTCTTCCATTTATTGATGATCGAGGCCACTGTGCTCATTGGGTCCTTCAATGCTGCAGAAATGTTTTTGTCCCCTGTCTAAAGTCTACAGACAATTTTGACACGCACTGTTAACTGTGGGATCTCATATAGACAGGCGTGTCCCAAATCATGTCCAGTCAACTGAATTTACCACATGTGGACTCTTATCAAGTTGTAGAAACGTTTCAACAATGATCAGTGGAAACAGGATGCACCTGAGCTCAATTGAGTGTGATGGCAAAGGCTGTGAATTCTTATGTAAATGTGATTTTATTTATTTTTTATTATTAATAAATTTGCAAAGATTTCAAACAAACTTTTTCACATTGTCATAATGGGGAATTATTTGTAGAATTTTGAGGGAAATAAGGAATTTAATTCATTTTGGAATAAAGCTGTAACAAAACAAAATGTGCATAAAGTGAAGCGCTGTTAATACTTTCCGGATGCACTGTATCCTAAGAGGTGAATTAATGTTTTTTTTTTTTCTTTTTTCTATCTCAGCTCCACTGGTTTCCCGTTGCTACTCTCATGCCAAAGCAGAGACCGATGAGGAGTTTGATGCTCGATGGGTCACTTACTTTAGCAAGCCCAGCCTTGATGACTGGGAACTTAGAAAAGGTAAAATGTAGTGTGCATGCCAAACGCTTTGCACACAACTATATTCATGCCATTTTGTTTAAACTATAGAGAGAATAAAAATCACAGAAAATCAACAGTTTATAAAATATTCAATCCAACCCATTTGGTACTAACAAGCCATGCCAAGTAACAGAGATCACACTTTCCCTGTATTCTTAGGTTTAATATCAACATTAATTAAAGCTTATTGCTTGTAAATGCATGATTTTTTAAATTATTGCTATTAGAGGAGTAAAAAAAAAAAAAACTATTATTTTGTAAAGGCATATATGTGCTTAATAACAATTCAGGAAGACTATCCACTGTTCTTTACTCATACCCTCACTTTATAAATGTATTCACAGTAATAAATAAAATGGTGCATTTTTTTAAAGCATGTGCTGATTTAATTTTTTTCCCTCTTTCTTTAAAACTATTCATCATCAGGTGTGAACACTCTGATAGGCTATGACCTTGTCCCGGAACCTAAGATCCTCGACTCTGCACTAAGAGCCTGCAGAAGGCTGAATGACTTAGCCAGCGCAGTTCGCATTTTAGAGGCAGTAAAGGTGGGTTTGTGCATCTTGTATGCATGATACAAGCCATAAATAACTACGGTAGCTCTTAGGTTCTTTATAATAAAGTATAGTTATATATTATATATGAAAAATAAAAATAAAAAATGTAGTACCTTGGTATAACTTTGAGTGCAAATTGAGATTAAGATCTAAGTATTATAGTGTACACACTTTGGATGTTTTATTCTGCTTCTGTTACTAAAAACTTGTGATATTAATCATCTTCTCAGGATAAGTCTGGACCACATAAAGAGATCTATCCATATCTGATTCAAGAACTTCGCCCCACTCTTATGGAGCTGGGCATCTCAACCCCAGAGGAACTGGGCATCGATAAAGTTTAAACAGGTGCCTTCAAGGAGGATTGAAGTGTGTTGTACTTTCTTGTTTTCTGAATAATTCAAGGAATCTACTTGCATTTAACTACATTTTAAAAATTGGCAGCTCAGTGGTTAAGGCTCTGCTTACTGAAGTTCTGGCACTCAAGCCACAGCACTGACACTGTTTGGCCCTTGAGCAAGGCCATTTACCCTCTCTACACTAGCGGGTGCTGTATCATGGGTGACCCTGTGCTCTGAACCCAGTTTTCTTACAAGCTAGGATATGTAAAGAATTTTACAGTGCTTTAATGCATATGTGACAAGTACAATTATTAATATACATGTTAAGCAACGAACTCTATACTGTTTAATGTTAGGAATGCCTGGGGACTAGAAAAAGTGTTCTATGTTCACTGTTTAGCTGTTTGTTTAGTTTTTTGCAATTGTTAACATCTTAATTTTATTCTCTATAGGTCTTGAGACACGTCCAGGAAGGTTGTTCACTGCACTTCAATCCCGCCTTGTTTTTATTGGCCAGTGTTCATAAAGTTCTGTAGTGTCATGCCTAAACGTTTTGACTTAATAAACAGAGCAATATCTAATAGGTGGTTTGTGTTTAAGTGGTTTTCTCTATGTTCTTGTATTTACACAAAATGGCATGCAAATTGCATAATATACTGTGTACCAGTTACATATGCTATGGTGACAATTTGACATGCTCTTTAGTGGTAGTTGTACTGGTAGTGATAATTAAAGCTGCAAGCAGCATTATATTGAGGGCCATGCTGCCAGAATTAAATTTAAACGTTATGTCTAGTTTCATTACGTGTATGTGTATCGATCAATCACTATTCAACCTGGATGGAAATTCATATATTACAGCAACACAGAGAATAAAAAGTATAGTAAAAACAATCTACATTTTAGATGAAGGAGAATGAGAAAAATATATTTACAGTATATAAGAACAGATAATATGTGTAAAGAGAGTGAGGGTGTGATTGTTAGTGCTGCATAGTGTTTTGTGTAAACATTGTCCACCTTGCTTGTATACCAAAGTGACTGTTCAGTGCAAAAATTATCAAACTAAACATCGTAAGACAATAGGCTGCATGGTGGCATTGCTGTTGCAGCTGCCCTTACTGCTGTGGCCTGTGATCTTCACTGCTGCTGCTCTTGCATGGTCCTGAAGATGCCTAATATGAGATTTGTTTGATTATGGATAAACCCCTTAGAATATAAATATTCTTTTGCTATTATTGCTTTGATTGTTCTGAGGATGTAAACCAAATCTGGTGTGATCAATCCAGATTATGTGTCTGGGACTATCTACAACAATGAAGGATATACATGGGAGACCATCTCATCTAGAGGTTGAATAATAGCTAGGTTGGATTGTACTTGCTAATAACCTTGTAATCAACTGATATTTATGTATAATAATAAAAAAAAGATACTGGATAACCAAAAACCAAACACTCCATGAAGAATAGTACTAAACTTGACTACAAAAACAAACAAACTACTGAATCATAAAATGTGCTTAAAATAATTATGAATATATTAATTATATTACTGAATATTGAGGGGAAAAAGACGCATTCAATTTGAAATAAAACCAGTTGCATCCAAGATGAATAATAATTAAAAAAAGATGACGTGAAACGGGAATTTTAACTAGTCCTGTTAAAGAACTGCATGCTTTTCAAGTATAACATAGTCGATTTCTAGTTCTATTTTAATATTCAACGTTGAGAAGCCTCAAATTATACTGGAGAAGGCAGCGCTGATGTGCATGGTTTAGAAAGTTGTCTCCTCTTGGCATCATACAGCATCATTTATGGTCATTTAGGATATCTAGGGGCCCAATTACAACAATCTTTAGGGTACCCAGTTAAGCACAAACAGCACGTGGCGTTCAGTGATTTGCATCTAGAGGCCACTTTTGTACTGTATAATGAAAGTGGACCTCAGCAGATGCAACCCAGGGAAAACTATAGGTATTGATTTTTGCCGATAGTTCAGCAATCAACTACTGGTGCCAATTAATCAGCAAAACCGATGAATCGGTCGAACTCTAATCTTATCAATCTCTGACCTGCCTCTTTCCAGAGCTGATGTCAACCATACCACAGGTTGTCCAGGAGGTACTATCAATAACACTCTTAGGATATAAATTGGGGACCATCCACAACAATCTTTAGGGTATCTCTACTGGGAAACATCCATAATCACTCTTTGAACTTTCCATATAGGACCCTCCAAACTGAGCTAAGGTTACAGTGGGGGACGCTCAACAACAATCTTTAGGGTATCTATGGACGAATCATCAGCATTTAGGATATCTAGGGGCCCAAGTACAATATTCTTAAGGGTATCCAACTAAGACCATCTACAGCCTTTTTTGGGAGTCTATGGAGGACCATGTGCAACCTTTTTTTGAGTGTCTATGTGGGAGCACATGAATTTGAGAAGTTTACATTTTCATTTAAGAATACATTGTATGTTTTTATATTAAATTCTAGCTTTTCATACTGCACAAATGCACTTTCCAAAATCTTTGAGAGAAATTTCAAGAGACTCAGCTTTTAGATTCTTATTGTTTATTGAGAATAAACAGAAATTCAACAGCAAATCAGTTAAACAATTAAAGATTTCAGAACAGATTTACCAGTGAACCTGAAGGAAGAAAAAGGTCTGACATATATGGAGGTTGTTTTCACCAAACTACCCCACAAGTTACCTAAAACAGGACTATAAATTAGCCAATTTTTGCCCTTTAGCACACATGAAAAGTAAAGCAAGACACCTTATGTTTCCTGAATTCCCATTTTTTAGTCTCTCTAATGGAGAATCATAATGCAAGCTTAAACAAACCAAAACTTTTCTAATGTAGATTGTTGCCCAAACAAGCTACCATTCACAAAAATCAGCCCAGACTTTAAAAAGTAGATTCTGGACGGCCTTATCACTTCATTCCGTAGTTTTGCATAGATAAAGATTTTTTTTTTCTGTTCCCATTGGCTGATATTGTTAAGTTTCCAAGCAGGCTTCACAGCAAACTTGAATTTTTAAGTTAATATTTGATCTTTAGATGGTATAGTATCAAACAAGTATTTCAATTTAATATGAAAATATGACCCCGCAACCCGAATTACGGATAAGCGGGAGAAAATGAATGAATGAAAAATGAAAATATGAATTGCGAAACTCTGGAATGTGATGAAAGTCTGAAAGACATTTTTCCATTTAAGAGAGCAAAGCTAACACAAGAAAGATGAGACTATGGATTTAAATGTTAGCTGCTCTGTCGGTTCGATTGTTTTTTTTTTTTTATTAATACCTACTTGAAAATAATACCAAAAAAATAAATGACTGCTGCAAAAACTTAGATGTATTTTTTTCAGCCTCTGGAACTTCTTCTCCATGTACGTGCTTACTCATGTTCATTTATTCACTCTTCCAGTTCTTGTGAAAAACAAAACCAAGAAAATATGTTAAATAATGAAACTAATCATTTTCAAAAAGCAGAAAAATATGTTACTTACTTCAATAAAGCCAATGAGCTGAAGCGCAACATCTCCATTAACACCAATCGCTGAAACGTTCTCTAGTGGAATGCGATGTTTATATGTGCAGTGGCGCATGTTGTTCGCATAAACCTGTAAGGGCATAGAAAATATTTTAAAAGGCATCGTACATATCTTAAATTTTTTTTATTATTATTGTAAAATTATTTTAAAAACAGACCTCATAGCCCTCTGATTTAAAGACAACAATAATCTGGAAGGCTTGTCCCTTGGCGAAGGGTTTATCAGGTGCATTTTCTTGGGTATCCCAGTTTCCGTTTCTTTGGTTGTTCAGGGCAGTAAAGTTACCAATGCGAGGGTTGTAGTAAAAAGCGATGTCCTTACTCTCGGTTGTAAAATTTATAACAAAGCTGTGAGGGGAAAAAAGTATATTTTTTCAGTTTTAAAATGTTTGAATATTGCGGAATATGTGGTATTTATTGTTCAAAAATGTACAGAGTAACTGAGAGCAACCAGTACCTATTGCCATTTTCAAGAACATTCCCTTGAAAAAGCACAGCCATGTCTTGCTTTACCTTGACCGGTATTTTTCCTTCAAAAGGAATCACCTGAAAATGTAAAAGACAAAGTGTTATCCACATATTTAAATGCAAAAGTGTTATCCCTAACCATTTGTTAATGTTTTATTTACCGGGTTGCTGATTGGTTGTGAAACCTGTAGTGTGACAGTTGTTGTGGTTGAACTCTGTGTGCTTTGGAATTTCATTATTTCTGTACACATGGAGGAACTACTCCAGTTCTGGTAGGGACAGAATAAGAATATTTATATTTTTTCTAAGAAGCAGCAGAACACAAAACATTATAGCAAAGGTGGCATCAAGATACTGTTTACGTACATAAACAAAGCCACATATGGAAAGCAAAATGTGTCCATCAATGGCAAGTGCTAAAACTTTCTCTAAAGGTAGACGGTGCATAAACACACAATGCCGTAAGCCGTTCACGTAGACCTGCAAAATGAGGAAAAATGTGGTTAAAGTTGTTCGTTAATTGAAACGTATGTCTGCATATTATCATAAACAATCCACCTCGTATCCCTCAGAGTTGATGACTATAATCATTTGGAAGGCTCCTCCCTTTGTGAAGGGATTATCGGGTGCATCTTCCTGCTTATCCCAGCCTCCATTTCTGAAGCTGTTCAGGGCGGTAGTATAACCCATGCGAGGGTTAAAGTGAAAAGCGATGTCATCACCTTCTCCTCGGCCCGTTTTGAAATTGATATAAAAACTGTAAAGAAAAACAAACACACTTTAATTATCTGTGTCCACTGTACTAAGCTGCTCTAAACTACAGTGTGTTAAGCAAACAAAACGCTTGTGTTCACTACTCTAAATTTTGCACTTGAAGCTTCCAAAGTTGTCATACATTTACTTGCTGATTTTCTCACTTTTTCAAATTTATGGTTTTTTTTTTTAAATTTTTTTATTCAGGTTTAAAGCATACCTCTCGCCATCTGGAGGAACAGACCCTTGGAAGAATACAGCCATGTCTTGTTTCAAACCTCCTGGTATTTCACCCGCATAGGGAAGTGCCTGAAGAGTACAAAAAAATAATAATTCATCATGATTCAACCATAATCATGTTATTATAAAGTAAGTCAGTCTACTCTAAAGAGATTTTCCTGACAATCTGCAGTTTTTATGGTTATCTTATGTATTGTTCAACCTACTGGGTTGCTGATTGCATGTGAAATCTCCAAAGCTCCAGATTCCATTATCTGTGAACTCTCTGTCATTACAACTTCCTGAAGTTGTGTAAAGAATGAAGAAGTATTCCAGCTCTGAAAAAGAAAAAGTAAACGTTCTTTAAATACAGCAAAAATAATTTGATAAAATCATTAGTGTGCCTTTATGCCATTAATAATATCAAAGAAAACATTTTTAATGAAATAATACATACATGTATAAATCCGCAAACGAGTAGGGAAACTTGTCCATTAATGCGAAGTGTTGAAACTTTCTCTAGAGGAATGCGGTGTTTGAACGTACAATATCTTAAACCGTTTACATAAACCTGCAAAAAGGGAACATGGTTGATTTTCTGAAGAATTTTCTGTCAATTACAACAATCTTCTGCAAATTATCATTATAATTTTACCTCATAACCCTCAGAGTTGATGACTATAATCATTTGGAAGGCTTCTCCCTTAGCGAAGGTTTTATCGGGTGCATCTTCTTGTGTCCCCCAGCTTCCACTTCTAAAGCTGTTCAGGGCGGTAGTACAACCCATGCGAGGGTTAAAGTGGAAAGCGATGTCATCACCTTCTCCTTTGCCCGTTTGGAAATTTATGCAAAAACTGTGAAGAAAAACAAACAAACTTCAAATATCCAAATGGTGTATTTATGTGATCTAAACCACAGTGTGTTAAGCAAAACCAAACACACATGTTTACTACTTTAACTTTTACTCTTGAATACTAAAAGGCTGTTGTACATTTACTTGCTGATTTTTTATTTCTTTTTATCAGGTTTAAAGCATACCTCCCGGCATCTGGTAGAACAGACCCTTGGAAGAATACAGCCATGTCTTGTTTCAAACCTCCTGGTATTTCACCCACATAGGGAAGTGCCTGAATAGAAAAAAACACAACAGTTTTGCATGTTATTATACAGTAAATCAGTCGACTCTGAAGAGATTTTCCTGACAATCTGCAGCTTTTATTTTCATCTTATGTACTGTTCAACTTACTGGGTTGCTGATTGGATGTGAAATCTCTAAAGGTCCAGATTCCACTTTTGTCTGTGAGCTCGTTGTCATTACGACTTCCTGAATTTTTGTAAAGAATGAAGAAGTACTCCAGCTCTGAAGAGAAAATTCGGGTTTCGAACATGTAGCATGTTCTTTAAATACAGCAATAAAAAGTATAAAAGTACTATGCTTTAATGCTATTAATAGTACAAAACTGCTAAACATACATGTATAAATCCGCAAACGAGTAGGGAAACTTGTCCATTAATGCGAAGTGTTGAAACTTTCTCTAGAGGAATGCGGTGTTTGAACGTACAATATCTTAAACCGTTTACATAGACCTGCAGAAAGGGAACATGGTTGATTTTCTGAAGAATTTTCTGTCAATTACAACAATCTTCTGCAAATTATCATTATAATTTTACCTCATAACCCTCAGAGTTGATGACTATAATCATTTGGAAGGCTTCTCCCTTAGCGAAGGTTTTATCGGGTGCATCTTCTTGTGTTCCCCAGCTTCCACTTCTAAAGCTGTTCAGGGCGGTAGTAGAACCCATGCGAGGGTTAAAGTGGAAAGCGATGTCATCACCTTCTCCTTTGCCCGTTTGGAAATTTATACAAAAACTGTGAAGAAAAACAAACAAACTTCAAATATCCAAATGGTGTATTTATGTGATCTAAAACACAGTGTGTTAAGCAAAACCAAACACACATGTTTACTACTCTAACTTTTACTCTTGAATACTTAATGATTGTTGTACTTTTACTTGCTGATTTTTTTTATTTATTTTTTTTATCAGGTTTAAAGCATACCTCCCGGCATCTGGTAGAACAGACCCTTGGAAGAATACAGCCATGTCTTGTTTTAAACCTCCTGGTATTTCTCCAACATAGGGAAGTGCCTAAAACGAAAAAAAAAACACAATTTCACATGTTATTATAGATTAAGTCAGACATCTTTAAAGAGTTCTTCCTTTTATGTTCATCTTAAGATTTGCTTATCTTACTGGGTTGCTGATTGGATGTGAAATCTGTAAAGGTCCAGATTCCACTCTTGTTGGTGAACTCTCTGTTATTACAATTTTCTGAAGTTTTGTAAAGAATGAAGAAGTACTCCAGCTCTGAAAATTCAAATATTTTTCAATGCTTTTTAGCGTCAACAGACAAGCAATTTAGTGAATAAATGAAAATAAAAACTTTTACAAATCTATGCTATTAATTGTACAAAACCATTAAACATACATGAATAAATCCGCATATGAGTGGGGACACATGACCATTAATGCGAAGTGTTGAAACTTTCTCTAGAGGAATACGGTGCTTGAACATGCAATGTCTTACACCGTTCACGTAGACCTGTGGAAAGAAAACATGGTTGATTATCTAAACTGTTTTCTGTCAATTACAAAAGCCTTCTTTAAATTATTATTAAAATCCTACCTCATAACCATCAGAGTTGATGACTATAATCATTTGGAAGGCTTCTCCTTTGGTGAAGGGTTTATCAGGTGCATTTTCCTCCTGATCCCACTTTCCAGCTCTGAAGCTGTTCAGGGAAGTATGATCACCAAAGCGAGGGTTGTACTGAAAAGCGATGTCATCACTGTCACCTGGACCCGTTTTGAAATTGATATCAAATCTGTGAAGAAAAACAACTTGATAATTACTCCCCTATACCTTGTAATCTTACAACCTGAAACTGACATAGAATTGCTAAGGATAAATTAACTCTAAAATCTAAATATAATTTAATTGTGAGCTGTTATCTAAGCTGTTCACTCAGTTACTGGGAAATCTCTCATTTAAAAATGATGCAATAATCAAAATTGTCATAATTAGATGAAGTCCACCTATCAGATTTTCAGGTAATCTCAACATGCATTAAATATGGCTGTTCCTGTATGTCAGGAACATATGCAAATTAAACAGTATTATCAAAGGCCATTGGGTTAAAAATGCACAGGACAATCTTCTTCAAAAGTAACAATAAAGATTTGTTTAAGAAAAAATAAATCACCTGAAAATTGTCCCAAAATATAAATCCATATATAAAAAATGGTGACTTTAGACAAAAGGAGGCTGTCTATTACAAATCTTGACATGTAACAAGGCAGGCTTTTTTTTATGAATAAAATAAAAGAGTAAAGCCATATACGTTTGCTAAAATACATGTTACAAAGCAATTAGTTCCCAAAAACATGAGTTTAATTACTGTATAGCCTTAGCACCAAGCATTATGTTTGACAGAAATCCAGTAAAGTGAGAACAACACTCCCACTTTAAAGCTTGGTCATGAAATGATCATATTATGGTGATGCTTTCTATCACCATGGACTGTGAAATGTTACAGAGGATCAAATCTGATAGACATTATATGTAAACCTAATTGTAAAAAAATTCCATTAAAATGTTTTATATGAAAATGTTTAATGGTAGAGAATACTCAAGCAAAAGACTATACATAATGATATCCATGTTTTTGTGGGGCTTGGCAGCATACCCTTTTGCATCTGTAGGAACGCTGCCTTGGAAGAATAAAGCCATGTCTTTATTTATCCCTCCTGGAATTTTACCCACATAGGGAAGTGCCTGGTGACAAAATAGGTGCAGTGATGATCAGATAATCATAAATGGAAGAACAAATATTGAGAGGTAGAAGGTAAAGGTAAAAGGCAATAATTCTATCAAGGAGCACATTTGGTTACATTTATGTTGTGGCCATTCATGCCTAATGAATATACTTTGGTATCGTAAATACTTTTGTTCTTACAGGGTTAACAACTGGCTGTGAAATCTCTAAAGGCAATGATTTGAAACTCGAGGCAGAGCTCCAGGTGCCTGTGGATTTCTTTAGTTCTGAAAATGATGAAGTAGTACTCCAGTTCTGATGGGGAAATTAAGACATCGAGCAGGTCATTGAAATGAAGATTGTAAACTAAGTTATAAATTAATAAAATGAAAATCTGATATTAGGTACAATATGAATAAAAATAACTTGTAAACATACATTAATTAAGCCACAGACTTGGAGGGAAACATTTCCACGAACGTTAAATGTAGAGACTTTATCTAGAGGAATGCGGTGCTTGAATGTGCAATGCTTTAAGCCATTCACATAGACCTGGAGAAAGAATATACATTTGATTATTAATCAGAAAATTCCACTAATTACAACACTCCTTTCTTGATTATTAGGAAAAAGTCATACCTCATAGCCATTAGCGGTGATGATGAAAAGAATGATGAAGTTGCCTCCAAACCTGAATGGTTCATCAGTTGCAGTTTCCACCGTCTCCCAGCTTCCATTTCTGAAGCTGTTCAGGGCGGTATGCTCACCAATAACAGGCTTGTAGTGAAAAGCGATGTCATGACCATCAGCTGGGCTGGTTTTGAAATTTATTTCAAAGCTGTAAAGAGAAATTTTCTATAACTATTATATTTCCATACATTAAGCATGATCATTGAGTCTTATTGACAGTTAATGAATTTGGCTAAATAATGAATAATGGCAATTTTAGAATGTCTACGTGCCATAACTATAGTAGCTATATTTGGTGTTTTCTACTTTTTCATGCAAAGTGCTTTTTAGAGCGTACCTCTTTGCATCTGCAGGAACAGTTCCTTGGAAAACAACAGCCAAATCTTGTTTTATTCCTCCTGGGATTTCACTTACATATGGAACTGCCTAAAAAGAGAAAAGTCATTGTGCACCATCAAATATTCACCATTTCAAGAAGAAGAAATTAAATTGTGTTTTTGATTATTGTCTGTCATGGCTCTCTGTCTGATGTTTTACTTACTGGGTTGCTGACTGGATCAGAAATCTCTAATGGGATACCCTTTCCGCTTCCGCTACCCATCAGTACAGATTTCTTCTCTTTAATGAACAAAGAAGGACACGTCCATTTCTGGAGATAAATGAAAAATATCAGGCATGATGTTTAAGTCAGTGGTGTACCCAACAAAGCAATACATATGATCAAACTACATTAGGAACATTAATGACAACAACTCTTTTCCTTACTTGAATAAACCCACAGAGGAGGGAGGAAATATCACCATTAAAGGTAATCGCTGAAACTTTCTCCAGAGGAATACGATGTTTGAATGTACAGTGTTTTACACCGTTTGTGTAGACCTGAAAAATAATTGGTAAAATCTATTAAGTTACATGATTCTCTGATTTTCAGAATCCTGCTGCACATTATAAAAAACATACCTCATAGCCGTCTGATTTAATGGCAACAAAAATCTGGAAGACTCCTCCCTTGGTGAAGGGTTTATCAGTAGCAGATTCCTCTGTTTCCCAGCTTCCACTTCTGCAGGAGTTCAGGACGGTACGATCACCAATGCGAGGGTTGTAGTGAAAAGCGGTGTCATCAGCATCAGATGTTCCAGTTTTAAAATTCATTACAAAGCTGTGAAGACAATCAAAAGCATTACAAATGTTCGTCTTTTAATAGATTAACTCTTATTTAATCAATAAAAAAAATCTGAAGCTGAAGTTTTGACAACTGTAGAATTTATATGTTGTTTTTCTACTATTGTATTCAGGAGGGTTTAGGAGCGTACCTCTTCGCCTCAGCAGGAAGAGTCCCTTGTAAGAATACAGCCATGTCTTGTTTAAACCCTCCTGGGATTTTTCCAACATAGGGAAGTTTCTGGAGACAGAACAATGTAAATTGCATAATTAGGGTACCATGTCAAGTTAGCACAAATATTATAAGGCCTAATGTAAAAACTCACGATTTGTACATTATTATAGAGCAAGTTAAGTGAGTTTTAAACATTCCCACTGATATTTTCTGGTTCTCTGTCCATGTCACATACTGGATTACTTACTGGGTTACTGATTGGATGTGAAATCTCTAAAGGCATGGATGTTGCACACGAGGTTGAGGTCTGTGTGGCTGTGATTTTCTTTAGTTCTGTAAAGGATGGAGTAGTGCTCCAGCCCTGTGGTAAAAATTAAAATATTCAGCATGTTACTAAGTTTCAGCTTGACAAGAAAATCTGTAAGGAAATAAACATTTACAATATTAACAAAGAGAAACTTGCAAACATACATCAATTAAACCACAGACTTGCAGGGAAACGTCTCCACGAACGTTAAATGTAGAAAGTTTATCTAGAGGAATGCGATGCTTGAATGTGCAATGCTTAAAGCCATTCACATAGACCTGGAGACAGAAGATACATTTGATTATTGATTCCATTATTCCTTTAATTACAAAAATATAAAAATTATTATAAAATATTAGAACACACCTCATAGCCCTCAGCGTTGATGACGAAAAGAATGATAAAGGCTCCTCCCTGTGTGAAGTTTTTAACAGGTGCAGTTTCCATCTTCTCCCAGTTTCCATTTCTGAAGCTGTTCAGGTTGGTATTTGCCCCGAAAACAGGCTTGTAGTGAAAAGCGATGTCATCACCATCGGCTGGCCCCGTTTTGAAATTTATTTCAAAGCTTTGAAGAAAAACAAAATTTTGCAAATTATTTGCCACCATTATGGTGAAGTTTTATGGATTAGAATTAAAGGTACAAAAAAGAAAAGAATGCCAAAAATTTTAAGTGTATTTTGCTTAATTTCTTATTTTTCAAAGTATTTTTAGAGCGTACCTCTTTGCATCGACAGGAACAGTTCCTTGGAAAACTACAGCTACATCTTGTCTTATTCCTCCTGCAATTTCACCCACATAGGGAACTGCCTGTGAAGAGAACAGTCCATGTGCACAATTAAATATACACCATGTCAAGTAGAAGAACAGATCCATGTGATGAGAAAATAACTTGTGTGAATTTAAGTTGTGTTTTTGACTAATGTCTGTCATGGCTTTCTGGCTGATATTTTACTTACTGGGTTGCTGACTGCATTAGAAATCTCTAATGGGATAAATGTTGAGCTTCCACTTCCCATCAGTACAGATCTCTTCTCTTTAATGAACAATGAAGGACACGTCCATTTCTGGTGATAAATGAAAAATATCGAGCATGATGTTTAAATCTGTGCTGTGCCCAGAAAACAAAGCAATTCAAATAATCAAACTACATTAGGAACATTAATGACAACAACTTTATTACTTACTTGAATAAACCCACAGAGGAGGGAGGAAATATCACCATTAAAGGTAATCGCAGAAACTTTCTCCAGAGGAATACGATGTTTGAATGTACAGTGTTTTACACCGTTTGTGTAGACCTGAAAAATAATTGGTCAAATGTATTGAATTACATGATTCTCTGATTTCCCGAATCCTGCTGCACATTATAAAAAACATACCTCATAGCCGTTTGATTTAATGGCAACAAAGATCTGGAAGACTCCTCCCTTGGTGAAGGGTTTATCAGTAGCAGATTCCTCTGTTTCCCAGCTTCCACTTCTGCAGGTGTTCAGGGCGGTACGATCACCAATGCGAGGGTTGTAGTGAAAAGCGGTGTCATCAGCATCAGATGTTCCAGTTTTAAAATTCATTACAAAGCTGTGAAGACAATCAAAAGCATTACAAATGTTCGTCTTTTAATAGATTAACTCTTATTTAATTAATAAAAAAAATCTGAAGCTGAAGTTTTGACAACTGTAGAATTTATATGTTGTTTTTCTACTATTGTATTCAGGAGGGTTTAGGAGCGTACCTCTTCGCCTCAGCAGGAAGAGTCCCTTGTAAGAATACAGCCATGTCTTGTTTAAACCCTCCTGGGATTTTACCAACATAGGGAAGTTTCTGGAGACAGAACAATGTAAATTGCATAATTAGGGTACCATGTCAAGTAAGCACAAATATTATAAGGCCTAATGTAAAAACTCACGATTTGTACATTATTATAGAGCAAGTTAAGTGAGTTTTAAACATTCCCACTGATATTTTCTGGTTCTCTGTCCATGTCACATACTGGATTACTTACTGGGTTACTGATTGGATGTGAAATCTCTAAAGGCATGGATGTTGCACACGAGGTTGAGGTCTGTGTGGCTGTGATTTTCTTTAGTTCTGTAAAGGATGGAGTAGTGCTCCAGCCCTGTGGTAAAAATTAAAATATTCAGCATGTTACTAAGTTTCAGCTTGACAAGAAAATCTGTAAGGAAATAAACATTTACAATATTAACAAAGAGAAACTTGCAAACATACATCAATTAAACCACAGACTTGCAGGGAAACGTCTCCACGAACGTTAAATGTAGAAAGTTTATCTAGAGGAATGCGATGCTTGAATGTGCAATGCTTAAAGCCATTCACATAGACCTGGAGACAGAAGATACATTTGATTATTGATTCCATTATTCCTTTAATTACGAAAGTATTAAAATTATAATAAAATATTAGAACACACCTCATAGCCCTCAGCGTTGATGACGAAAAGAATGATAAAGGCTCCTCCCTGCGTGAAGTTTTTAACAGGTGCAGTTTCCATCTTCTCCCAGTTTCCATTTCTGAAGCTGTTCAGGTTGGTATTTGCCCCGAAAACAGGCTTGTAGTGAAAAGCGATGTCATCACCATCGGCTGGCCCCGTTTTGAAATTTATTTCAAAGCTTTGAAGAAAAACAAAATTTTGCAAATTATTTGCCACCATTATGGTGAAGTTTTATGGATTAGAATTAAAGGTACAAAAAAGAAAAGAATGCCAAAAATTGTAAGTGTATTTTGCTTAATTTCTTATTTTTCAAAGTATTTTTAGAGCGTACCTCTTTGCATCGACAGGAACAGTTCCTTGGAAAACTACAGCTACATCTTGTCTCATTCCTCCTGCAATGTCACCCACATAGGGAACTGCCTGTGAAGAGAACAGTCCATGTGCACAATTAAATATACACCATGTCAAGTAGAAGAACAGATCCATGTGATGAGAAAATAACTTGTGTGAATTTAAGTTGTGTTTTTGACTAATGTCTGTCATGGCTTTCTGGCTGATATTTTACTTACTGGGTTGCTGACTGCATTAGAAATCTCTAATGGGATAAATGTTGAGCTTCCACTTCCCATCAGTACAGATCTCTTCTCTTTAATGAACAATGAAGGACACGTCCATTTCTGGTGATAAATGAAAAATATCGAGCATGATGTTTAAATCTGTGCTGTGCCCAGAAAACAAAGCAATTCAAATAATCAAACTACATTAGGAACATAAATGACAACTACTTTATTACTTACTTGAATAAACCCACAGAGGAGGGAGGAAATATCACCATTAAAGGTAATCGCTGAAACTTTC
Source organism: Silurus aristotelis (assembly GCF_946808225.1). NCBI lineage: Eukaryota > Metazoa > Chordata > Actinopteri > Siluriformes > Siluridae > Silurus > Silurus aristotelis. The sequence continues at coordinate 27,105,142 of NC_139583.1, forward strand.
TCCAGAGGAATACGATGTTTGAATGTACAGTGTTTTACACCGTTTGTGTAGACCTGAAAAATAATTGGTAAAATCTATTAAGTTACATGATTCTCTGATTTTCAGAATCCTGCTGCACATTATAAAAAACATACCTCATAGCCGTCTGATTTAATGGCAACAAAAATCTGGAAGACTCCTCCCTTGGTGAAGGGTTTATCAGTAGCATATTCCTCTGTTTCCCAGCTTCCACTTCTGCAGGAGTTCAGGACGGTACGATCACCAATGCGAGGGTTGTAGTGAAAAGCGGTGTCATCAGCATCAGATGTTCCAGTTTTAAAATTCATTACAAAGCTGTGAAGACAATCAAAAGCATTACAAATGTTCGTCTTTTAATAGATTAACTCTTATTTAATCAATAAAAAAAATCTGAAGCTGAAGTTTTGACAACTGTAGAATTTATATGTTGTTTTTCTACTATTGTATTCAGGAGGGTTTAGGAGCGTACCTCTTCGCCTCAGCAGGAAGAGTCCCTTGTAAGAATACAGCCATGTCTTGTTTAAACCCTCCTGGGATTTTTCCAACATAGGGAAGTTTCTGGAGACAGAACAATGTAAATTGCATAATTAGGGTACCATGTCAAGTAAGCACAAATATTATAAGGCCTAATGTAAAAACTCACGATTTGTACATTATTATAGAGCAAGTTAAGTGAGTTTTAAACATTCCCACTGATATTTTCTGGTTCTCTGTCCATGTCACATACTGGATTACTTACTGGGTTACTGATTGGATGTGAAATCTCTAAAGGCATGGATGTTGCACACGAGGTTGAGGTCTGTGTGGCTGTGATTTTCTTTAGTTCTGTAAAGGATGGAGTAGTGCTCCAGCCCTGTGGTAAAAATTAAAATATTCAGCATGTTACTAAGTTTCAGCTTGACAAGAAAATCTGTAAGGAAATAAACATTTACAATATTAACAAAGAGAAACTTGCAAACATACATCAATTAAACCACAGACTTGCAGGGAAACGTCTCCACGAACGTTAAATGTAGAAAGTTTATCTAGAGGAATGCGATGCTTGAATGTGCAATGCTTAAAGCCATTCACATAGACCTGGAGACAGAAGATACATTTGATTATTGATTCCATTATTCCTTTAATTACAAAAATATAAAAATTATTATAAAATATTAGAACACACCTCATAGCCCTCAGCGTTGATGACGAAAAGAATGATAAAGGCTCCTCCCTGCGTGAAGTTTTTAACAGGTGCAGTTTCCATCTTCTCCCAGTTTCCATTTCTGAAGCTGTTCAGGTTGGTATTTGCCCCGAAAACAGGCTTGTAGTGAAAAGCGATGTCATCACCATCGGCTGGCCCCGTTTTGAAATTTATTTCAAAGCTTTGAAGAAAAACAAAATTTTGCAAATTATTTGCCACCATTATGGTGAAGTTTTATGGATTAGAATTAAAGGTACAAAAAAGAAAAGAATGCCAAAAATTTTAAGTGTATTTTGCTTAATTTCTTATTTTTCAAAGTATTTTTAGAGCGTACCTCTTTGCATCGACAGGAACAGTTCCTTGGAAAACTACAGCTACATCTTGTCTTATTCCTCCTGCAATTTCACCCACATAGGGAACTGCCTGTGAAGAGAACAGTCCATGTGCACAATTAAATATACACCATGTCAAGTAGAAGAACAGATCCATGTGATGAGAAAATAACTTGTGTGAATTTAAGTTGTGTTTTTGACTAATGTCTGTCATGGCTTTCTGGCTGATATTTTACTTACTGGGTTGCTGACTGCATTAGAAATCTCTAATGGGATAAATGTTGAGCTTCCACTTCCCATCAGTACAGATCTCTTCTCTTTAATGAACAATGAAGGACACGTCCATTTCTGGTGATAAATGAAAAATATCGAGCATGATGTTTAAATCTGTGCTGTGCCCAGAAAACAAAGCAATTCAAATAATCAAACTACATTAGGAACATTAATGACAACAACTTTATTACTTACTTGAATAAACCCACAGAGGAGGGAGGAAATATCACCATTAAAGGTAATCGCAGAAACTTTCTCCAGAGGAATACGATGTTTGAATGTACAGTGTTTTACACCGTTTGTGTAGACCTGAAAAATAATTGGTCAAATGTATTGAATTACATGATTCTCTGATTTCCCGAATCCTGCTGCACATTATAAAAAACATACCTCATAGCCGTTTGATTTAATGGCAACAAAGATCTGGAAGACTCCTCCCTTGGTGAAGGGTTTATCAGTAGCAGATTCCTCTGTTTCCCAGCTTCCACTTCTGCAGGAGTTCAGGACGGTACGATCACCAATGCAAGGTTTGTAGTGAAAAGCGGTGTCATCAGCATCAGATGTTCCAGTTTTAAAATTCATTACAAAGCTGTGAAGACAATCAAAAGCATTACAAATGTTCGTCTTTTAATAGATTAACTCTTATTTAATCAATAAAAAAAATCTGAAGCTGAAGTTTTGACAACTGTAGAATTTATATGTTGTTTTTCTACTATTGTATTCAGGAGGGTTTAGGAGCGTACCTCTTCGCCTCAGCAGGAAGAGTCCCTTGTAAGAATACAGCCATGTCTTGTTTAAACCCTCCTGGGATTTTACCAACATAGGGAAGTTTCTGGAGACAGAACAATGTAAATTGCATAATTAGGGTACCATGTCAAGTAAGCACAAATATTATAAGGCCTAATGTAAAAACTCACGATTTGTACATTATTATAGAGCAAGTTAAGTGAGTTTTAAACATTCCCACTGATATTTTCTGGTTCTCTGTCCATGTCACATACTGGATTACTTACTGGGTTACTGATTGGATGTGAAATCTCTAAAGGCATGGATGTTGCACACGAGGTTGAGGTCTGTGTGGCTGTGATTTTCTTTAGTTCTGTAAAGGATGGAGTAGTGCTCCAGCCCTGTGGTAAAAATTTAAATATTCAGCATGTTACTAAGTTTCAGCTTGACAAGAAAATCTGTAAGGAAATAAACATTTACAATATTAACAAAGAGAAACTTGCAAACATACATCAATTAAACCACAGACTTGCAGGGAAACGTCTCCACGAACGTTAAATGTAGAAAGTTTATCTAGAGGAATGCGATGCTTGAATGTGCAATGCTTAAAGCCATTCACATAGACCTGGAGACAGAAGATACATTTGATTATTGATTCCATTATTCCTTTAATTACAAAAGTATTAAAATTATTATAAAATATTAGAACACACCTCATAGCCCTCAGCGTTGATGACGAAAAGAATGATAAAGGCTCCTCCCTGCGTGAAGTTTTTAACAGGTGCAGTTTCCATCTTCTCCCAGTTTCCATTTCTGAAGCTGTTCAGGTTGGTATTTGCCCCGAAAACAGGCTTGTAGTGAAAAGCGATGTCATCACCATCGGCTGGCCCCGTTTTGAAATTTATTTCAAAGCTTTGAAGAAAAACAAAATTTTGCAAATTATTTGCCACCATTATGGTGAAGTTTTATGGATTAGAATTAAAGGTACAAAAAAGAAAAGAATGCCAAAAATTTTAAGTGTATTTTGCTTAATTTCTTATTTTTCAAAGTATTTTTAGAGCGTACCTCTTTGCATCGACAGGAACAGTTCCTTGGAAAACTACAGCTACATCTTGTCTCATTCCTCCTGCAATGTCACCCACATAGGGAACTGCCTGTGAAGAGAACAGTCCATGTGCACAATTAAATATACACCATGTCAAGTAGAAGAACAGATCCATGTGATGAGAAAATAACTTGTGTGAATTTAAGTTGTGTTTTTGACTAATGTCTGTCATGGCTTTCTGGCTGATATTTTACTTACTGGGTTGCTGACTGCATTAGAAATCTCTAATGGGATAAATGTTGAGCTTCCACTTCCCATCAGTACAGATCTCTTCTCTTTAATGAACAATGAAGGACACGTCCATTTCTGGTGATAAATGAAAAATATCGAGCATGATGTTTAAATCTGTGCTGTGCCCAGAAAACAAAGCAATTCAAATAATCAAACTACATTAGGAACATTAATGACAACAACTTTATTACTTACTTGAATAAACCCACAGAGGAGGGAGGAAATATCACCATTAAAGGTAATCGCAGAAACTTTCTCCAGAGGAATACGATGTTTGAATGTACAGTGTTTTACACCGTTTGTGTAGACCTGAAAAATAATTGGTCAAATGTATTGAATTACATGATTCTCTGATTTCCCGAATCCTGCTGCACATTATAAAAAACATACCTCATAGCCGTTTGATTTAATGGCAACAAAGATCTGGAAGACTCCTCCCTTGGTGAAGGGTTTATCAGTAGCAGATTCCTCTGTTTCCCAGCTTCCACTTCTGCAGGAGTTCAGGACGGTACGATCACCAATGCAAGGTTTGTAGTGAAAAGCGGTGTCATCAGCATCAGATGTTCCAGTTTTAAAATTCATTACAAAGCTGTGAAGACAATCAAAAGCATTACAAATGTTCGTCTTTTAATAGATTAACTCTTATTTAATCAATAAAAAAAATCTGAAGCTGAAGTTTTGACAACTGTAGAATTTATATGTTGTTTTTCTACTATTGTATTCAGGAGGGTTTAGGAGCGTACCTCTTCGCCTCAGCAGGAAGCGTCCCTTGTAAGAATACAGCCATGTCTTGTTTAAACCCTCCTGGGATTTTACCAACATAGGGAAGTTTCTGGAGACAGAACAATGTAAATTGCATAATTAGGGTACCATGTCAAGTAAGCACAAATATTATAAGGCTAATGTAAAAACTCACGATTTGTACATTATTATAGAGCAAGTTAAGTGAGTTTTAAACATTCCCACTGATATTTTCTGGTTCTCTGTCCATGTCACATACTGGATTACTTACTGGGTTACTGATTGGATGTGAAATCTCTAAAGGCATGGATGTTGCACACGAGGTTGAGGTCTGTGTGGCTGTGATTTTCTTTAGTTCTGTAAAGGATGGAGTAGTGCTCCAGCCCTGTGGTAAAAATTTAAATATTCAGCATGTTACTAAGTTTCAGCTTGACAAGAAAATCTGTAAGGAAATAAACATTTACAATATTAACAAAGAGAAACTTGCAAACATACATCAATTAAACCACAGACTTGCAGGGAAACGTCTCCACGAACGTTAAATGTAGAAAGTTTATCTAGAGGAATGCGATGCTTGAATGTGCAATGCTTAAAGCCATTCACATAGACCTGGAGACAGAAGATACATTTGATTATTGATTCCATTATTCCTTTAATTACAAAAGTATTAAAATTATTATAAAATATTAGAACACACCTCATAGCCCTCAGCGTTGATGACGAAAAGAATGATAAAGGCTCCTCCCTGCGTGAAGTTTTTAACAGGTGCAGTTTCCATCTTCTCCCAGTTTCCATTTCTGAAGCTGTTCAGGTTGGTATTTGCCCCGAAAACAGGCTTGTAGTGAAAAGCGATGTCATCACCATCGGCTGGCCCCGTTTTGAAATTTATTTCAAAGCTTTGAAGAAAAACAAAATTTTGCAAATTATTTGCCACCATTATGGTGAAGTTTTATGGATTAGAATTAAAGCTACAAAAAAGAAAAGAATGCCAAAAATTGTAAGTGTATTTTGCTTAATTTCTTATTTTTCAAAGTATTTTTAGAGCGTACCTCTTTGCATCGACAGGAACAGTTCCTTGGAAAACTACAGCTACATCTTGTCTTATTCCTCCTGCAATGTCACCCACATAGGGAACTGCCTGTGAAGAGAACAGTCCATGTGCACAATTAAATATACACCATGTCAAGTAGAAGAACAGATCCATGTGATGAGAAAATAACTTGTGTGAATTTAAGTTGTGTTTTTGACTAATGTCTGTCATGGCTTTCTGGCTGATATTTTACTTACTGGGTTGCTGACTGCATTAGAAATCTCTAATGGGATAAATGTTGAGCTTCCACTTCCCATCAGTACAGATCTCTTCTCTTTAATGAACAATGAAGGACACGTCCATTTCTGGTGATAAATGAAAAATATCGAGCATGATGTTTAAATCTGTGCTGTGCCCAGAAAACAAAGCAATTCAAATAATCAAACTACATTAGGAACATTGATGACAACCACTTTATTACTTACTTGAATAAACCCACAGAGGAGGGAGGAAATATCACCATTAAAGGTAATCGCTGAAACTTTCTCCAGAGGAATACGATGTTTGAATGTACAGTGTTTTACACCGTTTGTGTAGACCTGAAAAATAATTGGTAAAATCTATTAAGTTACATGATTCTCTGATTTTCAGAATCCTGCTGCACATTATAAAAAACATACCTCATAGCCGTCTGATTTAATGGCAACAAAAATCTGGAAGACTCCTCCCTTGGTGAAGGGTTTATCAGTAGCATATTCCTCTGTTTCCCAGCTTCCACTTCTGCAGGTGTTCAGGGCGGTACGATCACCAATGCGAGGGTTGTAGTGAAAAGCGGTGTCATCAGCATCAGATGTTCCAGTTTTAAAATTCATTACAAAGCTGTGAAGACAATCAAAAGCATTACAAATGTTCGTCTTTTAATAGATTAACTCTTATTTAATCAATAAAAAAAATCTGAAGCTGAAGTTTTGACAACTGTAGAATTTATATGTTGTTTTTCTACTATTGTATTCAGGAGGGTTTAGGAGCGTACCTCTTCGCCTCAGCAGGAAGAGTCCCTTGTAAGAATACAGCCATGTCTTGTTTAAACCCTCCTGGGATTTTTCCAACATAGGGAAGTTTCTGGAGACAGAACAATGTAAATTGCATAATTAGGGTACCATGTCAAGTTAGCACAAATATTATAAGGCCTAATTTAAAAACTCACGATTTGTACATTATTATAGAGCAAGTTAAGTGAGTTTTAAACATTCCCACTGATATTTTCTGGTTCTCTGTCCATGTCACATACTGGATTACTTACTGGGTTACTGATTGGATGTGAAATCTCTAAAGGCATGGATGTTGCACACGAGGTTGAGGTCTGTGTGGCTGTGATTTTCTTTAGTTCTGTAAAGGATGGAGTAGTGCTCCAGCCCTGTGGTAAAAATTAAAATATTCAGCATGTTACTAAGTTTCAGCTTGACAAGAAAATCTGTAAGGAAATAAACATTTACAATATTAACAAAGAGAAACTTGCAAACATACATCAATTAAACCACAGACTTGCAGGGAAACGTCTCCACGAACGTTAAATGTAGAAAGTTTATCTAGAGGAATGCGATGCTTGAATGTGCAATGCTTAAAGCCATTCACATAGACCTGGAGACAGAAGATACATTTGATTATTGATTCCATTATTCCTTTAATTACAAAAATATAAAAATTATTATAAAATATTAGAACACACCTCATAGCCCTCAGCGTTGATGACGAAAAGAATGATAAAGGCTCCTCCCTGGGTGAAGTTTTTAACAGGTGCAGTTTCCATCTTCTCCCAGTTTCCATTTCTGAAGCTGTTCAGGTTGGTATTTGCCCCAAAAACAGGCTTGTAGTGAAAAGCGATGTCATCACCATCGGCTGGCCCCGTTTTGAAATTTATTTCAAAGCTTTGAAGAAAAACAAAATTTTGCAAATTATTTGCCACCATTATGGGGAAGTTTTATGGATTAGAATTAAAGGAACAAAAAAGAAAAGACTGTCAAAAATTGTAAGTGTCTTTTTCTTAATTTCTTATTTTTCAAAGTATTTTTAGAGCGTACCTCTTTGCATCGACAGGAACAGTTCCTTGGAAAACTACAGCTACATCTTGTCTTATTCCTCCTGCAATTTCACCCACATAGGGAACTGCCTGTGAAGAGAACAGTCCATGTGCACAATTAAATATACACCATGTCAAGTAGAAGAACAGATCCATGTGATGAGAAAATAACTTGTGTGAATTTAAGTTGTGTTTTTGACTAATGTCTGTCATGGCTTTCTGGCTGATATTTTACTTACTGGGTTGCTGACTGCATTAGAAATCTCTAATGGGATAAATGTTGAGCTTCCACTTCCCATCAGTACAGATCTCTTCTCTTTAATGAACAATGAAGGACACGTCCATTTCTGGTGATAAATGAAAAATATCGAGCATGATGTTTAAATCTGTGCTGTGCCCAGAAAACAAAGCAATTCAAATAATCAAACTACATTAGGAACATTAATGACAACAACTTTATTACTTACTTGAATAAACCCACAGAGGAGGGAGGAAATATCACCATTAAAGGTAATCGCAGAAACTTTCTCCAGAGGAATACGATGTTTGAATGTACAGTGTTTTACACCGTTTGTGTAGACCTGAAAAATAATTGGTCAAATGTATTGAATTACATGATTCTCTGATTTCCCGAATCCTGCTGCACATTATAAAAAACATACCTCATAGCCGTTTGATTTAATGGCAACAAAGATCTGGAAGTCTCCTCCCTTGGTGAAGGGTTTATCAGTAGCAGATTCCTCTGTTTCCCAGCTTCCACTTCTGCAGGAGTTCAGGACGGTACGATCACCAATGCAAGGTTTGTAGTGAAAAGCGGTGTCATCAGCATCAGATGTTCCAGTTTTAAAATTCATTACAAAGCTGTGAAGACAATCAAAAGCATTACAAATGTTCGTCTTTTAATAGATTAACTCTTATTTAATCAATAAAAAAAATCTGAAGCTGAAGTTTTGACAACTGTAGAATTTATATGTTGTTTTTCTACTATTGTATTCAGGAGGGTTTAGGAGCGTACCTCTTCGCCTCAGCAGGAAGAGTCCCTTGTAAGAATACAGCCATGTCTTGTTTAAACCCTCCTGGGATTTTACCAACATAGGGAAGTTTCTGGAGACAGAACAATGTAAATTGCATAATTAGGGTACCATGTCAAGTAAGCACAAATATTATAAGGCTAATGTAAAAACTCACGATTTGTACATTATTATAGAGCAAGTTAAGTGAGTTTTAAACATTCCCACTGATATTTTCTGGTTCTCTGTCCATGTCACATACTGGATTACTTACTGGGTTACTGATTGGATGTGAAATCTCTAAAGGCATGGATGTTGCACACGAGGTTGAGGTCTGTGTGGCTGTGATTTTCTTTAGTTCTGTAAAGGATGGAGTAGTGCTCCAGCCCTGTGGTAAAAATTTAAATATTCAGCATGTTACTAAGTTTCAGCTTGACAAGAAAATCTGTAAGGAAATAAACATTTACAATATTAACAAAGAGAAACTTGCAAACATACATCAATTAAACCACAGACTTGCAGGGAAACGTCTCCACGAACGTTAAATGTAGAAAGTTTATCTAGAGGAATGCGATGCTTGAATGTGCAATGCTTAAAGCCATTCACATAGACCTGGAGACAGAAGATACATTTGATTATTGATTCCATTATTCCTTTAATTACAAAAGTATTAAAATTATTATAAAATATTAGAACACACCTCATAGCCCTCAGCGTTGATGACGAAAAGAATGATAAAGGCTCCTCCCTGCGTGAAGTTTTTAACAGGTGCAGTTTCCATCTTCTCCCAGTTTCCATTTCTGAAGCTGTTCAGGTTGGTATTTGCCCCGAAAACAGGCTTGTAGTGAAAAGCGATGTCATCACCATCGGCTGGCCCCGTTTTGAAATTTATTTCAAAGCTTTGAAGAAAAACAAAATTTTGCAAATTATTTGCCACCATTATGGTGAAGTTTTATGGATTAGAATTAAAGCTACAAAAAAGAAAAGAATGCCAAAAATTGTAAGTGTATTTTGCTTAATTTCTTATTTTTCAAAGTATTTTTAGAGCGTACCTCTTTGCATCGACAGGAACAGTTCCTTGGAAAACTACAGCTACATCTTGTCTTATTCCTCCTGCAATGTCACCCACATAGGGAACTGCCTGTGAAGAGAACAGTCCATGTGCACAATTAAATATACACCATGTCAAGTAGAAGAACAGATCCATGTGATGAGAAAATAACTTGTGTGAATTTAAGTTGTGTTTTTGACTAATGTCTGTCATGGCTTTCTGGCTGATATTTTACTTACTGGGTTGCTGACTGCATTAGAAATCTCTAATGGGATAAATGTTGAGCTTCCACTCCCCATCAGTACAGATCTCTTCTCTTTAATGAACAATGAAGGACACGTCCATTTCTGGTGATAAATGAAAAATATCGAGCATGATGTTTAAATCTGTGCTGTGCCCAGAAAACAAAGCAATTCAAATAATCAAACTACATTAGGAACATTGATGACAACCACTTTATTACTTACTTGAATAAACCCACAGAGGAGGGAGGAAATATCACCATTAAAGGTAATCGCTGAAACTTTCTCCAGAGGAATACGATGTTTGAATGTACAGTGTTTTACACCGTTTGTGTAGACCTGAAAAATAATTGGTAAAATCTATTAAGTTACATGATTCTCTGATTTTCAGAATCCTGCTGCACATTATAAAAAACATACCTCATAGCCGTCTGATTTAATGGCAACAAAAATCTGGAAGACTCCTCCCTTGGTGAAGGGTTTATCAGTAGCATATTCCTCTGTTTCCCAGCTTCCACTTCTGCAGGTGTTCAGGGCGGTACGATCACCAATGCGAGGGTTGTAGTGAAAAGCGGTGTCATCAGCATCAGATGTTCCAGTTTTAAAATTCATTACAAAGCTGTGAAGACAATCAAAAGCATTACAAATGTTCGTCTTTTAATAGATTAACTCTTATTTAATCAATAAAAAAAATCTGAAGCTGAAGTTTTGACAACTGTAGAATTTATATGTTGTTTTTCTACTATTGTATTCAGGAGGGTTTAGGAGCGTACCTCTTCGCCTCAGCAGGAAGAGTCCCTTGTAAGAATACAGCCATGTCTTGTTTAAACCCTCCTGGGATTTTTCCAACATAGGGAAGTTTCTGGAGACAGAACAATGTAAATTGCATAATTAGGGTACCATGTCAAGTTAGCACAAATATTATAAGGCCTAATTTAAAAACTCACGATTTGTACATTATTATAGAGCAAGTTAAGTGAGTTTTAAACATTCCCACTGATATTTTCTGGTTCTCTGTCCATGTCACATACTGGATTACTTACTGGGTTACTGATTGGATGTGAAATCTCTAAAGGCATGGATGTTGCACACGAGGTTGAGGTCTGTGTGGCTGTGATTTTCTTTAGTTCTGTAAAGGATGGAGTAGTGCTCCAGCCCTGTGGTAAAAATTAAAATATTCAGCATGTTACTAAGTTTCAGCTTGACAAGAAAATCTGTAAGGAAATAAACATTTACAATATTAACAAAGAGAAACTTGCAAACATACATCAATTAAACCACAGACTTGCAGGGAAACGTCTCCACGAACGTTAAATGTAGAAAGTTTATCTAGAGGAATGCGATGCTTGAATGTGCAATGCTTAAAGCCATTCACATAGACCTGGAGACAGAAGATACATTTGATTATTGATTCCATTATTCCTTTAATTACAAAAATATAAAAATTATTATAAAATATTAGAACACACCTCATAGCCCTCAGCGTTGATGACGAAAAGAATGATAAAGGCTCCTCCCTGGGTGAAGTTTTTAACAGGTGCAGTTTCCATCTTCTCCCAGTTTCCATTTCTGAAGCTGTTCAGGTTGGTATTTGCCCCAAAAACAGGCTTGTAGTGAAAAGCGATGTCATCACCATCGGCTGGCCCCGTTTTGAAATTTATTTCAAAGCTTTGAAGAAAAACAAAATTTTGCAAATTATTTGCCACCATTATGGGGAAGTTTTATGGATTAGAATTAAAGGAACAAAAAAGAAAAGACTGTCAAAAATTGTAAGTGTCTTTTTCTTAATTTCTTATTTTTCAAAGTATTTTTAGAGCGTACCTCTTTGCATCGACAGGAACAGTTCCTTGGAAAACTACAGCTACATCTTGTCTTATTCCTCCTGCAATTTCACCCACATAGGGAACTGCCTGTGAAGAGAACAGTCCATGTGCACAATTAAATATACACCATGTCAAGTAGAAGAACAGATCCATGTGATGAGAAAATAACTTGTGTGAATTTAAGTTGTGTTTTTGACTAATGTCTGTCATGGCTTTCTGGCTGATATTTTACTTACTGGGTTGCTGACTGCATTAGAAATCTCTAATGGGATAAATGTTGAGCTTCCACTTCCCATCAGTACAGATCTCTTCTCTTTAATGAACAATGAAGGACACGTCCATTTCTGGTGATAAATGAAAAATATCGAGCATGATGTTTAAATCTGTGCTGTGCCCAGAAAACAAAGCAATTCAAATAATCAAACTACATTAGGAACATTAATGACAACAACTTTATTACTTACTTGAATAAACCCACAGAGGAGGGAGGAAATATCACCATTAAAGGTAATCGCAGAAACTTTCTCCAGAGGAATACGATGTTTGAATGTACAGTGTTTTACACCGTTTGTGTAGACCTGAAAAATAATTGGTCAAATGTATTGAATTACATGATTCTCTGATTTCCCGAATCCTGCTGCACATTATAAAAAACATACCTCATAGCCGTTTGATTTAATGGCAACAAAGATCTGGAAGACTCCTCCCTTGGTGAAGGGTTTATCAGTAGCAGATTCCTCTGTTTCCCAGCTTCCACTTCTGCAGGAGTTCAGGACGGTACGATCACCAATGCAAGGTTTGTAGTGAAAAGCGGTGTCATCAGCATCAGATGTTCCAGTTTTAAAATTCATTACAAAGCTGTGAAGACAATCAAAAGCATTACAAATGTTCGTCTTTTAATAGATTAACTCTTATTTAATCAATAAAAAAAATCTGAAGCTGAAGTTTTGACAACTGTAGAATTTATATGTTGTTTTTCTACTATTGTATTCAGGAGGGTTTAGGAGCGTACCTCTTCGCCTCAGCAGGAAGAGTCCCTTGTAAGAATACAGCCATGTCTTGTTTAAACCCTCCTGGGATTTTTCCAACATAGGGAAGTTTCTGGAGACAGAACAATGTAAATTGCATAATTAGGGTACCATGTCAAGTAAGCACAAATATTATAAGGCCTAATGTAAAAACTCACGATTTGTACATTATTATAGAGCAAGTTAAGTGAGTTTTAAACATTCCCACTGATATTTTCTGGTTCTCTGTCCATGTCACATACTGGATTACTTACTGGGTTACTGATTGGATGTGAAATCTCTAAAGGCATGGATGTTGCACACGAGGTTGAGGTCTGTGTGGCTGTGATTTTCTTTAGTTCTGTAAAGGATGGAGTAGTGCTCCAGCCCTGTGGTAAAAATTTAAATATTCAGCATGTTACTAAGTTTCAGCTTGACAAGAAAATCTGTAAGGAAATAAACATTTACAATATTAACAAAGAGAAACTTGCAAACATACATCAATTAAACCACAGACTTGCAGGGAAACGTCTCCACGAACGTTAAATGTAGAAAGTTTATCTAGAGGAATGCGATGCTTGAATGTGCAATGCTTAAAGCCATTCACATAGACCTGGAGACAGAAGATACCTTCGATTATTGATTCCATTATTCCTTTAATTACAAAAGTATTAAAATTATTATAAAATATTAGAACACACCTCATAGCCCTCAGCGTTGATGACGAAAAGAATGATAAAGGCTCCTCCCTGCGTGAAGTTTTTAACAGGTGCAGTTTCCATCTTCTCCCAGTTTCCATTTCTGAAGCTGTTCAGGTTGGTATTTGCCCCGAAAACAGGCTTGTAGTGAAAAGCGATGTCATCACCATCGGCTGGCCCCGTTTTGAAATTTATTTCAAAGCTTTGAAGAAAAACAAAATTTTGCAAATTATTTGCCACCATTATGGGGAAGTTTTATGGATTAGAATTAAAGGTACAAAAAAGAAAAGAATGCCAAAAATTGTAAGTGTCTTTTTCTTAATTTCTTATTTTTCAAAGTATTTTTAGAGCGTACCTCTTTGCATCGACAGGAACAGTTCCTTGGAAAACTACAGCTACATCTTGTCTTATTCCTCCTGCAATTTCACCCACATAGGGAACTGCCTGTGAAGAGAACAGTCCATGTGCACAATTAAATATACACCATGTCAAATAGAAGAACAGATCCATGTGATGAGAAAATAACTTGTGTGAATTTAAGTTGTGTTTTTGACTAATGTCTGTCATGGCTTTCTGGCTGATATTTCACTTACTGGGTTGCTGACTGCATTAGAAATCTCTAATGGGATAAATGTTGAGCTTCCACTTCCCATCAGTACAGATCTCTTCTCTTTAATGAACAATGAAGGACACGTCCATTTCTGGTGATAAATGAAAAATATCGAGCATGATGTTTAAATCTGTGCTGTGCCCAGAAAACAAAGCAATTCAAATAATCAAACTACATTAGGAACATTAATGACAACTACTTTATTACTTACTTGAATAAACCCACAGAGGAGGGAGGAAATATCACCATTAAAGGTAATCGCAGAAACTTTCTCCAGAGGAATACGATGTTTGAATGTACAGTGTTTTACACCGTTTGTGTAGACCTGAAAAATAATTGGTCAAATGTATTGAATTACATGATTCTCTGATTTCCCGAATCCTGCTGCACATTATAAAAAACATACCTCATAGCCGTTTGATTTAATGGCAACAAAGATCTGGAAGACTCCTCCCTTGGTGAAGGGTTCATCAGTAGCATATTCCTCTGTTTCCCAGCTTCCACTTCTGCAGGAGTTCAGGACGGTACGATCACCAATGCAAGGTTTGTAGTGAAAAGCGGTGTCATCAGCATCAGATGTTCCAGTTTTAAAATTCATTACAAAGCTGTGAAGACAATCAAAAGCATTACAAATGTTCGTCTTTTAATAGATTAACTCTTATTTAATCAATAAAAAAAATCTGAAGCTGAAGTTTTGACAACTGTAGAATTTATATGTTGTTTTTCTACTATTGTATTCAGGAGGGTTTAGGAGCGTACCTCTTCGCCTCAGCAGGAAGAGTCCCTTGTAAGAATACAGCCATGTCTTGTTTAAACCCTCCTGGGATTTTTCCAACATAGGGAAGTTTCTGGAGACAGAACAATGTAAATTGCATAATTAGGGTGCCATGTCAAGTTAGCACAAATATTATAAGGCCTAATGTAAAAACTCACGATTTATACATTATTATAGAGCAAGTTAAGTTGGTTTTAAACATTCTCTTAAATATGTTCTGGTTCCCTTTCCATATCATGTACTGGTTTACTTACAGGGTTACTGATTGAATGTGAAATCTCAAAAGGCATGGATGTTGCACACGAGGTTGACGTCTGTGTGGCTGTGATTTTCTTTAGTTCTGTAAAGGTTGAAGTAGTGCTCCAGCCCTGTGGAGTAAATTAAGATATGTTACTAAAATTCAGCTTAAAAATAGAGTAAATAAGTAATTTTTGTTTTTCATTAAGAATAATACATATGCAAACATACATCAATAAAACCACAGACTTGGATGGAAACATTTCCATGAATGTTCAATGTAGAAATCTTCTCTAGAGGAATGCGGTGCTTGAATGTGCAATGCTTAAAGCCATTCACATAGACCTACAGAAAAAGATGCATTTGATTATTGATTAAAATATTATTTTAATTACTAGAATAATTAAATGATAAAATAACAGACAAACCTCATAGCCCTCAGCATTAATGATGAAAAGAATAATGAATCCACCTCCCCTGGTGAAGGGTTTGTCAGGTGCATTTTCCTGCTTTAACCAGCATCCACTTTGGAGGGTGTTCATAGCAGTATAATTACCAATGTGAGGGTTGTAGTGAAAAGCGATGTCATTACTGTCTGCTGGCCCCGTTTTGAAATTTATGGCAAAACTGCGAAAATAAGAAATGTATTGCAAAAATAGAAATAATTTCATGAATTTTTGTTTCATTAAATGCAGTAGCTGAATTATATTTTTCTACTTTATACTTTTAAGTGCTTTTATATCATACCCTTTTGAATCTGCAGGAACAGTCCCTTGAAAAACTACAGCAAAATCCTTTTTTATCCCTCCTGGGATTTGACCAACATAGGGAATTGCCTGGTATGACAAAAAACAATGTGCACAATCAGGTCTCCATCTTGAAAAACAAGAGCAACTATGATTAAATTCCTGTTTTCTGCCTTTTAAAGCATTTTCTGATTGTGTCTGTCTTGAAGGCTCCTTCACTCACTGGGTTGGTGATTGGATAATAAACCTCTAATGGGATGAATGCCTGGAGTCCGATCCCCATCAGTATAACTTTGCTTTCTTTGAACAAAGAAGCAGCTGCCCATTTCTAGATCAAAAATGTACAAATCAAGATAGATCTTTAAATAAATAAATAAATAAATAAATAAATAAATAAATAAATAAATAAATAAATAAAACTATTTATTTACTTCAAATCCCATCCAGTAGATTAAAACATCTCCCAATACTGCCAAAGTAGTAACACTTTCTATAGGAATTCGGTGATTGAACCTGTAGAGAGGTGTTCCATTCACATGGACCTGTAGTAGAGTTGCAAATTTATTTAGACATTACTCATAAACTTTGTTCATCTATTTTTAAAGATTTATTTTGCTGCCCACCTCATAGTTATCCTTATTGATGATAAACAGCAATTTGAAGTTTGACCCCTTCACAAAGGGCGTAACAGGACCCAATTCTTCCTTCTGCCATGCCCCTTTCCTGAAGATGTTCATGTATACGTACTGACCAAACCGGGGGTTGAAATGGAAAGCGACATCATCCGAATCTTTTAACCCAGTTTTGAAGTTTATTTGAAACCTGCATTTTAATTACACAATAAAAGGAAATGGTTTTAAAAGTTATTCCCACTGAACTTTATAATGTTATAATGTAAAATTATAATTATATATAAAGAAATAAAAAATAAGTGGAAAAAATTATAGTATACTGTTGGGCATTAGCAGGAACAGCTCCTTCAACATGCAGTCGCATTCCTGATTTTATACCTTCAGTTATTGGTCCAGCATAGGGAATTTTCTGTGGCACAAAGAACACATTATAATTACGAAGACATAGAATTATAAAACGATTATTATCTTTTATTATCATTGTGATCATTAGCAATATAAAAAAAAAATCAATGTTTTCTTTTAAATTTGCTATCAAACTCACAGGCTGGAGAATTGGATTTGAAACTTCAGATGAGATGGTAAAGGTGCTCGTGACTGTTTGGGTCAAATTCTGAACAAAAACATAGTTAGCAAAAAGATTTACATTACTACTGCAATGATTATTGTATGTTTAGCATTGAAAAGATTATATATTTAAGTTTTTTTAATTGAGCAATCTCATATCTGTACATTTAAAAAAAACATTCTAAACCCAAAATTTAAATTTAGCATTTTACTGATTTACTAATAATGACACCTGACCACAACATAAATTTTAAATTAAGGATACACTTAATAAACATTATATAAATATACTGGACAGTCATTTTTACTCCTTATACATGTTTAAAAAGTAAATAAATAAATATATAAATTCCGATTCACATTTAAAGTCATAACACATTGTCAATTATAAATGTTTAAAATTGAATTGTATACTGATTAAAAATACTTTAAATGGAGTCAATGTTAAACTAGCACTGACCTATAGCTAGCATTAGCATACATGTCAGTTAGGGGGAAACTATCATGAAGGCTTGGAGGAAAATGACCACAAGTGACAACGTAGGCCACTATTTCTCAAAGCATAAAACAAAAATCATTATGACTATTATAAATATTATAACTGATTTACTTACTTCAAAACCCAACCAAAATATTAAAACGTCTCCTAATATTGCCAGGGTAGTGACGCTTTCTAGAGGAATTCGGTGACTGAATGTGTAGATGTGTGATCCGTTCACATGGACCTAAAGAAGAGCTGTATTAAGACTTTAATCATATAATTTATTCATCTATTTTTAGTAATTTATTTAGCTGCTCACCTCATAGTTATCCTTATTGATGATAAACAACAATTTAAAGGGTGAGCCCTTCACAAAGGGCTTATCAGGACCCAATTCTTCCTTCTGCCATGCCCCTTTCCTGAAGATGTTCATGTATACGTACTGACCAAACCGGGGGTTGAAATGGAAAGCGACATCATCCGAATCTTTTACCCCAGTTTTGAAGTTTATTTGAAACCTGCATAAAAAATAAAAAAATTTTCAATTGCAAAATAGAAATAAACGGTTTTGAAAGTTATTTCAACTGAACTTTATAATGTATAATTATAATGAAATATAAAGAAATATAAAATTATGGAGAAAAAATTACATACTGTTGGGCATTAGCAGGAACAGTTCCTACAACATGCAGTCGCATCCCTGGTTTTATACCTCCAGTTATTGGTCCAACATAGGGAATTGGCTGTAATACATTTAATAAATTACAATTTCCCAGATATAAAATTATACAATTATTTTTAGGTTCTATTTCCTGAGAATTATAGGAAAAAAATCTAAAGAATTGTATTCCTCAATTATTTCAATATACTTTAGGCTGTGAATTCTTTTACTCACAGGCTGAATGAGTGGTTTTGAAACTTCAGCTGGGATTGTAATTTCCACATGCTCCATAAATGGAAATGTTTTGCTTTCCTGCTGATGGATAACAAAATCGTTATCAGAATTAATTCAAATGTTTTCAAGCTTTCATAGCTGAAATTGACAAACAGAACTTGCTCAAAAATCATCATGATATTGTATAATCATATAAAATAGATAAATATATAAACTGGGTTTGTGATGATAATAATAGTAAATGTTGCAAATTTATTATGGTATAATTATTAATTAAATAGCATATACTGTATATTAATTATATTGCGCTACACACACACACACACACACACACACACACACACACACACACACACACACACACACACACACACACACACACACACAAGAACTAATCTGGAATGGGTGGATAGGGTTTTCCCCAATGGATTTTGCCTATAACAGCAAAGAACAGTACTTACAAACACCTGCCCCATGTGAGGGCCGAATTCATGATGACCAAGATGGCCACGATGACCAGGAATTCCCCGATGTCCATGATGCTCATGATGTCCACGATGTCCATGATGCTCATGATGTTCATGTTGTTCATGATGACCAGGGTGACCAGGATGCTCATGATGACCCCTTCCCCTTCCTTGTCCTCTGCCTCTACAGCTCATGATGGTGAACAACCGGATCAGAAGACGTGAAGATGCACACAACAGGCAAACTCCTGTGAGAACAGGATGAATGTCTGAACGTGTGCACAGAGCTTTATAGTGTACCATTAATGGGGTGGAACTTCTTTTTGTCCAGGGGCAATGAAAGTCTCTAAGATGTTTTAATAAATGTTATGAACTAGTTTAAACTCGTTAGCCCTTTGGCAATGAACCCAAACTTTCACACGAAACTCAAAAAAACTTGATGTAATGTACAGTGAAGTAGCGTGTTACTCAATAAACCCATAGTAATTCAATAACATAATGTTGAATGTAAATTTATTTGTGGGTATATGATTTACATAAAGGTAAATATTGTAATGCATATGTATATAAGTTCATGCAAGTTCATGCAAGACAACTGGAGAATTGATATTTTTGCAACACACTTGCAAAACATTTTGCAAAACATTTTTTCTTTTTTTCTTTTTTATTATTTATAAAGGCAAACAATAATATGTAAGGCCAGGTAATGTCGGAGAGCATGTATTGCAATATCCAAATTAACATATCAGAATTTTGGGGGCTCATTTAGAAGAGACACCTTAAAGAACTCAAATTAACTCATATTTAGGTGTCCTCACAATTATTGCAAAAAAAAAATAATAATAATAATTATTTAAAAACTGAAAAAAAATTCTCAATTCAATGTTGACTTGGCTTTCTTGTAAACAGAGCCAGTCTCAAAACATTTTTGCCCTGTTGAAACATATAGCGTTTTTTCCCCAAATGCTGTCTGTCTGGAACAATTTGCTTATACTAGGCTACACAAACACACACACACATATATATATATATATATATATATATATATATATATATATATATATATATATATATATATATATATATATATATATATATATATATATGTAAGTATGTAATTAGTATTTCTATTATTTATTTAGTTTGAGCCAAATTATACTTTGGCTTTAGACCAAACGAGTAAACTTTACATTTGTCAGAAACAAAAGCATAATGAAATACACTGTCTCAGCAGTGGCATATTTGTGGGCTTTGAGATTTCTTAAAATCATTTATATGTAGTCTGGATTTTTTTAAATGTAGTGGATTTTTTTTTTTCTAAAACACACTGTGTTAGAACTCTGTTTTACATTTCGTGTTATATAAATCATTATATAAATAATAATAGTGCTAATGCTAAAAGAAAAGTTATCTATTATACTTTATTATTATGTTAGGTCATGTCGAACTGAGCAGACAAACATCTGATTGTATTGTACTTCATTCTAATGTGGTAATCCAGAAAAGAGAAATAACCACAGAAGGCTAAATAATTTCTGGATGCACTGTTTATCAAATATGCTGTATGTATGTAATGTATGTATCTAATATGAATGGTTCATAGGCATACTAGTGTTTTCTGCAGTCTCAATAAGCATGTAGTACTCGAATATACATTTAGTACTTCTGAATCTACAAAGTGTGTTATAATAAAGATTATAAGATCATGTCACATAAGTCTTAGCTCTAAATAGCAGTTTAAGGCAAATTAGCAAATAAAAAAATATAATATTTAATTTCAAATAACCTCTTATCTGTGTATAATCTGAATCATACCTGAGGTACAGTAGCTGAGGTAAAGTTTTTAATTTGCTATTCAAATGATTATTTCTCGGAGAGGTCTTCTTGTGAGCCAAGGGCATAAAGCCAGGGGGATAAATACCAAAAAAGGCACAATAGACATCAGGCAACCATTGCGTGCTTTTACTGTTAATTAATAGGTTATATAATGTCAGTTGAAGCAGCTATTTTTACTACACCTTAAATTTAATTACCCATTTGCTTTCCTATTCTTTACCTCTACAGACATTTTGGGAAACAATTTCATAAGTATAAAGGGCCAAATCAACTAGATAGGACATCATAATCTAATAAAAAAATTTGTATAAAACTAAAGTTCAGTTAAACTAAACTAAATGTACTAAACAAAATGTACTGTTTCTAAAATACTGTCATCTGTTCATTCTATGCATCTAGACATCAGTTTTATATTTTGGAACTGTAAATTGTGGGTAGTTCACTCTATCAAGGCTTAATCTGCACAATAAGACTTAACAGAATAGAAAGCAACTGGCATTGTATCTTGAGGAAAGTAGTTGAAATTTTAACATTTGAATTCTAACTGGAATTATGGATATTTATTTAATCAGAATGTGAATCATAATCAGAATACTTTACTGATCCTATAGGTTAATAGTTTTGTTGCATTGCCTGCAATAGAGCTCTGATCTCAACTCAATTGAACACGTTTGGGATGAATTTAAAGTGCACCCCAGGCATCCTCACCTCAACGACATTAGTACCTGAGTTTTCTAACACCTGTGTGACTGAATGAGCACAAATCTCCATAAGCAAAAGCAAAAATCTAATGGAACATTTACCTATAAAATGAAACAGCAAATGGACACTAAATGTGGAATAGTCTTCAAAATGCATATTTGAATCTTATGGTTAGGTGTCCACAATCAATTGTGTATTTGTGCTTATACACACACATACACAGCTGTGCCACATTTATATTTATGGCATATAGTTAGTTTTATACTTGAGTAATGAGAAGGTGTGTTGAACTTAGGCTGATAGACATAGCAGTATATATGTAGAGGTGCAACTAAATAAACATTGTTGTATTATTAACTCAATGTAGATTATAGCACGGAGTTAAAATTAAACTTTTAGTTTATAATGGTAAATGCGTTAAATTAAATGTGAACTTTAGACTTAAAAACAGAAAAAAGATCAATGGTGAGGTTAAATCAGTCAAAAGAAAATAAAATGACTATAGACACATGCAAAACATCCAATGTTGTAATGCAGGAAGATCAAAGCAGAATATTCTAATTTATTTTGCAATATCTGATTTGCAATGTCAATTTGCATCTAAAAAAAATATTTTCTTCAACTGTGAGAAATGACATCAACTCCAAATATGACTGGATGTCGGCACACTTCTAAATGGCAACCTTTTTGCTTAGATTAAAAAGAATTAACTTAAAATAGAAATTTTTCTTTTTTTCTTTTTTAGCTCAGAAAGAATGCTGTTCACCTTTCCAATGAGACCTTCAGACATCTTTCTTCTCCCATACATCTTACATGCTTCATACAGTCAAATATGAGAACAAGTATGCGCAAATGTTTAGTTTATTCTTTTATTAAAATTTACCAACTTTAAAATGTTTCATTTACAGTTTACAATAATCAAAACCAATATCAATTGTAATCATAGCAACAGTCTCTATTGTCATCGGGACAATCAGGAAATCAAGTTGCAGACATTTTTTATTTGTATGTATAGTAGTATCTGGCTGTCATGAGGTGGTATCAAAAAGTTTTGAGATTAGCTCTGTTTACAAGAAAGTACTTTATTTATCTATGTTTACTCACTATCACCTTCAAAATAGTCCCCTTGCACAGCAATGCAATGCTCCCTGCGTTCCTAACAATTTTGGAATATGTCCTGGAAGTCTTCTATTTTTAAAGTGTGTCATACACCTTCTGCTATTTACGCTGGATCTCAGCAGTGTTGTTAAAATGCCAAACTGAAGGTTTAATCTTTGGGAAAAAAACAAAGGTCCATAAGAACCAAATCTGGCTATTAGGCTGGGTGCAGAAGTGGGATCATGTGGGTTGTTCTCAGATGATCATCATGCACAAGTTGGTTTTGACATTTTGGAGGGATGAGCTCTTTGAAGGTGTTCCTGAACTCTTGTCATCTTCCAGTGATGTTCTTCCACACTTGAAGCATGTGTGCCACTCAAAACACCTTAACTTAACAACTTAAATGTAGCATCACCGTATGTCGTTCATATGTCATGTCAGATTTGCCCAGGTTCACAGAGAATTTGGTGTTTGCTCTTTGTTTTAACTTGCTGTTTATGATGAAATCGCAGACGTGGTAACACACGTGAATAGAATAGCACCAGTTAGCACCATTAGTCTCAAACCTTTTTAATACTACCTCGTACTTACTTCCATTTATACAAGTTTGTTAAGCCTGCAAACAAGGATTGTATGAAAATTATAAATATACTTAGAATACATTTGGCACACTCTGTTCTTTTTAGAGATACTTTGTCCTCCCTGCATTCATGGTACAGGGCCATTAACACACACTTTTATTGCCCCGCAAATTGTCCTTTGTCTATGAGGCCCACATCCAGCAGAGATCTATCTATCTATCTATCTATCTATCTATCTATCTATCTATCTATCTATCTATCTATCTATCTATCTATCTATCTATCTATCTATCTATCTATCTATCTATCTATCTAATCATCATCTCTTTAAATTCTATTTTGCAATGTTTAAAAGCTGCCACTAGGTGTCCTCGAACTTCTACAACGTAGCCCTCTTCTTTTTCTTCTTCCCTTCTTCTTCTACTTCTTTCCACTGCTCCCATTAGGGGTCACCACAGCAGATCATTCATCTCCATACCACTCTGTCCTCTACATCTGTCTCTTTCAGACCAACTACCTGCATCTCTTCTCTCACCACATCCATAAACCTCCTCCTTGGCCTTTCTCTTCTCCTCCTTCCTGGTGGCTCTATCCTGAGTATTCTTCTACTGATATACCCCATGTCCCTCCTCTGCACATGTCCAATCTTAATCAGGCCTCTCTCATTTTGTCCCCAAAATGTCCTACATGCGCTGTCCCTCTAATAAACTCATTTCAAATCTTGTCCATCCTCGTCACTCCCAATGAAAATATCAACATCTTCAGCTCTGCTACATCCAGATCCGCCTGCTGTCTTTTACTTAATGTCACTGTTTTTAAACCATACAACATCGCAGGTCTCACCACAGTCCTATAACAGTCCTTTCCCTTTCAGTCTTGCAGATACTCTTCTATCACAAATCACTCTATCACTCCTATCACTCTTCTTCACCCACTCCACCCTGCCTGCACACTTTTCTTCACTTCTCTAACGCACTCTCCATTACTTTGCACTGTTGACCCCAGGTACCTGAACTCCTCCACCTTCTCCACCTCTTCTCCCTGCAACCGCACCCCTCCACTGCCCTCCCTCTCATTCACACACATGTACTCTGTCTTACTCCTACTGACTTTCATTCCCCTTCTCTTCAGCGCATATCTCCACCTCTCCAGGCTCTTCTCAACCTGCTTTCTACTCTCACCACAAATCATAATATCATCCGCAAACATCATAGTCCAGGGAGACTCCTGTCTGTCCTCGTCCATCATCCTGTCCATCACCACTGCAAACAGAAAAGGGCTCAGAGCCGATCCTTGTTGCAATCCAACTTCCACATTGAACCAGTATGTCATTCCTACTGCACACTTTACTGCTGTCACACTGTCCTCATACATGTCCTGCACCACCCTCACATACTTCTCTGACACACCTGACTTCCTTATACAATACCACAACTTCTCTCTTGGCACTCTGTCGTACGCTTTCTCTAAATCTACAAACACACAATGTTATTCTTTCTGACCTTTATACTTTTTCATCAACATTCTCAAAGCAAATATTGTATCTGTGGTGCTTTTCCTTGGCATGAAACCATACTGTTTCTCACAGATGGTCTCCTCTTCTCTCAGCCTGGCTTCCACTACTCTTTCATAATTTCATGGTGTGACTGAACAACCGGCCAGCAGTTGCAATTAGTTCATTTTTAATAGGTAAAATCTTTGACATCATCCACTGTGTGAAACACGTGAGAGTTATTTTCTGTTGTTCCTTTTTAAAAAATATATATATATAAAATGGAAGGGGTGTTTAAACATGATGTAAAAAGTTTTTTTCTATTAAAGGTTTGTTTATTAATGTTTTGAGCAGATATTTTTAATGTAACATGTATATCAGATTATATTATTGATTGAGACAGGTATTGGTATTGAAAATTTTGGTCTTGAATGTATTCAGTATCAGATTAAAAATAAAATTAAAACATACACTTTCTCCACAGGTATACAGTGACATGGGTGTGTATGCACTAAAACTATTTTTTGAGCCCCACTTTGTTGACTGGATAAATGTTTTTGACTCTGAGTTTGCTCTGTCCATTGTGATAATTTTGACTAGTTGTAAATACTCAATGCTATTGTAATATATGTAAATCTATGCACATATTTATTTGTGTTTACAGGTAGCAGAGGTATGGCTGCTTTTTGTGTTGGGTGTGGGTTTCTTTTCTGTTTTCGTTGAGGGACTTAAAGGAATTTGTATCTCTTTTTGCCTTTTCTTTTTGTAGGTAATTTATATTTCTTATCCTGAGTGTTTTGTTTGTTATTTTGGCCTGAGTCCCACCTGAACCTCCCGTTTTATGCTTTATTTCTATAACTATCAGGATACCAAATACCTCACACACTGTATCCATCTTCCATCCACCACCCTGTGTTTTCAATCACACTGTGCCCGAACATAGACTGTGTCATAAAACCTATGCACAGATTTGGATGTAAATTTAGGACGTAATCAATCTATATATCATAGTTATCAGGTCATTAATAAATATGTAAAGCTCACTGGGACCAACCTTTACTCATCAAATGCCTCTTTCTGTGCAGTGTGAGGTAAACATTACCTTTCTTATATATAAAACCTTAAAAAATATTTTTCATTCATCAACTTTATCTATTATATTCACTAACTAATGAGATTAAGGCACTGTTAAGCCCCACCCATATCTCAAATCATCAGTGTTTTCTCATTTTTCCAAATCACAAATAATCATCAGATCAGTGGTGGATTTAGGCAAGGGTGACATGGCATCCCCCCAGGGGCAGCATGGGGTCTCCATGTAAAATAAAAAAATAAAAAAGAAAGAAAAGCGATCAGGTATTTTTACTGCTCATTTGCATGGTCACGTCAATGATATCATGTCACCCTCAATTAACCTGGTCGAGACAGGAGGGTTGGTTGACATCACCTTAGACTTCAAGATTTCCAGTGGGGGAACTGACAAGACCTGGAGTGATGCCACCTCAGTAAGGAGAGCTAAATCCAAATCCTTCCTGCCTGGCAGCTCCATCCTCACGTTTCTCCTCTGCACATGCCCAAACCCCTGCCCACACCCAGAATGTGGAACATAACAATGGGGACCAGTAACTATTGCTGTTGTTAATTTTGTTTAGTAAAGTTCTTAAAAAAAAGCCCTTTTTGACACTGGGTTTTCATTTTCAGAGTTCAGTTCTTTTTTCTAAGGAAAAGGGTAAATTTTTTTGTATTAAAAAAACAACAACAACAAAAAAACAAGTGTAATATTTAAAATCAATATGACTGGTTTTGGGATCTATTTACAAACAAGTCTGTAGCTCCGTCGAGGTCGGAATCATGGTTAAGAAAAAAAAAATACCTCATCCTTTTGTTCCTTCATTAAAAACGACTTGTTGCTACAGTTACTTGCTAACAACAGAATTGAACAACTAAATGGTGTAATTTACAATTTATTTCATAAGTTTGCTTTAGTAGAAAGATAACCTCAAGTTCTCAAGGACTCAAGTGATCCGAGTAAAAGAAGAGAAAGATTTATGAATCCAGAGTTATATTAAGTATTGGGTTATTTAACCGGGATGAATCCGGATTCCCTCATCTCTAGTGTCTTTTCTTTTCTATCTGACACCAAGTACATTCAAGACCAGAATCTTTTATTCCAATTCCTGTCTTAAAAAACAAAAAGATTAAAAAACTTTGTTACATCAAAAAAGATATCTATTTAAAAACAGTAATAATCAAACTTTTAATAAACTTTCACATAGTTTTAACGTCCCTTCCATTTTTTCAGGAAACTTCCTGCATAGGATTCACTCCCCGGATTCGGTGAATTCAAAATATTCGGTAAGTGCCCTCTAGTGGAATTCCATGGCAAAAGCAGACAGAATCCCAACTGACTCAAGGGACTCATGAGATTCGGTTCACTGAGTGATTCAGTAGGATTTGAATCAGTAAACGGATTCGGATTTCTCATCTCTGAAATAAATGGTATCGCCCGTTCCATAGTTGTGGGCGGGGCTTCAAAGTTCTGCGTTTCCTGCCATTACCGTTGAGTGTATGAAAGACGCGGCTCTTAAATTAACATGCTATTTTCAAATGCGATTGTATTAACTGCAGTTCTAATACAGCGTTGTTTCAAATACACACAAAAATAAAAAAAGAACAAATAAAAACAGAAAATATAATTACATTAAATTAACACGGGGACTGCTAAGTAAAGTTTTCACTTCCGGGTTAGGACGCTGTCGCGTCAAATCTCAATAGCCAAATAGTGTAAAGCGCGGTAAAGCCCCGCCCACACGAGAGGGTTGTGTCAAAATGGCGACCCTAAAGTACGCAGAATTCTGTTGATTTGAAACTCGTCATTTATTTGTCCCTGAGTTTAGTGTTTTTTTTTTTTTTTTTACTTTTAGGGTTAATTTCTGCACAGCAATTATGACTTAGTTGAAATACAACGCGCAGACATGTAGCTTTATAGATCATGGTTAGATATTTAATCTCATTTTGGAAATAATACACAAAAAATGTGCCTACATTTTATATTCACGAATATCAATCAATAAATTCTTTACATTATTTGTCCAAAATCTTGTTTTCAAAATGAACAACAACTTTTGTGTATCTAAGTTGATTTTGTCATTTAAATTCTATTTTGCAATGTCTGAAAGCTGCCACTAGGTGTCCTCGCAACCTCTCCAAGTAACCAAAAACTTAAGCGAATGTAAAGCTCTTTTGCATTTAACTCAGCAATTCATGAGACATACTAACGCTCATACCCTATGTGTACTGAAACCCAGCTATTAGGGTTGTGTAAGCCAGTGCACTCTTTCCGGGTCCCAAACCCGGAAAAATGGAGAGGGTTGCGTTAGGAAGGGCATTCGTCTTAAAACATGCCAAATCAAATATGTGGATTGGTAGAGGCCCGGATTACCAACGACCGCCACAGGTATTGTTAGCCAACAGGGTCCCGGTGGAAATTGGGCTACTTTTGGCCGAAGGAGATGAAGGAGAGGGGGAAGACCTCTACAGAGACAGAAGGAAAAGGAGAAGTGTTGGAGAGTAAAGGTTCGGGTTGGCACTTTAAATGTTGGTACTATGACTGGTGAAGGGGGAGAGGTAGTTGATATAATGAAGCAAAATAAGGTAGATATGTTGTGTGTACAGGAGACTAAGTGAAAGGGAGTAAGACCAGTAAGGCCTTCTTTATTAAGAAGAAGGAGGAGCATAGGGTGACGTATAAGAGTGGAGGAAGGTGCACACAGGTGGACTATGTTCTATGCAGGAGATGCAACCTAAAAGAGATTGGAGATGTTGGCAGTGTAACTAGACAGCATCGGATGGTGGTCTGTAGGATGGTTTTGGAGGTGAAGAAGAAGAGGATGAGAGTGAAGACTGAAAAAGAATAAAATGTGTTGTTTAAAGACAACAAACAAAGATAAAAATCTGACAAATTTCATAAAAACAAGAAAATCCAACAAAGCACATTTAATACATTTTTATTTATTTATTTTTTTAGTCATAGTACTCAATTTTTCAAGAACTGGCAGAAATCTGCATTGCCCAATAATAATACCAATAAAAAGAAAAGAAAATAATACTAAAGGTACAGTATGTTTCTTAAACCTCCCATTTGAGTCTCTCTTATAGAGAATCTTGATGCAAGCTTAGACATATTAAAGCCTTTCCAGTGTAGACTGTGGTTCATCTACCCTTCAACAATAAATCAGACCAGACGTTCTTTTGAATCTTCTGGACGGTCTTTCACTTTATTCCGCATTTTTTGCATAGACACAAGTCTTGGATTTCTTCTAGTATTAAAGTAAGCCTCACAGCAAAACATTAGATGATGCAATGAAGAGAAAAATAACAATGTATGTGAATTAAAGATAAACAATAATGTTTGTGGATGTACGTAGTTATGAACATGTCTGGAAATAACCACATGCTAAAAAGTGATGTTTAGGCAGTGTGGACTGTGTTGGATTTTCTGTTCCATCATTATAGTGACTAAAACAGCAAAGGGGGTATCAGTTTGTAGGCTGTAAAACACAATGATAAGTTAGTGAAAAGGAATATTGAATTTTAAGCATGTTAGTAGGTGTGTGTGTGTGTCGTCTTCTCCATGTGCATGCTTTAATCTTTGTACGTTATTATTTACTCATGGATGGACTTTTCCAGTTCTGGGGAAACACAATATATCAACCATGTTATTAATGTACCTCTTATTGAACCTCTTAAAAACAGAACAAAACAAAAACAGAACCAGAACGCTTTACTTACTTCAATAAAACCAATCATCTGAATGGAAACTTGGCCACGGATGGAAATCGTTGAAACTTTCTCCAGAGGAATGCGATGTTTGTATGTGCAATGTTGCATGCCATTCACATAAACCTGTAGAAACATGGGACATTCATTTCATGTATTTAGTTATCACCATAGATTTTAAGTGTGAAATACATTATAAAACAAACCTCATATTCATCTGATTTAAAGCCAACAATAATTTGGAAGGCTGCTTCCTTAGTGAACGGTTTGTCCGGCACAGATTCCTCCTTCTCCCAGCCACCTTTTCTGAAGGTGTTCAATGCGGTATAATAACCGAGCCGGGGGTTAAAGTGAAATGCAATTTCATCATTGGCATCTTTCCCTGTTTGGAAATTAATTTCAAATCTATACAAAAAACAAAGAAACAAGTAATGTTTTTAAAGCATTTATAAATCCATATATTTCTATCTTGGCATTTGAAAGTGATGAAAAAGCATACCTGGTTGCATTTTTAGAGACGATTCCTTGAAACAGAACAGCCATGTTTTGTTTTACGGCTATCGGGATTGTATCCACATAAGGAATTGCCTGGATAGAGTATACAGTATATACAGTGTAAATGATTAGATATACAACAAATAACGTATAGGAACAAATGTTTTTTGTGACCCAATAATGAAACTGATATTTATTTAAGTATGTTAGATTTAATGCAAAATATGTAACATTCATCAGTGTCCCATAATGCTGAATTACTTACAGGGTCTTTGATTGCTTTTGAAATCTGTAGAGTGATTGTGGTTGCCGTTTTGGTTGTTGTAGTGGTTGTGGTTGTGGTTGTGACGTTCTTTAGTTCCTTATAGATTGAAGAGCTACTCCAATTCTGGTAAAGAAAAAAAATGGTTTTCAAAAATAAATAAATAAATAAATAAATAAATAACATTATAGAAAAAGCAGAAATATTCTGTCGACTTACCTCAATACAACCGCACACCAGGGAGGCAATATCTCCAAGAATGTTAAGTGTTGAAACTTTCTCCAATGGAATGCGATGCTTGAATTTGCAAAGTTTGAAGTCATTCACGTAGATCTGCAAAAAAGAGGGACACGTGGTTACTGTTGTTCTTTCATGCTAAATATGCATGCAAACAATCACAAAACATACCTCATAGGCCTCAACAGTGATGACTAGAAACAATTTGAAGGTGATTCCCTTTTCAAACGGGTTTTTAGGTGCAGTTTCCTGTGTTTCCCATTTTCCATTTCGGAAGCTGTTCATGTAGACATCTTGACCAATGCAAGGGTTGAAATGAAAAGCGATGTTGTCAGCATCAGATGGCCCGGTTTTAAGACTAATTGCAAAGCTGTAAAGAGAAATAAAATATGTATCTTTAATAAAACAAACTTTCTTTTTGGGGGACAGCAAATATTATAAACTATTACATTATTTTGCCATAACATGCACAGTGAATCTGAAAATTTATTTTACACCTCTTCTGGAAGTGAACTCTCTACTGTAGCAAATAAAACATATATTTAACTAATTAAATAAAAGTTGTATTCAGCAAGCATTTATAGTGTAAGCACAGCACATCGAAGCTATTTTCTCCATATTTGTCCATTTAACCACATTTGTTAGAACATACTTTTTGCCGTCTTTTGGAACAACCGCTTGGAACATTAAGGCTGTATCTTGTTTTATCCCTTCCTTGAATTTACCCACAAAGGGTATTGTCTGTATGGAGAAAAGCATGTGAACAATCAGCTATTAGCCATCACAGAGCAGTGACTACAGAAAGTCCTGTGTGACTGTGGTTATATTCATGTCTGTGCTATGTGCTGGTTTACTCACAGGGTTGGAGACTGGAAATGAAAGCTCTGTAACAATGGGTGCTGGACTTGAGTCCAATATAAGTGAAGAAAAAGAAGAGGTCTTCCAGTTCTGATGAAAAAAAGAAGCAGATTATCCAGAAAGAACAGCATTTACTTATAGCATTTATAGCAAGACATTTACATTTACATACTTACATCAATTTGCATACTTACGTTAATAAAACCACAGAAGAGAAGAGAAACATCTCCTAAAATTGCAAGTGTTGTAACTTCCTCTAGAGGAATGCGGTGCTTGAACACGCAGTGCAATACGTCATTGACGTAGACCTGCAGAAATGTGTCATTTTAAACATCATGTAACGTATTTATTTAATGTAGTTTAAACACGTGTTTATATATTTAACAGATGCCTTTATCCCGAGTGTATATAGTTATCGCAAATCAATATTAAAGAATACACACCTCATATCTGTCAGTTTTGATGACTAGAAGAAGTTTAAAGGCTGCTCCTTTGGTGAAGGGTTTGTCAGGTGCAGTTTGCTCCTTCTCCCAGCTACCTTTTCGGAAGCTGTTCAGGTAGACATTTTGGCCAATGCGAGGGTTGAAATGAAAAGCGATGTCATCATCATCGGAGAATCCCGTCTTGAGATTTATTTCAAAGCTGTGAATAAAAGCAAAAGTATTACAAATATTTGTTCAAAGTATTATTTAAGTAATTTAACTATACAGTTTAATTATTTTCTTAGCCCTTCTAACAACACACAGAGGTGACATGAGCAAACATCTTAAAAATAAACGCAGAAACAGACTGAATGGGGTTTACATTGCGGGAAAAGACCACTTAGCAGGTAAAAATATATTGAATATAATATATAATTTATCTTGAATAATCATTTTAGGATTAAAATAAGCCTAAACCTATTTCTGGACATCTCTAAATTTAAATGTATTAACATTTATAGAATATTATAGAATATTTACATAATATTCATATTTTTTTATTTATGAATGAGTACCTGAGAATAATTAAATATTCAACTATTAATTTCAGAGTTTCGGTTTATTTAAATGTTTTAATAGTACTTTAGAGTAATCATCTTGCAGTGGTTTTGCAGTACGTCTACAGCAAATGTTATTATTTCAGTTGACGTGCATACCGTCTGGAATCTGCAGGAAGAGTCCCATTGAAAAGAATAGCCATGTCTGGTTTTAATCCTCCTTGGATTTTAGTTTGATAGGGAAGTATCTGTAAAAAAAAAAAATAATAATAATAATAATAATAAAAATCAGGTATCTGTCATCAAGCAATGCTGTCGATTGTAAAATGTTTCGTTTGGCATGTTATTGTAATTATGCCATATTCTTGTTATGTGATGGATTACTTACAGGGTTGCTAATCTGATACGAAACATCTTTATTGACAGGTGCAGAAGTTGAACAGAAAGAAGAGGTCTTCCAGTCCTGGAGAGCAAAGAAAAATACCAAGCATGTTCTTCAAAGAAACAGCTTTGCTCAAGAAAAAAAAAAAACGAACAAGAACAATCAACTTTACACTTACATCAATTAAACCACATATGGGAAGGAAAATATCTCCACGAATTGCCAGTGTTGAAACTTTCTCAAGAATAATGCGATGCTTGAATGTGCAATACATTAGACCATTCACATACACCTAAAAGTAATGGTATATATTTGATTAATGGTTTTGAATAGTTATTTTAATCACCATTTCTATCACAAATAAAACTAAATGAAAACATACATTATAGCCCACTGATGTGATGACAACAAACATATTCAAGGCTGTTCCCTCAGTGAAGGGGATGGCTGGTGTAGGTTCCTTTTCATCCCAGCTACCATTTCTGAAGCTGTTTAGGTTGACATATTGTCCAATAATAGGATTGAAATGAAATGCAATGTCATCAACATCAGATGGTCCTGTTTTGAAATTGATTTCAAAGCTGAAACAAAAATCAAGAATAAAACTACAATGTGAAAATTTAAACCAAAGTGAAAATGTTTCTAATCAATCAAATGTATTGTTTCCTTAGACCTTTTTTTCATATAACTTCTACAGTTTCACCAGTTTAAAAATTAGTTTGTACCCTTTAGCATGTGTGGGTACAGTCCCTCGCAAGAACAGAGACATGCCTGGTTTTAACCCTCCTGTGATTGAACCCACATAGGGAAGTGCCTGGACAAAACACAGCGAATGTTCATTATTATGCGTCTACTACGAGGGATAGAATCCATACTTAAATATATGATCATGAAGCATTTCAAGTTTCAATATGAAAATATTGTGATATTAAATTACATGGTTTGACTTACAGGCTGGATGTATGGCTGTGAAACCTCTGTTGGTAGTGGTAACAGATTTTGACTCTCCTTTCTTGTGATTTTAGTTTGGTCCGCAATGAAAGCAGATTTGCTCCAGTTCTAATAAAAAAAAAAAAAAATAATAATAATTTTAATTAGACATTTTTTTTTTTTTTTACATATTTATTAATTTTACTTAGTTTTTATTTTTACTACTCATTAAAGTAGTAAAAACATGTCAACTTACATCAATAAATCCGTAGAATGGGACTGAAACATCTCCATGTATACTAAGTGTACAAATGTTCCCTAGAGGTAAGCGATGCTTAAACATACAGAAGAACAATCCATTGACATAGACCTAAAGGAGAGAAGAAAATATTGCATTTCATATTTAGATATTTACTATTTTAACTGTCTATAAGCAATAAAATACACCTGAAGCAAAAACACACAAAGAAACACACCTCATAGCCATCAGATTTGATGACAACAAACATAGTAAAGGATGTTTCCTTTTGGAAGGGTTTAATTGAGGCAGATTCTTTACACTCCCAAGCACCGTTTCTGAAGCTGTTCAAGTATACAGACTCGTTAATGCGAGGTTTAAATTGAAACGCAATGTCACTCTCTGGAGTCCAGCCTGTTTGGAAGTTTATCTCAAAGCTGTGAAGAAAATCATGCAAAATATAAGTCAAAACCTCCATTGGAGTATTTCGAAATGCAATGTAATTAAAATTAGACCCTACATTACGGCATGTGCAGGAACAACCCCTTGAAAGTAGACTGCCATGTCTGTTCGTAATCCTCCTGGTATTTTAGCGAAATAGGGAAGTGTCTGTAAAGAGAATGAAGAAGAGAATAAATAAAAAAAAATCTTATGTGCATTGCACTGGTACATTAGAGTTTTAATTTCTTGGTGTCTTTTCTGTCAACTCACAGGCTGAATGACTAGATGTGAAAGATCTGAAGGGTCTGCCAACAGGCTTGAGAATGTGGTCCCCATGCCTGTGATTCTTGATTGGTCCATGCAAAGATACAAACTGCTCCAGTTCTGATGATAAAATTGGAGAGATATGACCCATATATGATTTTGACCTCAAAGAAGATTACAGCTACTTACATAAGAAATGATTGTACCTACATCAATAAAACCATAGATGGGTTTGAAGGCATCACCGCGAATGTCAAGTGTTGATACTTTCTCCACAGGAATGCGGTGCTTGAATGTACAGAGTCTCAGGCCATTCACATACACCTGCAGGAGAATTATAAAAAATTTTTATAAATGTGCATGTGATTCTTTATACGAATTTGTGAAGAGCAACAAAATCACACCTCATAATTGTCTGAATTGATGACAAAAAACATGTAGAAGCCTGCTCCTTTGTTGAATGATTTGTCAGAGACACATTCCTCCTTTTCCCAGCTGCCATCTCTGAAGCTGTTCAGGTAGACATATTGACCAATGCGTGGGTTGAAGTGGAAAGCGATGTCATCGCTGTCAGATTCCCCTGTTTTGAAATTTATTTCAAAGCTGTGACAAAAAAATAAATGATTAACAAATTAATAGTCAACTGATATAATAATTGATAATAATAAATGCTTTATTTTATACATAGAGTAAAAACACACCCTTTGCAATTTGTAGGAATGGTGCCTTGGAAGAACACAGCCATGCCTGTCCTTAGTCCACATTTGATTTTACTCATATAGGAAAGTCCCTGGTAGATAGTAATTTGCAAATGAATAAGATATTTGGAGTATTATCTTCAGGATGTATGGCTGTAGATAATGTTTTGACATTTCTTGACATCGTATAACTCACAGGTTGGATGTGTGGATTTGTCACTGCTGCTGGTAGTGATAACGGCCTTGAAATTAAACTCCCCATGACTTTGGTATTTGATTTGCTCAAATTTAGTGTGTTCCAGTTCTGAAAACAGGCATACCAATCATTAATAATATATAACTAGCTTCACTAGATGTGAAATGTATATCCTACATTAAATTTCCAAAAAGACATCAGTTTCAAATTCATTGCTTTACTTACATCAATAAATCCAAAGATGGGGATGGAAACATCTCCAGAAATGGCAAATGTTGACACTTTGTTTAGAGGAATGCGGTGGTTGAACATGCAGTGTTTAATGCCATTAATGTAGACCTGCGGACATGAATTGCCAATGAATTATTTATTATTTATGTTATACTTGATTTATTTAAAACATTTGTTCACAAATACACACCTCATAGCCTTCCGTTTTGATGATGATCAAAATTTGGAAAGCTGCTCCCTTGATAAAGGGTTTGTCAGAGACACATTCCTCCTCCTCCCAGCCCTTTCTTACGTAGCTGTTCATGTAGACATATTTACCAATGCGAGGGTTGAAGTGATAAGCGACATCATCATTATCACCAGGCCCAGTTTTAAAATTAATTTCAAAGCTGTGAAAAGAAATTGGGGGTTAAAAACCAAAACAATATTTTATATTCTAGTTTTTTTATTAATCTATATTTAAAAAAAAAAAAAAAAGCTGGTGATGGGTATTTTTAAATATTCTGTTAGGGTTTTACAGAGGATACTAGTATTCTACTAAACTTAGAAATGAGCGTATACCTTTGGGCATGTGCAGGAAGCGTGCCTTGCACTATCACAGCCATATCTGGTTTAATTCCTCCTTTGATCGTGCTTACGTAAGGAAGTACCTATGATGAATGCGTAAAATTTTAAAATAAAAAAAATAAAGAAAGAAATACATACACAAACAATACTGACCAAAAGATCAGATGCAAACAACTTTGATTCATTTTTTTAATTTAAATTATATTTAATTAATTGGAAATGCAGTCTATATATTACTTATGTTGTAAATAATTATTATAGTTAAAACAGCTGGTTTGAGGCGATAAGCGGAGGGAAAACTCGTTTTTTTCTATCACTCCTGCACACTACGTATCCCTAAACTTTAAAATTTTTACTTTTTCTTTTTTGCTTATCTTAATTTTCGTCACAATCTTCGCTTTCTGGCTTCGATTCGCCATCTAGCAGCGGCGTCTCCAGCTCGTATCTCAAGTTTTTGCTCGCGTATCAAAGCAAAAAATCGACCGAGTGACCGCTTGTATCTCAAAAAACTCGTATCTTAGGGCACTCTTATGTCGAGGTACCACTGTATAATGTATTTCATTACTCATAGGCACACCTGTGTTAAAAAAAAATGTGTATTGGTTTTGCATTACAGTATGTGCTTTGACTCACAGGCTGGATGACTGGGTATGACATTTCTGATGGAACTGGTAACAGGCTTGTGAAAGAACTTCCTACATCAGTAAGTTTGGCTTGCTCCCTAAGGGTGTATGACCTTCTCCAATTCTGAAAAGATACAGCATGATTTTTAACAAACATTTTGCTAACCAATGCAACATCTAAGAATAAATTTACTCACATCAGTGAAACCACAGAAGTTGACGGAAATATCTCCCAAAATGCGAATTGTGGTAATTTTGTCATAAGGAATGCGATGTGGAAACATCCAGTGTCTGCATCCATTCACATACATCTGTGAAACATTTGAATATTTTCATTTTGTGTTTCATTTCATGCCATCCAAATGTCAATCAATGAATTCAAATGATGCACCTCAAAGCCTTCGGAACTGATGGAAATCAGTATATTAAAAGCTGTCGCCCTCATGAAGGGTTTATCAGTGACCAATTGCTCTTTTTCCCAGACACCATTTCTGTAGCTATTCAGGTATAAGTAAAGACCAAGTTGAGGGTTAAAAGTAAGAGGAATGTCATCTTCTTTGTTTGGCCCTGTTTGGAAATTGATTGAGAACCTGTAATAAAAAAAATAAGACAAAAAGTAAAATGTAAAGCATTAATTAAATAACACGGGTTAAATGGATTTTTTAAAATATTGAATTCAGATTTTTTTAATACTGAAACTTTAAACATTTTTTTATATTGAAAGAGAGAGAGAGAGAGAGAGAGAGAGAGAGAGAGAGAGAGAGAGAGAGAGAGAGAGAGATGACAGCTTACTGGTTGCCATTTGCAGGAATAGTTCCTTCGACGTAAAAAGCTAGTCCTGGTTTTATCTCTAAACCTACTGGTGCGATGTAGGGAATTTTCTGTAGCACAAATAGCATTTCCTTAATCATATAATTTGTATGACATGATATATGCCATATCAGTTATCATTAGAAGTGGCTAAAGAAGAAATACAAAATTCTAGCAATAATATTTGGTCTAAGTTTTGAAACAATACATGTGCTGTTTTACTCACAGGCTGGATGATAGGATTTGAAATTTCAGAAGGGATGACTATCATGCTCGATGGTGAGCTTAACTTTGATGCGCTCCAGTTCTGATGGAAACATAAAGGCATTATTTTGTAAGAGAACTTGATGAAACACTTTTCATTTGTTTGTGCTAAAATGGAATCTTTTTTTATGCACCTGAATAAATCCATAATAAAGGACTGAAAGACCTCCCCAAAAGCCAACTGCAGATACTTTCTCTAATGCAATGCGGTGTCTGAACATGCAGTGAGATTTTCCATTTACAATGACCTGCAAAAAGGTGATACATTTATTTCATGATGGTATGTGACTATTTCCTAGAATACATAGTTGATTATCTAGAAACACACCTCATAACCTTCTGCCTTGATGACAATCACCAAAATGAAATTTTCCCCTCCGACAAAGGGTCTATCATAGACCAACTCCTCTCTCTCCCAAACACTATTTCTGTAAGTGTTTAGGTATAGGAAATGATTATTAAACTGTGGGTTGAAAAAAAATGCGATATCACTGTGATAGTTTTGTCCAGTTTGAAAACCGATTCCAAACCTGTTAAAAAAAAAAAAAAAAAAAGTCATATATTTCAAGATGTTTAATATTGAAGAAATTAAAACTAACATGTTTAGACTATATGTACAGTATATTCTTATGTTTGTTTGTAATCTAGCAATTGTACTTATAATATAGTACTTATAGACAAATAAGAACATACTGGCTGTCATCTGCAAGAACAGCTCCACGGACATACAGAGCCATTTCTGGTTTTAGTTGTCCAGTTATTGGTCCTAAATAGGGGATTTTCTGTAGTGCAGAGTAGACATAAATATATATATATATATATATATATATATATATATATATATATATATATATATATATATATATATATATATATATATATATATATATATATTTCAGTTCAGTCTGTTTGCCATTTAAGTTTTTATTTATTTTTTTATTTTTTTTACTATTTCCCTTAATTATTCTTACCGGCTGGATGACTGCATTTGTAATCTCTGATGGAATAGGGGGTAGTGGACTTGTGACTGGGGTATCTTTGTCCTTGATTTTCAATTGGTCCTTAAAGAAAGGTGATCTGCTCCAGTTCTGATTAAATTAAACATAATATAAAACGAAACAGTCAACCAGAACATTTTAATACCTTCCGCAAAACAGATTACTATAAAAATAGTTTACTTACATAAGTAAAGCCAAGGTAGTGGATGCAAGCTTCTCCCCAAATGTGAAGCGTATTAATTTTCCCTAAATAGCCACGATATGTGAATGTCCAGTGTAATGTCCCATTCACATAGATCTGGAGAACAGGTGCACATTTTTGATGACATGACAAATTTACATTCAAAACAATAATATATTCATAAAAGGACATACCTGATAAGCGTCTGATTTCAATACAAACAGTATACTGAAAGTTGCACCTCTGGCTAAGGGCTTATCAACCACTAATTCCTCCTTTTGCCAGAAACCATTTGCAGAGGTATTCATGTACACATATTGGCCAAAACGGGGATTGAATGTGAATTGGATCTCATGATCAGCAGTCGGTCCCGATTTGAAATCTATTGAAAGCCTGTAATAAATAATAGTACAAAACATTAATGTCAGTAGGATAAGTGAGCATGATGACAAGTGATTAAGGGTGTAACAATACAATTGATTCATGATTCACATTTTATTCAATGTATTAAATGATTTCAAATCTCAAGGTTCGGATAAGCGGGAGAAGATGGATGGATGGATCTCAAGGTTATTTTGATCTGACTTAAATGACCCTTTTTTTTCTGTGCAATAAACAGTGCAAAACAATTCTCTTCCACAGAGTTACCATATTTTCTAAATAAGTAAATTAATGAATAAATTTATTGAATAAAAAAAGTTAGAAGATCACAGTACTACAGGCCTGGCATTGTTGTTGAAAGCTTCTGATGAGATATTTTTTGTGCCTATAACATGGTTGTGTAACCATATAAAATGTAATAAGTGTCAGTCTGTGATCTGGTGTTATCAGTCAGAATGCCTTCTATATATTTTATAGGTTACACAGATTGTGAAAATTGGTATTTAAACCGGAGATGCACAGTTATTGCTTTAGCTACACAATTATTCAAATGCTAATATACACAATGAATTTAATTTGTTGTGGATTTTTTTTTTTTATCATCTCAATGAGTCATGCCTCAATGTATACCCTGTAAATAATAATAATAATACATCTTAAACTTTGTGATTCTCTTAATAAATAAATAAATGAACATACTGGTTTGCAGATGGATTAACTGTCCCCTGGATTAACAGAGCCATTCCAGGTACAGTCCAATTAGGAATTGATCCAATATATGGCATTTTCTGTAACACAAAAAACAAAATATATATTTTACATATAATGCAGAATAAAAGTACATTAATATATATATAATAATGTATATATATATATATATATATATATATATTTTTTTTTTTTATATATATATATATTTTTTTACTTACAGGATGGATGACTGGATTTAAAAGCTCCGTAGGGATTGGTAGCATTTTCATAAATGAGCTCCCCAAACCTTGGATCTTTGATTGTTCTGCACATAAAGATGACTTGCTCCAATCCTTGGGAAGGGGGGGGGGGGGTAGACAGTCCAAACACCATCCTCAATTATAATTAGTAATAATTTATGAATATGGACAAAACAAAATGAACAGGAAGCTGTTCTACTCACATTAATAAAACCACAGACAGAAATAAAAACATCTCCTCGAATGCCAAGTGTTGTAACTTGCTCTAGAGATTGGCGATGTTTGAATAAGTAGAATAGCAGACCATTTACATAAACCTTCAAAAAAAATAAAAAATTTGCATTTATCATTCTCTATAATTCTTGCCTTTCAAGTAATTAAATCAAGTTTAGTATTGAACCATACCTCATATCCCTCTGACTTGATGACAATCAGTAAACAGAAAGATGTTCCTTTGGGGAAGGGCTTGTCATAAACACATTCATTATTTTCCCATTTCCCATTTCTGAGGTTGGTCATGCATACATATTTAGCTGTAATGCAAGGGTTGAAATGAAAAGCGATTCCATCATTATAAGACTGCCCTGTGTGGAAATTGATATCAAAGCTGTAAAGTCAAACACAAACAAAAAAATCATGATGATTTTGAATCGCAAATGTAATTTATATGATATAGTGTAAACATATTTAAAATCCCTAAATGATATTTCTGATCAATGGATGGCTAATTTGTGCTACATGTTCTTCCTGTTTTTGCTTTAAAAGTTAATTGAGATCTTACAACTTGGCATTTAAAGGAACAGCTCCTTGGAAGAGCACTGCCATATCTGGTTTTAAGCCTCCAGGAATTGTACCCATAAACGGAAGTGTCTGGGCAAAGTACAAACAATATGAATTAATCAATCAATCAATTAATAAATAAATAAATAAATAAATAAATAAATAAATAAATAAATAAATAAATAAATAAATAAATCAAGCAAGCAAGCAATCAAGTATACAATTGCCTAGATAAATGTAATCAAATAAGTTGTACACATTTGTTTGGACTTACAGGCTGGATGATTGGATTTGAAACCTCAGAAGGAATGGATAAGGTGTTTGTGTATGTGCTTCCACTGAGGGTGATTTTTGATTGCTCCATAATGGAAAAGGATTGGCTCCCCACCTGATGAGAAAAAAAAATAAAAACATTTACGGTATGTTAAGACAAAATAAAAACTATAGAATGACAATAATGTAATATATTACAAACAAAAGTCAAATACATATCTGCTGAGTAAAGTATAAACTAAGTAAGAAGTAAGGAAAAGACAATTGATGATTAATTCAAACAATGTATTACTTTGCATTGATGTACTTACAGAGCAGCTCATGTTGGCAACAGTATGCAGAATAAGACGATCACACCAGGCAAAAT
Organism: Silurus aristotelis; assembly: GCF_946808225.1. Lineage (NCBI taxonomy): Eukaryota > Metazoa > Chordata > Actinopteri > Siluriformes > Siluridae > Silurus > Silurus aristotelis. The sequence goes on from NC_139583.1 coordinate 27,146,995, forward strand.
TCTGTCAGAACAGAATAAGTGTCTCAGTGTGTCCATGAATTTTTATAGTGTAACACTGTTTGGGTGGATCTTCTTTTAACCCCCGGTTAATGAAAAGTCTCCAGGTGTTTTTATAAATCTTACAGACAAGTTTCAACCCGTTAGCCCTCTAGGTACAAACTCAAATAATAAAAAAATCTATCGTAAATATACATATTGCCCATTAGAATTCTATTTTTACAGATATATTCATATTCATTGATGAAAGTATAAAATTTACCAAAAAATATATTTTATTTTTCATGTTAATAGAATGCATTTGGATATTAAATATTAAATTAAGCAACAGAAATGTAAAACAGTTTTTTTAAAGGATTGTTTCTTTTAAATACAGCATAGGTGTGTTTGTGTGAACAAAAATATATACACTGTCGGGAAAGAGAAAACTGAGAAGGATGGAAGTGCAGTTATCTTGACTTTAATGAGAAAAGAGCACTGGAATTCCAATGAAGACAAGTTCAAAATCTAAATGCAGATTTTTATAGGACAACAATCCAGAATAGGTAAGGACTAAACACAAAAATCAGAACATTTAAAAGGTCTAACCAGATCAGTAAAACTTGGTTGGTAACATCATGTGCACAAGAAAAACTGAGTGTATACAGAATTCTAACTATTGAAAGTCTCTTTTAAAGTGTCTGTGTGTGGTTCAAAACAGGTGTGCTCAATCAGAAAACAAATGATTGAGAACATGTTGATGTATGTAAGTTCCATGTTTGTAGGCCATATTGGAATTCACTAAATGGGTTAACTTGATACACACATACACTTTGAAAAGCCTATCACGACTTGAACATTCTATTCAGCTCTCCAAGTGTCGGTGCTAAAACCAATAGCAAAAGTCAGTGGAACTAAGGCAGTGCAAGAGCTAGGCTAATGCTAAACCCACTTTGATTATCTCTTTTAAACATGTTTCTTGCAAATGTATGGTCCCTGTTGAATAAATTATGAATCTCCTTGACAGCCAGAGGCATGCAACTGGTGCGTGTAAACACATACGTGACAGCAGACTACTATTAAAATAATCTGTTGCATTAAATATTATGTCTCTTTATGTGTATTTTTGGCATTTGTCAGTTACATCGCCTTAGTACGTATAGGTTTGCATATTATATGTCAGTTGTCAATATCACAAAGCTATCACCATACACTTTGGGCATGTTTCCTATTGAGGTTTACATGCACTAACTGCCCAAAGGGGGAATAGTTTTTCCCTCAAGAATCCTTCATTTGTTTTTAATAAATGAGAACATTTCCCAAAATGAAACTGATATAAACTTATCAAATTATTCTCTTACCTACCGTATTTTCTGGACCTATTTTTTTTCGCTACTTTTTGCTGCCTAAACAACAAAGCGGCTAATTTATGGATTTTTCCTGGTTTTTTTTTTCTGGTTTCACAAACTCCAAGCCAAAAAACTGAGCGACATAACATTAAATCAATGAAATTTCCGAACGGAAACGAAAAAACGCACTTCACCTGTGTTCCTAGCTGCACAGCATCGGGAGAAAAGCTTTACCGATGGTGATTTATAAACGCGTGACGATGCCAAAAGAAAAACTCTCAAGAGAAATAGTAGTGAAAGGAAGGAGGAAGACAGTGAACTATGACTTTCTTGGTAGGCTACTGTTTAGATACAAGTCGTTGTAACGCGTTGAGTCTGGGTGAAGGGAGAGCTCGCTAACTCCAGTTGCATCAGAAATCATATAAGCACAGACAGGTTTCCAAAACTCGTGGTTTTTTTATGTTTCTTGGCAACAGCGTTACGGGTTAGTCAAAGAAACTTAGAAATGAGCATCAGAAAATAATAAGGACATATTCCTCGGTCTTGCACACATGCAGTAATAGCGGAAAAATGCAGCGGCAGGCTATTCTCAAAATACCGCTCTGCTCTTAAAGGAGCCACAACATATTTCACCCGTTACACCATGTTACAGACACTGTCTTTCGTTAAAGCCTGTGTAAAGTTCATTAGTTTCCGTGTAGACACCTGCGGCTTATTACAGGTGCAGCTTATTTATGTTCAAAATAAAAATCTTTGTAAATTTCAGTGGGTGCAGCTTATATTTGGGTGCGCTTAATAGTCCGGAAATTACGGCATTTGTTTTCGTATTCCACATTCAGGGTTATTATATTTTATATAATAAACTCATTATAGAAAAGTTGTAGCTTAGTGGTTAAGGCTCAAGCCCAGTTATCACCAAGCTTCCACTCTTGGGGCCCTTGAGCAAGGCCCTTGTCCCACTCTGCTCTGTCTGACCCTGCACTTTGGGCCCAGTTTCCTAACATTGCTGGAATATGCAAAGAAATAGTTTCACTCTGCTGTAAAATATATGTGACAAGTATAAAGCACCTAAATATTCACCTAATTTCGCATCAGCAAGAGAGTCACTTTGAAGCAATGCTTTTAATCACAGAATCTACAGTTTCATCATGTGTATATTCAAAGTTGCTTATTTTTATTAATTCATCATCATTAAGTTGCCTTATTTTGCAGTCTGATAAAATTAAATGTATATTCAAAATATTGTATTTCAAGACAGATGATAAGAATAATGTAAACTCACATGTTTAAGAATTGAAGAGAGAAGAGAGATAAAAGACGCACAGTGTATTTGGATCTAAGCCTGATTTGCATCTGAAGTTTGCATTTGAAGTATTTGGATTTTGGGAACATTTGGCTTATATGTGTTTGCCTGCCAGAAAGCTTCTAAACAGCAGTTGTTTTGTTAAGGTATAACAACTCAGAAATAGAAATGAATTAATTCTTAATTTTATTACAGTGGAGTAATAATTTTGTAGCTCAGTAATTAAGGGTGGCAGGAAGACTGTTGGCTTTCTACTCAATATATGGATCTGTATAAATAAACTCACATCTGGCCTGAAGACACTTGTTTAGTAACTTATACAGTTAAATAATAATATAAAATTATAGTATAATAATATTAATACAAAATATTATAGTGTATTATAATTGTCAATAATTTAATCAAAGCATAATATTGAGAATCATAACAATCACATGAAATCCTTATATGCAGTGGCAATAAAGTTTTTTTTTCTTTGCTAAGTTTCTCTTTTCTTACTTATTTAAATAGAAAGTCACCAGTTATTGACTTCACCCTATTAAGCTGAAGTGACAGTTTAGTTTAGTAACATTGCTGAATACAGCATATTTAAATTCGTATATATTGTATAGTATACATTGTATGCTAAACTTTGCCATCAGAGAGAAGTGGAATATTGTGTATTTGGTAGAATAATAGCTGACAATGTCAGTGACAAACATTTTAACTGAATTAATCTTGTCATTTAAAGAACACCTGAATGAAAGTGGTTGCCAGGCTGCCACTCTTGGGGCCTTTAAGCAAGACCCTTAACCAAGGCCCTTAACCCTCTGTGCTCCAGTGAAGCTGATCCTTTGCTCTTACTCCAAAAAAAGATTTCACCGTGCTGTAATGTATATGTGATAAGTATAAAGCACCTTTACATTCACATCTTTCCTGTACTGTACTCATGTCATGGCAGGTGCAAATGAAGAGATTGCTGCTGAAGTTTATCCTAAACCACTTTCTCATGAGAAGATATGCAAGAACTGTGGATTATGTAATATGTAAATATTTTGGGAGATTTATTACTCTGCTATTCAAATATATTTCTTTTCCAGGGGGTTGCTCAGAGTGGATCAAGTAGCAGAAATCTTCCTGACAGTCATTGCATTATATATCATGCCTTATTCGGTATAGTAAGTTTTACAAAATATATAAACATATATTTTAACATATAACATTTTGCATAAAATTTGTCACTAATATTACATAAACATAATCCATGCAGCACTTTTTGAACAGTTCCTTTTCAGTAAATGTACCGGTAAAGTTTGCACACAGAGTCTGCTATTGTTGGTGACAAGGAAATCATAAAAAATAAATCAAAGCCAGATGCAAAAAAATGGCCAATCCCTTTTTACCCATTTGCTTCAACATTAGCTTATAAATTTCTAGTAAAAAAAAAAAAGACTACATTATTTATACAGATTTGTCCATATGTGAAACAATATGAATATACCAAGAGAGATCGTTCTCAACCCTATAGTTTTAACAGTTCAAATGTGAACTTTTACTAATAATACCATTTTAACTATAGTTGTCTAAATGCTATGCTGAATTAAAGATGGACCGCAGTCTCAAGACTTACAGTGGGGAAAATAAGTATTTGATACATCAGCATTTTTATCAGTATTTTCTAAATGGGCTATTGACACAAAATTTCTACAAGATGTAGCAATCAAGCCAAATATTGAATTCATACAAAGAAATCAGAACATTTAAGTATACAAGTTGAGTCATAATAAATAAAGTGAAATGACACAGGGTATAAGTACACTTTATTTAATACTTTGTAGAAAAGCCTTTGTTGGTGATTACAGCTTCTAGACACCTCTTGTATGGAGAGACCAGTTGTCTGCATTGCTCAGGAGTGATTCTGGCCCATTCTTCCACACAAATGATCTTTAAATTTTGAAGGTTCCTTGGGCCTCTTTTATGAACTTGGATCTTCAGTTCTCTCCATAGATTTTCTATGGGATTTAGGTCAGGTGATTGACTGGGCCATTCAAGCAACTTGATTTTCTTTCTTTGAAACCACTTCATTGTTTCCTTGGCCTTGTGTTTGGGATCATTGTCTTGCTGAAATGTCCACCCTCTTTTCATTTTCAGCTTTCTGGTAGATGGCAGCAGATCTTTATCCAGAATGTTCCTGTACATTTCTCCATTCATCCTGCCTTCAATAATATGAAGTCTGCCAGTACCCCTTGCTGAAAAGCAGCCCCAAACCATGATGCTTCCACCCCTAAACTTAACTGTTGGTATGGTGTTCTTGGGGTGGTGGGCAGTGTCATTTCTTCTCCAAACATGGTGTGTAGAATGACTGCCAAAAAGTTCAATTTTGCTTTTATCTGACCATTCTATAGTCTCCCAATAAAACAAAGGCTTCTCCAAATGCTCTTTCGCAAACTTTAACCGAGCCTCAACATGCTTTTTGTTCAGCAATGGAGTCTTGCGTGGTAAACGTGCATGGATGCCATGGCGGTTCAGTGCATTGCTTATAGTTTTCTTTGAAACAACAGTACCTGCTGATGCAAGGTCTTCCTGACGTTCTGCCTGAGTGGTTCTTGGCTCTTGGCGAACTCTCCTGATTATTCTTTGGACTCCTCGGACAGGGATCTTACGTGAAGCACCTGATCGTGGCCGGTTTATGGTGAACTGATGCTCTTTTCATTTCTAGATAATGGCCCACACAGTGCTCACAGGAACATTCAGCATTCTGGAAATGCGCCTATAACCATTCCATCAAAATGCTTTTTAACGATAAGATTACAAAGATCCTGAGAGAGTTCTTTGCTTTTACCCATCATGAAGTCTTTCCAGTGTGCCTCCTGGGTAATGAGAAGGCCATCAATTTAAAGGCCATCAATTAGGCTAAAGCAGCTGATATCAATTAGTACTGATAGGGGGCAGGGCTTCTCTCTCAATACTGACAGATTTCAGGTGATCTCCTGGCTTTCTATGCCATTTTACACCTTGTCATCTTCATGTGTTCAATACTTATTCCCTGTGCCATTTCACTTTATTTATTATGACTCAACTTGTATACTTAAATGTTCTGATTTCTTTATATGAATTCAATATTTGGCTTGATGGCTACATCTGGTGGAAATTTTGTGTCAATAGCCCACTTAGAAATCCCCTTACTGATAAAAATGCTGATGTGTCAAATACTTATTTTTCCCTGCTGTAATTATAACTGAGTAACTATATGTATTAACTTTTACTTTAACTGGCAGTACCTGAGATGTAGTTAAATGATTTATTTATGGAGAAAAGTTAAATTAGCTCTTAACATTTGGTACTGTAATTAAAACTTATAATGTATGTGGACTTGGTTTTATTCATCAGTGGAAGAAATATTATGCAATGCAGACACATGCAAACTTAATTTTTTAAATACATTTTATACATTAATCATGCTTAATCTAATGGTTTTCTAATGTTATTTAATGCAATGATTAAGGTAAAAATTACTTCAGATTGTTCCTAATACATAATTAAATGAATATATGCAGAACACCACTATTTAAATTCTTCAAAAAATTTTAAGGTACAATTAAGAAAAATAAAGACAAAATTAAATGCTAGACCATATAATGATTGGACTAATACAAAACAAAAATTCAGCACAGTTATGAAAACTTTCATAGATTTCATTATAATTTTTGAATTAAGAATCTCCAAGTGCCTTGATCATCTGATGGGATGAGTATCTCCAGGACGAGCTCCGCATGCCTGTGATTTCATTATTTTCTATGATGAAGGAAAATGTGCTCCAGGCCTGGTTAGAAATAAATACTCAAATAAATAAGCATATATACTGTATATGAAACAGTTAAATCATTTTGGCAGAAAATAGTTATACAAACTTGCATGAAGCACATTATTAAAAAAAACAACAACAACTATAACTTGCCTCAATAAAGCCAATGAAATTGATGGAAACATCTCCAAAAATGCTGAGCGTAGAAATGTTCTCTAATGGAATCCGATGTTTAAATGTGCAAAGTTCCAAACCATTCACATAGACCTGCATAGATATAAGAACCTGGTGTTTTATTTTTGTTTATTAAAAATATTGTAACTGTATCTGTGTGACAACCTGGGAAAACGATTCAAATCATTTATCCAATATTTACAGTAGCTTGTCTTGAATTTGAAATTGCTTTTTTTCACACATATCTTAACAATGAGTAAATATATACTCTTACTTAAAGGCTAAAGGGTACTTTCAAGTTCTAAGTAGTTCAGATAATTTGTAAATCAGTTAATATTTAATAACTATATCATTAGTTCAGTTTTAATAAATCCAGTGTCTTAAGTGATCTATTAATGATCTCAATGCGTTTATCATTGCATTGTTAAAGTATCTTAATCATGTGAATTTTTTATTTTTTTGGACTCATCCACAGCAATATCCGATTAGTTTCCCCAGACTGCTATATATTAAATTTATGATACATTCATTTAGGGTAAATACCTCATAACCTTCTGATTTAATGACAACAAACATATTAAAGGAAGCTCCTTTGGTGAAAAGTTTGTCAGAAACTAATTCCTCAGTCTCCCAGCTACTGTCTCTGAAACTGTTAAGTGCCACATAATGGCCAAATTTGGGGTTAATGTGAAAAGCGATGTCATCACCATCAGATTCACCAGTTTGGAAATTTATTGTAAACCTGTAAAATATAAAGTAAAAAAGAAAATGTAAATAAAATGTTTTTACTTCAGGAATCAAAGAGCATACATTCTTGATCAGTGCTTCTTTTATCCGTAGCTTCAGTACGATATAGAGGATACATTTTTTAACTATTATATTATAGTAAAATGCGGGCATACGTATTGGCATCTGCAGGAAGAGCCCCTTGAAACAAGACAGCCATATTCGGTCTTGCCTTTCCTGGGATCATTCCTACATAAGGAAGGGTCTAGTGCAGAGAAAAGTGAAGATTCGGGTGATGTAAAAGAATAATCACAGAGTAAGCAAAAAATATTACAATTCCAATTATTTTCTTTTAATTCAAATGAAAGTTTTGTGGCTTTGACGTCCTCTCAAATTTTACATCTTATCATCAGTCAAATGCTGTTTGACTTACAGGGTTGCTGACTGGATGTGAAACCTCTGGTGGGATTGATATTGGTTTCCAGTATGGTTTTTCCAAGCTTGTGATTTTAATATTTTCCAAAACCATAGAAGAACTGCTCCAGTTCTAATAGAATAATTAGGACATTAACAGTTCCAGTTAAAGTCTCCAGTTGGATGACACTTCAATAAAATAATTTCTTAAATAAGAATTTAACAGTTTATAAAGGAATGTGTATGGCTTACATCAATAAAACCAATGAAGTTGACAAAAACATCCCCACGAATGCCAAGTGAAGAGATGGTTTCTAAAGGCATGCGATGCTTGAACATACAATACTGCAGGCCATTTACATAGACCTAAAAAAATAGACATTATTTTGTTATTTTGTCATTCATCCATCCATCCATCCATCCATCCATCCATCCATCCATCCATCCATCCATCCATCCATACATCCATACATCCATAAATTCATATAATGGATACATACCTCATAACCTTCTACTTTAATAACAACAAACAAATTGAAGGTTGCTCCCTTGTCTGAAGCAAAATCTTCCCTCTCCCAACTATCATTTCTAAGACTGCTTAGCACCAGAAAACGAACAATTTGTGGATTGATGTTAAAAGCAAAATCATCAGAAGACTGGTGTGTTCGGAAGTTAATTTCAAACCTGAGAAGAAAAGAACAGTGAAAAGTGATTTTTTTCTACAAACAGTTCTATGCCCACACATTTATTTATTCCTTACTCGGATGAAGCCTTACTCATTAGATTCTGCAAAAATTTTCCCATAAATGAGTACAGCCATATCTGCTTTTATTCCACCTGGGATGGTGCCCACAAATGGAAGTGCCTGGAAAAATTTAATATAAAAACGAAATGTATGCAAATTTGTATGCAGAGATGTAAGTTTAGACATTTGATAAGATGTATGTTGATGTACAGCATGTTTGCTAAAAATTAAAAATTAATGCTACCATTAGGGGTCACCTCTCCAGACCATTCGTCTCCATACTACTTTGTCCTCTACATCTGCTTCTTTCAAACCAACTACCTGCATGTCTTCCCTCATCACATCCAAAAACCTCCTCCCTGGCCTTCCTGGCAGCCCCATCCTCAGCATTCGTCTACTTATATACCCCATGTCCATCCTTTGCACATGTCCAAACTATCTCAATCACTCTCCCTCACCTTGTCTCCAAAATGTCCTACATGCGCTGTCCCTCTAAAACACTAATTTCTAATCCTGTCTATTCTCGTCGCTCCCAATGAAAATCTCAGCATTTTTAACTCTGCCTCCTGCCTTTTTGTCAAGCCTTTTTGTCATACAACATAGCAGGTCTCACCACAGTCCAGATCTTATCTCCACCCACTCCACCCAGCCTGCACTCTTTTTCTCACTTCTCTAACACACTCTCCATTATTTTGCACTGTTGACCCCAGGTACCTAAACTTATCCACCTTCACCACCTCTTCTCCCTGCAACCGCACCACTCCACTGCCCTCCCTCTTATTCACACACATGTACTCTGTTTTACTCCTACTGACTTTGATTTACCTTCTCTCCGGCATGTACCTCCACCTCTCCAGGCTCTTCTCAACCTGCTCCCTACTCTCACCACAAATCACAATATTATCCGCAAACACTATAGTCAATAGAGACTCCTGTCTAACCTCGTCCGTCAACCTGTCCATCAACACTGCAAACAGGAAAGGGCTTAGAGACGATCCTTAATGCAGTCCCACCTCCACCAAAAAAACAAGTTTGTCGTTCCTACTGAACACTTCACTGCTGTCACACTGTCCTTATACAGTACATGTCCTAAGTAGCTTAAGTAAATATGCTTCTGAAAAAAAAAAAAGATTAACCAATTCAACTAAAATTTTGCTTACAAGCTTGTCTGATGTAATGGGAACGAGTGTCATAGAAGGGCTTGCAGTGATTTCCTTATTTTTCAGTGCCAAGGAAGATATGCTCCATTTCTGTCAGTGAAATATAATAATTTAACATATTTAAATAATTGATTAAATTACAAATGTATTGAAAAAGTCCTTCTAATAATGAGAACGGGAATTTTGGACTTCCAATAGGTTTAATAATAATAATAATAATAATAATAATAATAATAATAATAATAATAATAATAATAATAATAATAATAATAATAATAATAAGAGGAGAAGAAGAAGAAGAAGAAGAAAAAAAAGAATTGTACTTACTTCAACAAATCCAATATAGTTGATTGTAACATCACCAGAAATATCAAGTGTAGAAACGTCCTCTACAGGAAAGCGGTGATTAAATGTAAACTGTCGCAAACCGTTCACAAAGACCTGCAGGATCAAAGCAAATTTTGGTGTTTGACCAACATAAGAATTAGATTCTTGTGTTCATGTCTGCTTGCTGATTTAGGAAACATACCTCATATCCCTCTGAACTGATGACGATGAACATATTCAAGGCTGCTTCTTTAGAAAAGGCTGTGATAGAAGCATGTTCCTCTTCCTCCCAACTACCATTTCTAAAGCTGTTTAGCACGACTACATCACCAATTCGAGGGTTGATGTGGAAAGCGATGTCATCACTTTCACCCGTCTTAAAATTTATTGTGAATCTAAACAAAACAAAATTAAAAACAATATAAAATTTTTTGCTCAACATTTTGCTCAAAATATGTGCTCCATGATGAATAGTTTTCAAATTCAGTGCAGCACAAAAAAGTCGTGATCATGACCACTGATTTTCTTTCTTCAAATATTACTCTCAGATGTACTTTTCCTGTCTGATTTGTTTAAAGTTAAGCAATTGATAGAAACATGTAAACGTACTCTTTGGCATCTGCTGGAAGATCTCCTTGGAAGACTACAGCCATATCTGTCTTTAACCCTTCTTGGATTACACCTACATATGGAAGTTCCTGTGAGGAAAAGACAAACACAATAGCTCTTCTAATGGGAATTAAAATATTTTATTCATCCCCTAGGCAAATTGTTTAAAGACAAAGAATTAATCACCCTACAGCAAATAGTTTTTGGAACAGAAAACACTTTTAATTTCAGTACGTTGTGACAGTCATGTGTACTGCATTTCCAGTGTAACTCACAGGTTTGCTGACTGGATGTGAAATTTCTGATGGGATGTCTATCAGGCTCTCAATGGTAAATGACACGTCTACGATTTCTTTACTTTCTGTTACTATGGAGGATTCACTCGAGATCTGACAAAGAAATAAAGATATTAAATGTCAACAGTTAAGTTAAGTATCCCAATTGTGTTCAGAAATTCAATTCTGCATGTCTCAGTGTTAAAACCAAATTATGAAACAGTTTCACCTACTTCACATCCACGAATGGTAGTTTCGAAATTTACAGCACTGTTAAAGAAAAAATTTAATGTTTGTGATGAACTACTTTTTTGATTGTTTGTTCAAAGTAATATCAACTTACATTTTAAATTCATGAGTTTTTTAGCATGAAGGAAATAGAAAATGTAAATCATACTCAGTGGCATCTTCAGGATGAACCACTTCAAAGTTTACATCAATGTCTTTCTTTATTTCTTCTGACGTGACAGCTTCATCTGGAAGATCCTGTGAAGAGCAAAAATGTGCACAACAAGTCTTTTGCTTTAAAATAATAACAGATATAAAATACCATTTAGTGAGGTAATATTAATATCTAAATGTTTTCATGGCTACTTACTGGCTGTGAAATCTCATATGGGACATTGATTACACTCTCGGAAGTAATAGACACGTCTTGAATTTCATTCAGTTTTACAAACATTGAGGATTCACTCCAGGTCTTAAAGATAGAATGAATGATTTTTATTATCAAAAGTTAATTTCTCAAAGCCTCATTAATCCAATTCTTAACAAAACGGTAGTCACACTTACTTCAACAAATCCAAAGTATTTGATTGTAACATCTCCAGAAATATCAAGTGTAGAAACGTCCTCTACAGGAAAGCGGTGCTTAAATGTAAACTGTCGCAAACCGTTCACAAAGACCTGCAGGATTAAAGCAAATTTTGGTTATATTGTTATAGGTTTTTTTTGTGTTCATGTCTGCTTGCTGATTTAGGAAACATACCTCATATCCCTCTGAGCTGATGACAATGAACATATTAAAGGCTGCTTCTTTAGAAAAGGCTGTGATAGAAGCATGTTCCTCTTCCTCCCAACTACCATTTCTTAAGCTGTTTAGCACGACTACATCACCAATTCGAGGGTTGATGTGAAAAGCGATGTCATCCCCCTCACTCTCACCCCCCTTGAAATCTATTGTAAATCTAAGATAAACAAAATTTAAAACAATATACAAGAGAAAATACTTTTAGTTCAAAATATGTGCTCAATGATGAATAGTTTTCAAATTCAGTGCAGCACAAAAAAGTCGTGATCATCACCACTGATTTTCTTTCTTCAAATATTACTCTCAGATGTACTTTTCCTGTCTGATTTGTTTAAAGTTAAGCAATTGATAGAAACATGTAAACGTACTCTTTGGCATCTGCTGGAAGATCTCCTTGAAAGACTACAGCCATATCTGTCTTTAATCCTTCCAGGATTACACCTACATATGGAAGTTCCTGTGAAGAAAAAACATACACATTTGTTCATCTTATGGGCAAAAAGTTACATCTCCTATAGCAAATAGTTTTTGGAAAAGAAAACACTTTTAATTTCAGTACGTTGTGACAGTAATTTGTACTGCATTTCCAGTGTAACTCACAGGTTTGCTGACTGGATGTGAAATTTCTGATGAGATGTCTATCAGGCTCTCAATGGTAAATGACATGTCTACGATTTCTTTATTTTCTATTACTATGCAGGATTCAGTTGAGTTCTGATAAAAAGTAAAGATATTTAATATCAACAGTTAAGTAGATCAAAGTTGTGCAGAAATTAATTTCTCCATGTCTCAGTATTACAACCAAATAAAAACAGTTTCACCTACTTCAGTTCCATGTTCAGTAAGTTTGATGTCCATTGCACTGTTAAACAAAAAAATATCATGTTTGTGATAAAATATCTTTTTTATATTTTTTGTTTATTTGTTTTACTAACATCATGTTTCATGAAACATTCATGAGATTTTTACAGGTTAAAGTTAATAGAAATTTTTAAATCATACTCAGTGGAATCTTCTAGATGAACCACTTCAAAATTGACATCAATGTCTGTTTTTATTTCTTTTGAGATTACACCTTCATCTGGAAGTTCCTGTGAAGAGCAAAAGTTGAGAAAAAAATGTGCACAACAGGTCTTCTGCTTTTAAATAAGAAAAAAAAAAAAAAATAAATAAATATATATATATATATAATTTTGTGGTGTAATATTAAAAACTAAATGCTTTAATGGGTACTTACTGGAAGTGAAATCTCTGATGAGACGTCTGTTACACTCTCGGAAGTAATAAACACGTCTTGAATTTCATTCAGTTTCACAAACATTGAGGATTCACTCCAGTTCTTAAAAATAGAATTAATGATTTTCATGACAAACTTATCAAAAGTTAATTTCTCAATGCCTCATTAATCCTATTGCTATGAAAACAGTAGTCACACTTACTTCAACAAATCCAAAGTAGTTGATTGTAACATCTCCAGAAATATCAAGTGTAGAAACGTCCTCTACAGTTAAGCGGTGCTTGAATGTAAACTGTCGCAAACCGTTCACAAAGACCTGCAGGATTAAAGCAAATTTTGGTTATATTGTTAAAGGTTTTTTTGTGTTCATGTCTGCTTGCTGATTTAGGAAACATACCTCATATCCCTCTGAACTGATGATTATGAACATATTCAAGGCTGCTTCTTTAGAAAAGGCTGTGATAGAAGCATGTTCCTCTTCCTCCCAACTACCATTTCTAAAGCTGTTTAGCACGACTACATCACCAATTCGAGGGTTGATGTGAAAAGCGATGTCATCCCCCTCACTCTCACCCCTCTTGAAATTTATTGTGAATCTAAGAAAAACAAAATTTAAAACAATATACAAGAGAAAATACTTTTAGTTCAAAATATGTGCTCAATGATGAATAGTTTTCAAATTCAGTGCAGCACAAAAAAGTCGTGATCATCACCACTGATTTTCTTTCTTCAAATATTACTCTCAGATGTAATTTTCCTGTCTGATTTGTTTAAAGTTAAGCAATTGATAGAAACATGTAAACGTACTCTTTGGCATCTGCTGGAAGATCTCCTTGAAAGACTACAGCCATATCTGTCTTTAATCCTTCCAGGATTACACCTACATATGGAAGTTCCTGTGAAGAAAAAACATACACATTTGTTCATCTTATGGGCAAAAAGTTACATCTCCTATAGCAAATAGTTTTTGGAAAAGAAAACACTTTTAATTTCAGTACGTTGTGACAGTAATTTGTACTGCATTTCCAGTGTAACTCACAGGTTTGCTGACTGGATGTGAAATTTCTGATGAGATGTCTATCAGGCTCTCAATGGTAAATGACATGTCTACGATTTCTTTATTTTCTATTACTATGCAGGATTCAGTTGAGTTCTGATAAAAAGTAAAGATATTTAATATCAACAGTTAAGTAGATCAAAGTTGTGCAGAAATTAATTTTTCCATGTCTCAGTATTACAACCAAATAAAAACAGTTTCACCTACTTCAGTTCCATGTTCAGTAAGTTTGATGTCCATTGCACTGTTAAACAAAAAATATCATGTTTGTGATAAAATATCTTTTTTATATTTTTTGTTTATTTGTTTTACTAACATCATGTTTCATGTAACATTTATGAGATTTTTTCAGGTTGAAGTTAATAGAAATTTTTAAATCATACTCAGTGGAATCTTCTAGATGAACCACTTCAAAATTGACATCAATGTCTGTTTTTCTTTCTTTTGAGATTACACCTTCATCTGGAAGTTCCTGTGAAGAGTAAAAGTTTGCACAATAAATCTTCTGCTGTCAGCTAAAGTGGTACAAACTGGTATTTAAAATATACAGCATTATTTTTCATTAACTTTTAGAAGTATGACATTATATTTCAAATGTTTTACTGTAGAACAATAGCTACAATAGATTGTGACAGTCATGTGCAAGGACTTTTCAATGTAACTCACAGGTTTGCTGATTGTCTGTGAAATCTCACATGGGACATCGATTACACTCTCGGAAGTAATAGACACGTCTTGAATTTCATTCAGTTTCACAAACATTGAGGATTCACTCCAGTTCTTAAAGATAAAATTAATGATTTTTATTATCAAAAGTTGATTTCTCAATGCTTCATTAACCCAATTGCTAAGAAAACAGTAGTCAAAATTACTTCAACAAATCCAAAGTAGTTGATTGTAACATCTCCAGAAATATCAAGTGTAGAAACGTCCTCTACAGTTAAGCGGTGCTTGAATGTAAACTGTCGCAAACCGTTCACAAAGACCTGCAGGATTAAAGCAAATTTTGGTGTCAATGTTATAGTTTTTTTTGTGTTCATGTCTGCTTGCTGATTTAGGAAACATACCTCATATCCCTCTGAGCTGATGACAATGAACATATTCAAGGCTGCTTCTTTAGAAAAGGCTGTGATAGAAGCATGTTCCTCTTCCTCCCAACTACCATTTCTAAAGCTGTTTAGCACGACTACATCACCAATTCGAGGGTTGATGTGAAAAGCGATGTCATCTCCTTCACTCTCACCCCTCTTGAAATTTATTGTGAATCTAAGAAAAACAAAATTTAAAACAATATACAAGAGAAAATACTTTTAGTTCAAAATATGTGCTCAATGATGAATAGTTTTCAAATTCAGTGCAGCACAAAAAAGTCATGATCATCACCACTGATTTTCTTTCTTCAAATATTACTCTCAGATGTAATTTTCCTGTCTGATTTGTTTAAAGTTAAGCAATTGATAGAAACATGTAAACGTACTCTTTGGCATCTGCTGGAAGATCTCCTTGAAAGACTACAGCCATATCTGTCTTTAATCCTTCCAGGATTACACCTACATATGGAAGTTCCTGTGAAGAAAAAACATACACATTTGTTCATCTTATGGGCAAAAAGTTACATCTCCTATAGCAAATAGTTTTTGGAAAAGAAAACACTTTTAATTTCAGTACGTTGTGACAGTAATTTGTACTGCATTTCCAGTGTAACTCACAGGTTTGCTGACTGGATGTGAAATTTCTGATGAGATGTCTATCAGGCTCTCAATGGTAAATGACATGTCTACGATTTCTTTATTTTCTATTACTATGCAGGATTCAGTTGAGTTCTGATAAAAAGTAAAGATATTTAATATCAACAGTTAAGTAGATCAAAGTTGTGCAGAAATTAATTTCTCCATGTCTCAGTATTACAACCAAATAAAAACAGTTTCACCTACTTCAGTTCCATGTTCAGTAAGTTTGATGTCCATTGCACTGTTAAACAAAAAAATATCATGTTTGTGATAAAATATCTTTTTTATATTTTTTGTTTATTTGTTTTACTAACATCATGTTTCATGAAACATTCATGAGATTTTTACAGGTTAAAGTTAATAGAAATTTTTAAATCATACTCAGTGGAATCTTCTAGATGAACCACTTCAAAATTGACATCAATGTCTGTTTTTATTTCTTTTGAGATTACACCATCATCTGGAAGTTCCTGTGAAGAGCAAAAGTTGAGAAAAAAATGTGCACAACAGGTCTTCTGCTTTTAAATAAGAACAAAAAAAAAAAAAAAATATATATATATATATATATATATATATATATATATATATATATATATATATATATATATATATATATATATATAATTTTGTGGTGTAATATTAAAAACTAAATGCTTTAATGGGTACTTACTGGAAGTGAAATCTCTGATGAGACGTCTGTTACACTCTCGGAAGTAATAGACACGTCTTGAATTTCATTCAGTTTCACAAACATTGAGGATTCACTCCAGTTCTTAAAAATAGAATTAATGATTTTCATGACAAACTTATCAAAAGTTAATTTCTCAATGCCTCATTAATCCTATTGCTATGAAAACAGTAGTCACACTTACTTCAACAAATCCAAAGTAGTTGATTGTAACATCTCCAGAAATATCAAGTGTAGAAACGTCCTCTACAGTTAAGCGGTGCTTGAATGTAAACTGTCGCAAACCGTTCACAAAGACCTGCAGGATTAAAGCAAATTTTGGTTATATTGTTAAAGGTTTTTTTGTGTTCATGTCTGCTTGCTGATTTAGGAAACATACCTCATATCCCTCTGAACTGATGATTATGAACATATTCAAGGCTGCTTCTTTAGAAAAGGCTGTGATAGAAGCATGTTCCTCTTCCTCCCAACTACCATTTCTAAAGCTGTTTAGCACGACTACATCACCAATTCGAGGGTTGATGTGAAAAGCGATGTCATCCCCTTCACTCTCACCCCTCTTGAAATTTATTGTGAATCTAAGAAAAACAAAATTTAAAACAATATACAAGAGAAAATACTTTTAGTTCAAAATATGTGCTCAATGATGAATAGTTTTCAAATTCAGTGCAGCACAAAAAAGTCGTGATCATCACCACTGATTTTCTTTCTTCAAATATTACTCTCAGATGTAATTTTCCTGTCTGATTTGTTTAAAGTTAAGCAATTGATAGAAACATGTAAACGTACTCTTTGGCATCTGCTGGAAGATCTCCTTGAAAGACTACAGCCATATCTGTCTTTAACCCTTCTTGGATTACACCTACATATGGAAGTTCCTGTAAAGAACAATAATTACACATTTGGTCTTTTTATAGGCAAAGAGTTACTAACTAAGTTCATGATTATATACTTTTTAAATCTCGGTTTATCATCTTATAGCATATCATTATTATACAGATAAACCTTTAGATTTCAGTATTTAGTGTCAGTCATGTGTACTGCAGTTCCAGTGTAACTCACAGGTTTGCTGACTGGATGTGAAATTTCTGACGGGATGTCTATCAGGCTCTCAATGGTAAATGACACGTCTACGATTTCTTTACTTTCTGTTACAATGGAGGATTCATTTGAGATCTGACAAAGAAATAAAAAATATTGTATATCAACAGTTAAGTAGATCAAAGTTGTGCAGAAATAAATCTCTCCATGTCTCAGTGTTACAATCAAATAAAAACAGTTTCACTTACTTCAGTTCCATGTTCAGTAAGTTTGATGTCCATTGCACTGTTAAACAACAAATATCATGTTTGTGATAAAATGTCATATATATATATATATTATTTTTTTATTATTATTTTTACTAACATCATGTTACATGTAACATTCATTAAATTTTTTCAGGTTGAAGTTAATAGAAATTTTTAAATCATACTCAGTGGAATCTTCTAGATGAACCACTTCAAAATTTACATCAACGTCTGTCTTTATTTCTTTTGAGATTACACCATCATCTGGAAGTTCCTGTGAAGAGCAAAAGTTGAACAAAGTGTACAACAGGTCTTCTGCTTTTAAATAAGAACAAAAAAAAAAAAAAAAAAAAAAATATATATATATATATATATATATATATATATATATATATATATATATATATATATATATATATATATATATATACAATTTAGTGGTGTAAAATTAAAAACTAAACGCTTTAATGGGTACTTACTGGAAGTGAAATCTCTGATGGGACGTCTGTTCCACTCTCGGAAGTAATAGACATGTCTTGAATTTCATTCAGTTTAACAAACATTGAGGATTCACTCCAGTTCTTAAAGATATAATGAATAATTTTTATTATGACAAACTTATCAAAAGGTAATTTCTCAATGCCTCATTAATCCTTTTGCTATGAAATCAGTAGTCACACTTACTTCAACAAATCCAAAGTAGTTGATTGTAACATCACCAGAAATATCAAGTGTAGAAACGTCCTCTACAGGAAAGCGGTGATTAAATGTAAACTGTCGCAAACCGTTCACAAAGACCTGCAGGATCAAAGCATATTTTGGTGTTTGACCAACATAAGAATTAGATTTTTGTGTTCATGTCTGCTTGCTGATTTAGGAAACATACCTCATATCCCTCTGAACTGATGATTATGAACATATTCAAGGCTGCTTCTTTAGAAAAGGCTGTGATAGAAGCATGTTCCTCTTCCTCCCAACTACCATTTCTAAAGCTGTTTAGCACGACTACATCACCAATTCGAGGGTTGATGTGGAAAGCGATGTCATCCCCCTCACTCTCACCCCTCTTGAAATTTATTGTGAACCTGAAATGAAAAGCCGAGCAAACAAACAAAGATATGCGCTTTATGGTTCAATGGTTTACAAATTCAGTGCAGCACAAAAATGTCATACTCAAGTTAAGCAACTGATAGAAACATGTAAACATACTCTTTGGCATTTGCTGCAAGATCCCCTTGAAAGACTACAGCCATATCTGTCTTTAATCCTTCTTGGATTACACCTACATATGGAAGTTCCTGTGAGGAAAAATTATTACATAATTGGTCTTTTTATAGGCAAAGAGTTACTAACTAAGATCATGATTATATACTTTTTAAATCTCTGGTTAATCATCTTATAGCATATCATTATTAAACAGATAAACCTTTTAATTTTAGTATTTAGTGACAACCATGTGTACTGCATTTCCAGTGTAACTCACAGGTTTGCTGACTGGATGTGAAATTTCTGACGGGATGTCTATCAGGCTCTCAATAGTAAATGACACGTCTACAATTCCTTTACTTTCTGTTACTATGGAGGATTCACTCGAGATCTGACAAAAAAATAAAGATATTAAGTGTCAACAATTAAGTAGATCAAAGTTGTGCAAAAATAAATGTCTTCATGTCTCAGTATTACAACCAAATAAAAACAGTTTCACTTACTTCAGTTTCATGTTCAGTAACTTTGATGTCCATTGCACTGTTAAACAAAAGATTTCATGTTTGTAATAAAATATATATATATTTTTTTTATTTTTTTTTATACTAACATCATGTAACAT
Organism: Silurus aristotelis; assembly: GCF_946808225.1. Taxonomy (NCBI): domain Eukaryota; kingdom Metazoa; phylum Chordata; class Actinopteri; order Siluriformes; family Siluridae; genus Silurus; species Silurus aristotelis. The sequence continues at coordinate 27,166,696 of NC_139583.1, forward strand.
GTAACATTCATGAGATTTTTTTCAGGTTAAAGTTATTAGAAATTTTTAAATCATACTCAGTGGAATCTTCTAGATGAACCACTTCAAAATTTACATCAATGTCTGTCTTTCTTTCTTTTGAGATTACACCATCATCTGGAAGTTCCTGTGAAGAGAAAAAGTTTGCACAATAAATCTTCTGCTGTCAGCTAAAGTGGTACAAACTGATATTTAAAATTTACAGCATTATTTTTTATTAACTTTTAGAGGTATAACATTGTATTCCAAATGTTTTACAATAGAACAATAGCTACAATAGATTGTGACAGTCATGCATAAGGAATTTCTAATGTAACTCACAGGTTTGCTGATTGTCTGTGAAATCTCACATGGGACATCTTTTACACTCTTGAAATTAATAGACACGTCTTGGATTTCATTCAGTTTCACAAACATTGAGGATTCACTCCAGTTCTTAAAGATCGAAAGAATGATTTTTAAATCATTAAACCTAATAAATGATGATAATTAAAATGTCATGAGCTTTGATATGTGGTTGCCATTTTATGATTGGTTGGGATTTTTAAGCTTTTTCTACTAATTTCCCACCTAGTTTGCAAACAATCAAGACTTAAGAAGAAAAAGCTTTCTAGGTTGAGATTGCTGACTATAAAACTGTTCAATTCCTTGGTTCTAGCGTTTTATTTACTAAGGGCCATAAATTAGATGCTCCTCAGAAGTTGTGTTATGTAGTATACTGAGTGTTCTAACAGTCAGGTGATTGTGCTTAAAGATCTACTATTGAAAAGCCTTTAACACAACTTGGACACCACTTCTAATTAAATAAGCTAGCAACCTGAGTGGAATGATCTACAGATCAGGAGACTTATGAATGAGAAATAATTGTAATAGCAAACAATTGTAAATATGGACCAAAGAGTATTTTTTTTTACCAAATGTGCCTTATGAGGCGGACGTTTTATGCTATTTAGAAATTATTTTGCATAAAACCCATTTGTTAAAGAGAAAAGTTTTACTCACTTCAATCAAACCAAAATAGTTAATGGTAACATCTCCACGAATACCAAATGTAGAAACTTTCTTTACAGGAATTCGATGTTTGAATGTACAATATTGCAAGTTGTTGACATATACCTGTAAGAGCAGGGTGAAATTTGTGATGTATGAGTTCAGATTGTAAATGTTTTATTTTCTGCTTGGAATTTAAGTATCCTACCTCGTAGCCAAACGAGGTGATAACAACAACCAAATCAAAGGATGCTCCTTTAGTGAAGGGATTGTCAGTTGCATATTCCTCAGTCTCCCAGCTGCCATTTATGAAGCTGTTTAGGGCCAAAGATTTACCAATTCGGGAACTGATGTGAAAAGCAATGTCATCGTTACCAGAGTCTCCTGTCAGAAGATTTATCTCAAAGCTGCGAATAGAATTAGAAATGGTCATAGAAATATTTGGGGAAAAAAACACTATACGAACTCAAACCATCAATAAGGCATTCAATAGCAAAATATATTTTTTTTACAATACCTTTTGCCATATTTGGATACAGCCCCATGGAACAGAACAGCCATATCTGATTTTATATCTTCTTTAATGGTACCCATATAAGGCAGTGCCTAAGGAGAGCAATATAATGGTGTGTTTTTGTTCAGATGGCCTTACTATTTAAATGGTTCTTGGAATTTTACTCACTGGCTGAATGACTGGATGTGAAACCTCTGACAGAATGGACAGCTGTTTTGACAACAAGCTCCTACGTTCTGTGACTTTTGATTGGTCCATACATAAAGGTGATCTACTCCAGTTCTGATTAAAATGAGCATATAATACATGATCATCAGTGAAACAGTTTCCTTGGAAATGTTTTAATCCAACAGAATAAAATGAATAATATCAACGAAGACTTACGTCAATGAAACCATAAATGGCAATCGAAATATCTCCAAAAATGGCAAGGGTAGAAATGTTCTCTAAAGGAACGCGGTGCTTAAATGTACAAAGATGCACACCATTCACATGGACCTGCAAAAGCATGGTAAATTTGTTTTCATTTATTTATATGATTTGTATTTTTAATATTCATCTACATATTAGTTTAAGAAACACACCTCATAGTCCTCAGAATTGATGGTGACAAACATGTTGAAAGCTGCTCCTTTGGTGAAGGGTTTATCAGGTACAGTTTCCTTCTTTTCCCAGCTGCCATTTCTGAAGCTATTCAGGTGGACATATTGACCAATACGAGGGCTGAAGTGGAAAGCGATGTCATCGCTATCAGACTGCCCAGTTTGGAAATTTATTGCAAACCTACAAAGGGACAGAGGAACATAAGAAAAATGTAATGTATTTATATTATCTGTGGTTGATACACATATATATGGGGTGTAACGGTGCACAAAATTCAAAATTTCAGTACGTACCTCGGTTTTTAAGTCTTTTTTCTTCATGTTTATTAATAATAATTGTTTAAAAAATGCACTCCAGGTGCAAGGTGGAGAGAGAGAGAGAGAGAGAGAGAGAGAGAGAGAGAGAGAGAGAGAGAGAGAGAGAGAGAGAGAGAGAGAGTATACCTTTTGGCATGTGCAGGAAGAGTGCCTTGAAAGAATACAGCCATATCTGATTTGATGCCCCCTTTAATTGTACCCACATAGGGAAGTGTCTATGAAGCAGAACAATATGACTGATCAGTTTTTAATAATGTTGCAAAGAAAAAAATATCCATAGAGAGCTGCCATGTGCTTTACAACTCACAGGAAGGATGACTGGATGTGAAACCTCTGATAGGATGGGTAGCATGCTCGAAAATGAGATGTCCATGCCTGTGATTTTTAAAAGGTCCATAAAGGTAAAGGATTTGCTCCAGTTCTGAAAAAACAATCAGTATATTAAAATAGATCTTTAACAAACTAATTAACAAGAAATTATTTTTAAAATATTAACAAGAAATGCTGTTACTTACATTAATGAAACCATAGACGGGGATTGTAACATCTCCATAAATGCTAATTGTTGAAACATTCTCTAGAGGAATGCGATGTCTAAACATACACTGCTGCAAGCCATTCACATACACCTGGAATTCACAGTACAATCATTTCAATTATTGTTAGGATTTTATATATTGTCTTCTTCTACTTATTATTATTATTATTAGTAGTATTAGTGGTAGTAGAAGTATTAGTAGTAGAGGTAGTAATAATACAATTATTATTCTTATTTATATAATTAGACAATTTCAAAGCAAAATTTTGCAAATTATGTAAAAAAAAAAAGAACCCACATACCTCATAACCTTCTGAAGTAATGAAAACAAACATATAGAAAGCTGCTCCTTTGGTAAAGATTTCATCCGGGACACATTCCTCCTTCTCCCAAAGCCCATTTCTGAAGCTGTTCAGGTGGACATTTTGCCCAATGTGAGGGTTGAAGTGAAATGCGATGTCATCACTATCAGTCTGTAAATTTATCTCAAACCTGTGAAAAATAAATAATACAAACGTGTATACTTTTTATACATAAATGTAACTGGTATTTGGGCTTTCTTTAACAGTAACGTGATAACATACTCTTTTGGATGTGCAGGAAGAACTCCTTGGAAAAATATCGCCATCTCAGGTTTTAGCTTGTCCCTGATTTTACCCACATGTGGAAGTACCTACAGAGAGCACATACAACATGGACATTCTAGGTTTTACCCAAAATCCAAAAATCATTAAACATGAACGTGATTAAAGATGTGAGTGAACAAATATGTAAGTGAATATAAAGACTAATGCTAATCTAAATGCCATAAAAGAGAAAATATTTAGGGACTTTTCTCAATATAGACCAAATGATTTAAGTCTCTCTTTATTTTCACATAAGTACAGTTTCTGCTCTTTTTCCTACCAAACTGTGGAACTGTGGCTCTAAACATTTATATCTTAAGATTTACATACAATCCAATATTTTATTTTGTACATGGAATTCAATGTGTTATTGTGCATAAGCTTCAAATGTCAGCAGGTTTTAAAATAAGTTTATATATGCATCAGTGGGAACAAGTTAAAAAAATCACACCTCTTTTAAAACATTTCACCAATGCAACATAGTGTATTAAGTGATATCCTGCTTTGACTTATGCCACACATTAAAACTTGAAATCTCAGACCACTTCAAACTCTATGTGGTCCAGATGTATATTAACACCCCTACTAAACCTCACCAGAGCCCTTCTTAGTTCAGTAAATTCTAGTAATATGACTAAAACAGTACTTTTCTTCAAGCAAATGCTTATGTTTCATGATTTATGAATCCATGCAATTTACTATATGTCATCCAATTTCACTGTATTTAAGCTACATGACAAAATCTTTCACTACAAAATGACAAATAAATTTTTCAAGGAATTTGCTAAAATGTACTGAATATTGTTACTCATACGGTTCTTTCTACTAAAGTATGTAGTATTATTATTAGCACTAATACATGTATAGTTACTACAAACAGATATTCTGTCATTTAACTAAAATAAATACAAAAATGTCACTGAGCTAAAGGCCATTAGTGCACACAACACACATTATTGGTGCAGACCACATCCTTAACGAAATTACATAATGAGTGACTGAGGGACTTAAAAATCCTGGAGATCTCAAACCTAGTGAGCAGGAGTAATTGATCAGTAACAAGGTGCCAGAAAGGTGTTATGTGCAGAAAGTGTCACTGTAGGTGTAGAAAGGGAGAGAGAGGTGGGAATTTTTAGCAAGTAACCTAGAAGTATGTAGAGTTGTAGGCATGAATTTTCTCCCAAATTTCAGCTGTTTCAAAAATCTATTTTTTAAGAAAATATAAGTTTTTCGCTTAGATAAACTGCCTGTCAAAAGTTTGGAAACGCCTAGATAAAAGTTTAGAAACTTGGTAAAAGGCAAAAACATTCAAGAATTAGATATTGAATGAATGGAAGAATGGTCTGTGGACAGAAACATCCAAAATGGACATTATGTACGATGGAGAACAGGAGAAGATGTTAGCAGACCTGCCTCACACTTACAGACAAAGATGGAGGTGAAAGTGCAATGGTTTGGGGTTGTTTTAAAGCAGGGAAGTTAGAAACGTATGCTGGGTAAAAGAAATCCTGAACCAACATGGCTATCATTCAAAATCTCAAAAACATGCAATTCCGTCTGGACTGCGGCTAATCGAAACCAACTTTACCAGGCAAAAAGACACTGACAATGTATACGTTTGTAAGCCTTATTTAGAGAGCAAACAGTCAGCTGGAATGTTATCTATCACAGAATGGCCTGCCCAGTCACTAAATCTTATTGCATCTTGCATATTTTAACTGCTCTGAGATAAACCACCGTCTTACAGATGAGATGATGAGATGATTACAAGGTCAGGAAAAAATTTCCAACCAGCAAAGAAAACTTTCTTCAAGTTTTACAAGTGTTTAAATGTTAAATGTTAAATGTTTAAAGAAACAAACTGCTTGGATGTGTTATTAAGCTGTTGAACCTTTGTTCATTTCTACATTTGTTTGGTAAAAGTAAATCTTCATACCATTAAATTAACTAGATTGTTACATATAAGCAAAATGAAACAAAAATGATAAAAGTCTAGGTGTTTCCAAAATTTTGACAAGCACTGTAACATCTTTGTATGTACTGTATGTATGTAAGATTGCATATTAAACACCTTATGACTTCATTTGTCTTATGTTACTTATGTGCTATGGGCAAATTCATAAAGATTCATGTCCATTATGTGCTGTTTTACTCACAGGCTGAATGACTTGATGAGACACCTCTGAAGGGATTGGTAACATGTTCGACAATGAGCTCACTGTGCTTGTAATTGCTTGCTCTGTAAAGAAAGATCTTCTCCAGTTCTAACAGCAAAATAAAAATATTATAAACATTCTCAGTACATCAGCTTGACCCTAAAATCCACATCCAGAGCCACATTAAAAGATAAATATATAAAGAAGTAGCAATTTTTTTATACTTACTTCGCATAAACCAAAAAACTCAATGTTAACATCTCCACAAATGGCGAGTGTAGTAACTTTCTCTAAAGGAATGCGATGCTGGAACGTGGACTGTTTTAAGTCATTCACATAAACCTGGAAAGGAAAACTCTATGAGTTTATGCAACATGTATAACAAATATTAGAGAATTCAGTCATTGAACACACCTCATAACCATCTGCCTTAATGGCAATGAACATATTGAAGGCTGCTCCTCTGGTAAAGGACTCATCAGGGACACTTTCCTTCACCTCCCAGTTTCCATTTTGGAAGCTGTTCAAATATACATATTCACCGATCAGGGGATTGAAGTGAAATGCGATGTCATCAAATTTATTCTGGCCTGTTTGGAAATTGATTGAAAACCTGTTGGAAATAAAAAAACAGAAAAAAAAAACCCATGAAAAAAGTCAAACAAAAATAACACCTAAAATTAACATTAAAACATGTATTATTAGTGGTATGTAAAAGAGAAATAAAAATCATACTGTTTGCCATTATCAGGAACAGCCCCTTGAACATAAAGAGCCATTCCTGGTTTTAATCCCTCAGATATAATTGGTCCAACATAAGGAATTATCTGTAGCACAAAAATACATTATTTGTTTACGATAAAATAATGCAATCGATTTCACATACAGTACATATACTTTAGAATAGTCTAATAGAAACAAAAGCACATTTATAATCATTGTAAGATGGACACAAAAAAAGGTTGAAACACTAATATGACATCCACATTCAATCAAACATTGCAAATTCACCTAAATAAACTTACTGGATTGGAGATTTGCTGGTGTCCAGAGTGGAAGCAGGTGTTGGAACAGAACCAGCTGCTTGGAGAAACAACAGATCTCATAAAACTCATGATTGCAAAAATGCAGTATACACAAACAGAAATGCTCCAGTGTGTAGGTAAGGTTTTCTAATGTACACTATAATATAGTGGAAGCTTTATAAGGATGGGGTGGGACTGCTCTTGTCCTCAAGGAATTTTCCAACCGTTAGAGAATAGTTTTGCCCTCTGGCACTAAACTGACAAAACAGAATTAAGAAATTGGTATATATTTCACACAAACTTGAAAAAAAAAAATAATGTTATGCAATATGTATGGGAATACAGTTCTTAGAAGTATTCAAGCTCATACTGGACAATCATCAATCAACCATCAGTGTTGTCACCCAAGCAGCACTCATTTTTAACCATGTAAGCAATTTTATTTGTAGAAGATTTGGGATCATGAGAAAGTTGGTCACTCACATAGCCAAACATTTTTTTAGAGTAGGTCAGAGCTAATTTGTCAAGAATTACTTCATCTGCTGTGTAGACTTTAATTGAACCTGATGCCACAGCTTTCCATCCAAACCACAAAAGGAAAAGTATTATAGTGTAGAATCATTAGAACTATAGAAGCACATCTACCATATCTTTATGTTTTAAAAAAAATCACAAGAATTAGGGTTAGCCTATTTAAAAGTAAACACTTTTATATAAATCTGAAAAAAGTGATTATTTAATTATTGTGTTTACTGTTGAATTTCAGGTATGATAATGCAGATCACGCTTGTATGAGTAGGTATTGTATGTGTAATCAATAGGATGTCTGCTTGCAACTGTCCTTTTCATCGTTACCTTAAAAAAATGGTTATTTATTCATCAAAAATATATTTTATATTAGCTGCCTGCTGCACATACTGTAAGAGTTTAATGAGACGATGCCCTTCATCACTTTGCTCATGGATGACCAACATATTTAGTCATTTTACTATAATGTGTAAACTGAGTTTCTAACCTTTTCTAAATAAATAAATTTTAATTTATGTATGGTATGTTTTATGTAATTTACTATCAAACCTCCTTAAGAAACTGTAATATCCAAAACCCCAGTGAAATGTTTTATTTAATATGAATTAATATAAAGCTTTGATATTCAAATGCTTCTTTCATCCAGTTTCTCAGAAAACTACTTAAACAAGAAAATGAATCTTTATGGCAGCCAGAGGCAAAAACATACTGCAAGATCCATGCTACATTTGTTATTGCTCTTGCTATAACTTCATCCATGCACTTTATATCTCTTTTTGTAGATGGAATTTTATATATTTGGTGAATAATTATGTAGCATAATACTCTGTGCTATAACAATCAGCTTACTATTAAAACTCCTGTTTATTTGCACTTTTTGCATTGTAAAGGTTTGTGTCTGGTAACCTATTTGTTTATTCATAATATTTCTTTCTTTTTTTTTTTTTCAAATGCTACATTAACATTGATATATTATAATGCAATGTCTACAATTAAAACTCAGAAGGTACCTGCAGCATATCTTTAAAAAATGCAGATATAACCTATTAATAGTCCATGCAGATAAAGCTTTAGTTAGAAATAAAAATAAAAACGATGCTAATATATAGAATGTGCTTGATCATTAGTAGCTCACATGATTATAATATGTCTGTAGATTATACTTGTGATAGGACCTCAGAAACTTACCGAAAGTCCCTTAAATTGTGGATTCTCTGCAAGTCCATGGCATGCAATCCCAATCAAATCCTTTTCAGTTCCAGACTGTAGGACTATCAAATGTGCAAAATCCAAAACATGTGCATGCATTCATATTTAAGACACATGATGACAAAAAAAAGGCTGTTTTCTTTTTTATTATCTTTTCTTTGAAATTATATAATAGCTGAATCTTTGTGATGCAAATGTAAAGATGCCACGTTTATAGAAATGCCAGTTTGGTTTTTCGATTTTTGTTTGGAAAATGATTTCCACTGAATAAATGTCAGTATCCAATGACATGAAGATGAGAAGAATGCTAGCTCTTGTATGCAAAAGACTCGATGTCATCAAAAGGTAGAGGGAGGGAGAAAAGATCAAAGCAATACACCAGCACTTTAATTTACATTTCAAGGTGACTAAAAAGTAACAAGTTGTCAATTTACATTTATATTTACATCTGTAAAAGCTACTTATTATCTCCATGCTTGGGAAAACAGTACAGCTCATATAAAATCATTAATAAGGGCTGGCTTTCGGAAGGTTCTAAAAGGCTACTGTTTTGCTTATGTTTAGCTTATAGCTAAAACCACTTACCAGAATTGACTAATAAACACTTCAGAGTTTTTTTGTCATTTTATTCTTATCAAGTTGTACTAAAAGCAAATGTGAATAAAATATGCATGACTAAAAAGTCACTTGAATGGAAGAGAGCCAGGTGTGGCAAAAAAAGGATTTGCTTTCAGTAAAGGTCAATTTACAAGCAACTGCACACTAATAAAGAGTTTTGATCCATACTGCTTCTTCATCTTGAAGCAACATAGCAGGGTTGATTTAATGTGGTGTTCAATTATGCCAGAAAGAATAAAAAGTATATTTTTGTCTTTTGACATTCCTTTATGTTTCATGTCTATAGTCCATTGATTTTTTGTTCACTAGACATGCTCATAATAAGTACACATATATTTATAAATGTTTTCTTCTTTGCCTCTGGAGGAGGAGGGGATTTTCTGGTATCTGGTATCTTTAAAGTTGTGTATAGGAAAATATATAATGTTTAATATCTGCATGAATTTCTGTTGTACACACAAGTAGTTAACAGGAAGCTTCTATGTATTACTTGATGTTGTATAAGAGGCATTATGAGTACAGCACTGCTGTTTTGGTACTGAAATGTGTGTTCTTATTGTAAACAGATAATGCAAGTGAAAATAGTCTAAGTACCTAACATTTAATGTGTACTCTAGGTAGTAGCAGAGAAACATGTGAAAATAGAGGGTAGCTGTAAATAAATTGTGTTAATAAACTACGGGTGTGTGTGTGTGTATATATATATTTATATGAGTTAGCGGGGGCGTGGCCGAGCGCCGGGTTGTGAATGGAGGACAAGGCGGGTGGCAGAAAAGCGGTAAAAATGACACTCCTGAGGGAGTTTTTGCTAATGAGGAGGGAGCACATAAAAGGAGCGAGAGAAGGGTGAAAACATTGTTCCTTCTCCTGAACCTCGTGCTCTCCTGTATATATATGTAATTGTTTTTTTTTACTTTACTGAGTAGCTGCAATATTTGGTTCATTGCTGGAAAGAAATCCGATAAAAGGTTGAAGGTTGCACACACATTTCTGGTGTTAAAAATGTTGGTGTATTTCTGGGGAAGTGTATGTGCACATTCATGAGTCAAGATTGTCATTTTTAGTTATCCAACCAAACCAATCATTTCAATGATTCAGCTACACCCTTTAAATTATCTTTATCTTATTATCTTATGACTCATTTAAAACACATTTATCATGAGATAAACACATACTGCTCAGCTGAACAATTCAATAAAAACAGTATTCACAGAACAAATGTGATTACTTATAATGTAACTTACAATGTATGTTTTGTTTTCCATTCACTTTTAATTGGCGGGAATGGGCAGAGTACAAAATGTACAGTAGTCTAAATGTCTATAGTTAGATGGGTTTCTTTTTTCTTTGTGGTATATAAATATAGTTTATCCTGATACTGTTTTCCTGCATTCTGATATTGAGTCATTAGATCACAGACTAGGAATAGTTTATATTGGGTATTTCAGCTGATTTAAACACTGCACATGTAAGAGGTACATTATTTATTGATCTGTGCGTAATAAAGCAAGTATCAATAATGTTTTTTTTTATACAGGCATTCCTAAAAGTTAAAGCAGGAACAATGTCAGATGCAGTGGAACACCGGAATCAGTAGTGGATGTATGAGACCTGGACGTCTCCGTCCACCTCCAATGTGTCAATCTGATTGTAAGGCTGGAAACGGTGGTGGAAAGTACACATGTGCTGCCCATTTGCAAACACCTTTATCTTTTTTTCACCACAACGAATGGAGATCTGGAAATGAGACAGAGACAGTAAATAAAGCTGGATGTTGATAGATGGACTATAACAATGAGGAAAGCAAATGAGTTCACATCTAAATCAATAGATCCATACCTCAAAGTACTGTCCCTCCATGAAGGGGTTGACGTTGAGATCTATTTCTTCTTCACCCCAGCAACCATTGATCTGGCTGTTACGGATTACCAATCCCTCTCTAATCCGAGGGTTGAGGTGAAAGGCTATGTCTCGTGAGGCTCCAGCTATGAAGTTAATATGAAACCTACAAAAGAATAGGAAAATATTCCTTACTCATCATACCTAAAATATTTGAATATTATTTTCTATTGTTTAATTACCTGTAATAATAGTCACTTCTAGACTGTAAATTATTTTTGCTCAGACCTCTGGGTTTTTTTAGGCCAGAAAAATATGTGTGTGCAATTTCCCAAGAAGTCACATCCATATGGGTTCAATGCTGAAACAATTTTATTAAATATTTAAGTAGATTATGGTTATTATTTTTTTGGATAATATGGTTCTTTCTATTAGCCATATGCAATGTACCGCTACACCATTAGTGGATAAAGTACACCATCCTTACTCTCACCAGGACCATGTGTTTACGCTGGTGCTCTGTGATGTTTTATTGAAAACTTCTTTCCACCACAAGTGTACAAAATTATTTAGGCACCTTTGGAGGCAGCAAACTAAAAATATACCATTAAAACCATTTAATAATCATACCTTTCAGCTCCATATGGCACCATGCCTCTGATGATAATGGTCCTATTGGATACCATCCCACCAGGAATCATATCTAAATAGGGAATGCCCTAAGCAAGCAAAATATAGCACAACTAACATTAAACATACAAGTATCATTTAGCTCATACAACTTGAAAAATAGAAAGTTTATTATTTTTTTAAAAATCTATGAAAACATTATTTTAACCATTTAACATCCATATTAACAGATCTCACGTATCATTCTCATTTGGTATTTGGCATTAAGTATCATTTGGGTACCTGTGCTGTTCTATCAAAGTGACCATGTCAGTCAGTATTATAATGCCATGTCTAATTTCCTATTTTCTATAAATCTACTGTGTTTTTAATAAAACATTTTTACCGTGAGAAGTAATAGTTTATAATGGTGTAATGAATTCCCATATCAAAGTCTGCAGCAAGCTTTAAAATTGTCCAAGTAATAAATCAAACCTTCCTTCTACTTACAGGGTTGAAGATAGGCTGCATTCCCATTACCTGATGACGAAAGAACAAAAGAAACATGTTTGCCACTGGTTTAAAATAAATCATATTGCAGTATTACTGCAATGGTTTCATGGTGCTTTCTGAGTACTGTAAAGTATATGGGAATACACAGACTAGACTGAGTAAAAAGAATTGAATCTGCTTGCAGTGGCTTTAATGACTAAAATCAGTCTGTACATTTCTTGCATTATTATAATCAAGTCTGACTCATAACCTTCATGTGCTCAACTCAGATATAAGTTGTTTGGGATAAATGTAGTAATGAATCGGCTTGTAGGGTATCAGGAAAAAATGATAAGATCATGTTTATATTCAAGGTGATTGCAAAGTTCTTTAAGGAACATTTTTGAGCTTTTATAATAATATAAAACATAACACAATTCAAGATGCAAATATGAACAAATGAATGTTGAAAAACATCTCCTGTACACTTACTGGCAGATTTCCTCCTGGTAACCCCATGCATCCTCCCTTCAAGAAACAGACATTAATAATTATCGTAAAAAAAATGTGACAAGAAGACCAAATCACCAAAAATGCTCACACTCTCATGAAACTATACACAATGCTTTCAAATTGTACATAAATATCCATATCCAGGAAATATCAGCATACCCCAAGCCCAGGTCCTGGATAACCTCCCTAAAACAGAAAACTTGTTTAGTTTTATATATATATATATATATATATATATATATATATATATATATATATATATATATATATATATATATATATATATATATATATATATACAGTATATTGTTACAGATTCCCAGTCATGATATAGATATATCTTTTTTAGTACATTTTAAGCAAGTAATAACAAATCAACACAATGAGCTGTTACAGAAAATAATCAGTAATGGGATGGTGTGATATGTCTTCATAATCGTGATTGTTATTTCCATGTACACACTCACCCCCATGCCACCCATTCCACCTCCTGGATAGCCTCCCTGCTATAGTACAACATGAAAAATATTTAATTGAATTATTTATTCAATATTTTAGTGAAATATTGTCATGCTTAAATATATACAAAATAGATTTTTTTGTTGATACACTCACCCCCATTCCACCAGCAGGATAACGGTCCTGTTGAAAATATGCAGTGATTAAAATATAGACTAGGAAAAAGTCACAGTATTACATGAACAGTCATGTACAAAAGGGGTTCTTTAAAAATATCTGGACCAAATCAACTATTTTAAAACTTTCTACAGATTATAAAGAATGTAGGTTTAATTTTCATATTACTCTACACACTTCGTGGACATGATATCTGTTACAATATATACATAAAGCATCTTAAAGAATATAAAATACAGCTGTAAATTGTTGGAAAGGGCATATGTTTGGAACTAGATCTAATGGGGAAAATGTTGCATTATTGGATTATTGGATTAGACTATGACTAGACTACAGTATATGTAAGAGTTACAATACTTCAAACATTACTTTCGATTGAAGCTGAAAAGTATCTAAATTAAAAGCTCAAGCTGTCAAGTTTTAACAAAACTACCTACAACTAACTACTGTATAACCACATTAACCTGAAATGAACAGGGATTAGACTAAGACACATATACTGTATTCACTACTATTTAATTATTATATAAAGGTACAGGATTTTTTTTTATTATTATCAATAGATCCACTGCTTCATATAATAAATAAGATCATTAATGAGTTCATGCCAGTTTTTTATGAATATGAATTTATGAATATGTAAACATATGGAAATGTAATTCATTTTAAAGTAGGTATGAGAGAAATATTTACCCCAGCTCCACCTCCAGGAAATCCTCCCTGCTATAGTTAAGCAGATTAATACATATCTATCACATTTACCGCATTATCTTTACGCTCTGGTTTACATGATGACACAGACAAATAAACATTTATGGTATTCAGTTCACACACTCACCCCCATATTACCACCCATTCCGCCTTGCCATCCTCCCTGTGTGGGATAAAAAGACGCAGATCATTTGATATCTATTTATGTCGCTTGTTACAGATTCACAGTCATGATATCTTCCATTTAATCTAAAAACAATAATAAGCTCATACAACGATCCATTGACGATCTTAACCTTTAATCGGTCCTTGGGGTCTATATGACCCCAATCGACATTTCCTTGATTAAAAAAAAGGGTTCCCTTCATCTGAGTGGAATTATATTTTGTGACTTTTCCTACATAATCTATCTATACACACACAAAAAAACTGGGCTTGATTCGGTTGTTCTGAAGGTATGTAAAAAATTTTTTTACACTTCTGGTCTTCTGGGTCAATATGACCCCACATTGAAATGAATGGGAAATGTGAAAAAAACTCAATATTTTTTCTTTATTTGTCAAAAAAAAATCTATAAATCCAGCATAAATCAGAAATTTAGATCATCATTTAAGTGATTTTTTCATAAAAAAATAAATATTTCATATGCAAGCTTATGGTGTAGTTGAGGAATTGTGTGGTAAATAGGTACAAAAGTACTTCATATCTCCCAAAACACAGCATTAATGAATAGATGAGAAGTAAACAAACAAAAAAAAATATTATTTGTATAATTAAAAATTTATATTTTTTGTATAATTTCTCTATCAATTGTTGGGGTCATATAGACCCCAAAGACCAGATTTGTAAACAGGAAACGAAGACCTTATGAGGGTTAATTGACATCATACATTATATGGACAAGAGTATTGGGACACCTGACTTTCCAGCCATATGTAGTTTCTTTTCCAAACATCTAAAACAAGGACGTTGCATGAGATTTACTTTTTACTTGAAAAGAGGAGACCCAAACCTGTTCCAGCATATATAATATATTGGAAAAAAAGGTATCGTCTTACAAAATTCAGAATTGGCACAATAAAGCAAAATGTTCATTAAAGGAATGCATTCTGCAGTTCATAGCACAGACATAGCCTTTATACATGGTACATAACCCCAGATGTCGTGTGATCAAGTTCTAAAAAAAACACACTTAATAATCATTTTAAAGCAAAATAAGGTGTAAGCATACATGGTGAAGATTTACTCAGCTTTATAATTGATAGAAAACCCTTTGGAAATTAATAATAATAATAATAATGATGTAACTATTGCTAAATATTAAGACTTTTTTGTTCAAATTATATAATGAAATGTATACTGTTTATTGAATACATATGAATAGATACAAAATGTCATAACTGTCTATTGGACAAAAGTGAAACTTTTTGCTTTTTGTGCATTCTCTTTGCAACAGAGCCACTGTGGTTGTGCAAAATGGACGTGAGTTGTCTAACCTGCATATGAATGTTAAAGGTAAAGTGGTGTGACATAGCTTTCGGCTATATTTAAAACCTTTTCAAAAAGTTTCTCACTTTTTTATTTACATTACTTACTGAATATCTTAAGTTTACACCTTGAAATTCCTTTGTGAGTAAATTTACTTTAAACAGAAGAAAACCATTGGAATAGTCTGCTAGAGATATTTTTTAGGCGTATGCAAATCTAAAGCAAAAAAATGTTTGTTCTGAGACCCGTCAAACCGGCACATCAACTATGGTCATGCTACGTTGGTTTTTACCCTCATTTATCATGTTGCGTGACCATCCAGTCAACCTTGTACTGTATTTGTTTTCTAAGAGTGAGTTTGGGAACAAGAGCAAGTAAATTGTTTTAGCAATTTCGCGAGTATTACACTTTTGTACTGTAAAAATTCCACATTATGAATAAAAAAAAGGTTTATTCTTTTGTCAAAGAACTATTGTGTAATAGAATTGACACGAAAGTGAAATTAGCAAAAAAATATGAAGCACTTACCCCCATGCCCTGCATGCCCTGAACAAAAATGAAGCATACAAACAGTGGATCAATCAGTCAATCAGTCAACAAATCAGTTCATCAGTAAGTAAACGCAGCTCATATTTACCCCAATGATGTTGATGCTATCAATGGCCACATCTCCCCCAATCTCTAAGGCACAGACCCGTTCCAGGGGCATTCTGTGCTGGAAGAGGTAGAGATCTTTCCCATTCACATTGACCTGTATAATAATGACAGCATATGTATTAGCTTTTTTATGCATACTGCTGAATAAATACATCATTTCTGGGTAAATGGTAGCATCTACTTTATTAAACATAAATAAAATAGACAAAACAACCTGATAGCCCTCCGTGGTGATGATTATGATCATCTCAAAATGCTGGCCCTTGTGGAAAGGCATGTGCCTGACTTTCTCTTCCCCTTCCCATACGCCATTCTGGAAAGTGTTGAAGACCACTTTGTCCCAGAAGTCGAATCGAGGGTTGAAGTGGAACGCAATATCGCATCCATTAAATTCACCACACTGCAGATTTAAATTAAAACTGTTGGGAGTAAAATAGAGGGCCAGAATTATTTACTCCCATCAAGCATTAATATAGATAAAGTAATTAATATTCCATCATTATGTAATAGGCCATGCAGTCATTGTGTGTGTAGAAACCAAGATAAAAACTGAAGCTTATCAGCTTGGTATGAATGTGAGCTCGGTTACCAACGTCATGTTCTCTGTGTGATATGAAAAACAAACTGAAACACCTTTAATAACACAGAGCGAGGAGTGAAATATTTGTGTAAAATGTCATTTTGTGGTATTTGTATAGATATAAATCAGTAAAATGTCTTGTATTTAATGCAAACTAATTTGTGCCATGAAACACTGCGAAGTAAAACAGAATGTGCTTGTGCCCTCTTAACAACAACAACAACAACAACAAAAATGTCCACCTGCTAATATGATGTGGAATCTTTCCCTGGATATAGAGCGACATTCCTGCTCTAAGACCACCACAGATAGGGCCAACATATGGGATGCTCTAAATGAAACACACACAGACCAAGAATGACATTTTGGGTAAATTATCCCAGAGTAAGCTATATTGATCAATTATAAATTAAATAAAATACTCACTGGATTAAAGATTGGCTGGTAGCCCGGTGGTGCTACGAAGGCCATGATTTCTGGATGCTAAATATTCTTCAGATCCACAGAAGAAAAGAAAAAGCGTTTCGGCTGGCACAAGACAGAAACAGCAGCAAAATTGTAGTCTGCTTTTATATTCATTCATTAATAGGAGGGGTGAAATGACCTGTGTTCATATACTCACTGCTTTGTTTGTACTCACACTGTTATCAACATGCTAAACTTGACAGACCAACAAAAGACAAGCAGCTATGGCACCTGGCCAACTCGCTTAATGTGTGCCCATGTGTTTTGCAAGGGCGTGTCTGAGGCATTAAAGAGCTATCGCTTAATGCGTCATGTAGCCATGTTGGGTACTTGCCTATTTCTTTACGGCACATAAATCAAGTGCGGTTCAAAAGGTTAGCGGAAATTATGAGCAATTAATTAATTAATCGCACTTGACTGGGCACCCAGAATGTCTAATATAGATATTTTAAGGTTTCCAGTGTCTATTCAAATACCTTGTAGAATGTTTTATATGTGAATATATTTGGATTATTTTTTTTTTTTATCTATTATTACTAGCAGTATTAGTGGTAGTTAAGTCAGTTTTGTCCAGGTGAAAGGTATGCACTCCCTGGGTAAATATGAACATACCTGATAACATGCCAGCTCATTCATGCATAGTAGTTGAAGCAATGTGACCAGCTAAACTGGAGAGGTTTCGTTACTCAATTCTTATTAATGATTGTGTATAAAGAACGTGGGATAGGTTTAAACATGGCAGAGAAAGAATTATGTACACTAGTGTCACTTAATGAGGGCCAAGACTGTAATGCAAGTGCAGACTGCTTAATAAGAATGATAACATACAGCGATTAAGGTGACAGAAAGTGAGGCAAGGAAATGAGATAAACATAACCTGTGCAACAACTAAAGACACCACTAGACAATAATAGATTGCAAAGTGCGACTTTAATACTAGTGAATATTTACGGAAAATGTAGCACAAAAAACAGTCATCTGACATGATTCTGTGAAGCACAGTGGCTGATAGAAAATGTAGCCCAGCGCTAAATTTAGCATAACCCTGCTAACTAGCTATTTTACATAAATAACTAAGCAAAAAATAAAAAAATTAAATAAAAAAATAAAACACTATATCAATGTATTGCAGTGTAGCTAAGCATGATAGCTGGTGCATTTAAAAAAAATGAACCAAATACCATATTTGTAGTTATTCATTATATTGTCCTTTATAAACGTATCTACTTTTATCATTCTGTAGGGTTGCCACATCCCCAGTTTCCTTGCAGAAACAGTCTTTTTGTCTGCAGGTTAAGGGATGTTGGATGTTTTGCAAATCTCAGTCAAGGTCATTGAATACACAGTGTTCTGCAAATTTGAATAATTTTCCCTTCTTTAACGTCACCACCTCAACTCCTATTTTCAATACATGTGGTTATACAAGCATAGTTTAGTATGTATGTATGTATGTATGTACTGTATATGGGCTTTTTGGTTTTGATTAAAAAGCAAGGAATCGACAATTAAAATGACTTCTTTTTATACCTTTACTGCATGACAGTGCTTGTTATGCCTGATTTACTTGTTCTCAGTAACTTTTTAATGTTGAAAATGTTATCTGCAGGATGTATGTAACAAGGTAAAACAATTTTGTAGCATTGAAAGTGTCATTGCTGGCAAAAAAAAACAAAAATCATAGAAAAAAAAAAAAAAAAAAAGAATAAAAACCTATTAATACCACAAGCCAGGTGAATATATATATATACACACACACACACACACACACACACACACACACACACACACACACACACAGTATATACTACAAATCTGATGTAAATATACAGAACAGCCCTTATTAAAGAATGATGTAACTAATGACTATATTTACATCCTTCAATGCATGTACATATGAAACATCAGTTATTAACTCCAAACTCACCCTCCAGACTTCTATCATTATTACTTCTAAGTGCCAGAGAGTCTGCTTTGAAAGCTTATCAAACATTAACAACCTTTTAACTGATATGCATTCTTATTGTCTTGCATAATAGTTTTAATGACTATTTCAATGGCTCTGACTCATTTCTCTGTCCGGATGTGCTTAATATTTTTAATTCCTTAACAACCGTGTTATTTGTGTTAAAAAACAAGAATCTGTGAAACAAGAATCTGTGAAACAACAGTTTTCATGCCGAAGAAAATACACAGAGGGAATCAGAGGTGCTCCTAAAATATTATTTTATTGAAACACAGTGAGATTTGAAGAAAAACAACCTCTATCTTTCACACATTCGACACGCTTTTCCACACTTCCTGCAGACATGGAAAGTAAGTACGTTTGCATGTGTGTGTGTGTGTGTGTGTGTGTGTGTGTGTGGCTCTGTGTTTTCTGTTGCTTACCAATAATAGATATCTAATATCATTTATTTGGCTAATATGAAAAAAAAAAAAAAAGAATATGATATTGGCTTAAAAATAATACCAAAAGTCTGCTGGCGAATTCACAAATCACATCTGTTTGCAAACTAGATGCAAATTTCATCCTCTTTTTCATCACTAGGTTTATCAGTACTTATCTAAAAAAAAAGTACCTCAATTCGTGTTTACTTAAAACAGAACGGTAGAGAACGTCTGTTATTTTCCATAATGCTCCAA
This sequence comes from Silurus aristotelis, assembly GCF_946808225.1. Lineage (NCBI taxonomy): Eukaryota > Metazoa > Chordata > Actinopteri > Siluriformes > Siluridae > Silurus > Silurus aristotelis. Next base: position 27,186,468 of record NC_139583.1, read on the forward strand.
CAAAAAAAAGATTATATATGTATATGTATATACATATATAATATTTTTTTATTAAAATAAGTTTATTAAATCTACAGTATGTAAAGTTCTTCTTGTCAGAGACGTACATGACAGGATTGGAACGGCGGTTGATCTCTATACATCCAAAATAAAAAACCTGCCTTCAGGTTATGCAGCGTAATTTCCTTCACAAGGTAGTATTTTTGTTCCTTATTAGTGTTTCTATGCAAGTTCAAAAAAGAAAATGTCCTCTCCTGTAAAGATGGCATTGTAGAGCCGAGTTGCAGAAACGACATCTCATCCTAAGACTTTGCAGTGCAGAACAGTTAATTTACATTCATACAAAGTTTGATTCAGTTCTGTAGGCTATATAAAATTCTCAAGAAATAAATAGTGAGAAAAAAGGCCTTTGGTTAGGTTCCTCTCAAAGGATCACGTGTTAATGTTTTCTATTGCGTAGAGCACGACTTTAGCAGTGATATGGCTCTGAATCTGTTGCTCTAGTATGTACATGTGTAAACAAACATGAAACTTCATCTATAACAAACATAGACAGAGAAAAACATCAAAATTTCAGTCGGAAATATTCTTCCAATCGAACTATGATTTCTAATAAAAATATATGACATCCTAATTAAGCAGTATCACCATACCTGCCCATTATTGTAGTTTATTCAGTATTAGGCACCTTGTAATTTTTTAAGGTCCATCAAAACATCCAGACAAGACTGAGAGATGGCAGGCTCGAGCGTTCAGATTTTTGTTTGTCTTTTTAAATTTTACCACAATAAAATATATACGTGGTTTCAAATCCAGACATTTTTGCTTCGCTCTGTCTATTGATCTCTCTCTCTCTCTCTCTCTCTCTCTCTCTCTCTCTTTCTCACACACACACACACAAACGCAACAATAATATACACACATTGCATATTCATCTTCCTCTTATTCTGAAAGTGATGTGAGTAAATAAAAGGCTTGGGGTGTAAATGTGTGCTCAAGTTTGTTCTCAATTGGCAACACTGGAACAATTCCATTTCCTTTCCAGCTGTATTTCCAGGCACACACATCGACACGCGCACTAGTGAACCGGCATCGGAAAACTAGCCGAGCTGATCTTCGTATTGCTTTCTGAAACAGTCGCCAGCTGGAAAGAAGTCCCAGCATCGCTCCTGATACATTTTCCACACGTAGGATTCCTACAGAGACAGAAAATGAGGATGAAGGGAATAAGAAAGGAGAAAGTAAAACAGAGAAATATCTATGCATGGTGACACCAACCTGTCCAGTATGTTCTGTTTCATCTTTATTAATTAGATACATCAGGAAGAACCTGTTTGGGGCAGAACAAAAGAGCAGATGAGGTGATGCAACCAATAGACAGTATATTATATGTATAAAAATCCTAAGAACTCAATGTATCAGTGATACCCCTTTAAACAGCAAGATGGCAGTTCTTGATCCAGAACATATTTACACCATTAAAAGAAATAGTTTAGTTTGGTTTTTGGTGCAAAAAATGCTGCTGCATCAACCTTTTCTTTCGGCTCCCATTAGGGGTCGCCACGGCAGATCATCCGTCTCCATACCGCTCTGTCCTCTCCATCTGCATCTTTCAAACCTACTGCCTGCATGTCTTCCCTCACCACATCCATAAACCTCCTCCTTTGCCTTCCTCTTTTCCTTCTGCCCGACAGCTCCATTCTTAGCATTGTTCTACTGATATACCCCATGTTCCTCCTCTGTGCATGAGCAAACCATCTCAATCGTGTCTCCCCCACCTTGTCTCTAAAATGTCTACATGCATGGTCACTCTAATAATCTCATTTCAAATCCTGTCCATCCTCCAGCAAATTCAACTCTGCCACCTCCTGTTTTTTACTTAATGCCACCGTCTCTAAACCATACAACATCACAGGTCTCACCACAGTCCTATAATCTTTCACTTTCACTCTCACAGATACTCTTCTATCACAAATCACTCCTGCTATCACTCTTCTCCACCCACTCCACCCTGCCTGCACTCTTTTCTTCACTTCTCCAACACACTCTCCATTACTTTGCACTGTTGACATCAGGTACATTTTTACTGCAATATTATTAAATTAAACAGCAACTAAGAACCAGTAAAATCATGAGCCTCTTTGTATAGCAGTTGAGACATCTGCATTTGATCAAAAATAATGTATATCTTCTCAAACCCAAAAGTATACATCGTAAACTTAAAGCTCTAAACGGTGAGGCAGGTTCCTAAAAAGGCTTACTGACTTCTTGAACCAACACCAACACCACCTCCAGCACCAGCTCTTTCCTTCCCTGGTTGGTGTACAAGAGGACAATCTACTGTATAAGCCTAGGAACTGTCCTACTCACATATAGTTGGCTAAGTTGTGCTCCTCCATCGTATGCGTCTCGAACCCATGTGGAGTCGTGTCAAAGTAGTCACTTCCAATTCCGCAAATGAAACACTTAGTCTGAGGAGGAGAAGAGAGGTCAGTGTACCACAAATTATAATCACTTAAACAATGAACTTAACCGTTACAGCATGCAAAATAACAATTTCTGTAACTTACCTCCATGTCCTCTCTGACCTGTTCCTGCTGATCTCTCAGCTCACCAAACGCATCAATGATCAGACCTGTACAACGCAATACAGCAGTTGTGATGATAATTCACTGATACACTATTAGAATACATGTAACAATTATCACCTAACTTTCAATTTCCATTTCCAACTAGTTCTTTGTAAAGATTATGTACTGTATAACTTTCTTTCGGCTTCTCCCATTAGGGGGCGCCACAGTGGATCATCCGCATGTTTGATTGGCACATGTTTTTACGCTGAATGCCCTTACTAACGCAACCCTCCCCATTTATCCGGGCTTGGGACTGGCACTAAGGCTTGTGCAACCCTAACGGCTGGGGTTGGTTCCCTGACCGGGGATCGAACCCGAGCCGCAGCGGTGAGAGCGCCGCATCCTAACCACTAGATCACCAGGGAACCTAAAGATTATGTACTGTATGATGTGGCAATAATGCAGAACATTTTTTTTCAGTGTGCAACAATGCATTTGAGTTTACATCTACATTTTTGATGTAAAAAAAAAATTTAAAAGAAACAACAAAAGGAAAGGTTTTTAATTATTTGGAAGAACAAAGATAAATGGGATAAAAAAAGACCAGTAAGAATGAAAAGATCCACATTAGGGACAGAGAAGACAAATGGTTTGAGACAGAAGTAAAGGAGGCCATGTATGTCCTGGTGGACAATCCTTCCCTCAACAAAAGTGGAGGTCTCAGACACAACCTGTCTCCTATTTTTCATGCTGCTCTTTCATCTATCTTCAAGTAGATCAAGAGCTTTTCACACGTCCCCCAGGAAAGCCACACCCAAGGACCTAATCCATTCTCACATTCACTGATCATTACCCCTCTAATACACGTTCTTCTTTTTCTCCTTTTCTGGGGAACTCCTGATGCCTCTCTCACCACTCTCACCTCCTTTTGTTCCTAATAACAAGGCAATCCAGAGAAAGGAGGAATCTTCACAGACACTTTAAACCAGTGGTTTAGAGTTAACAGTTATAATAATAACTTTGAATTGTCACTTGAATGCTTTTAACTCAAATAAATAACAAGTAGGCCTATATCATTACCTATTTATATATTCATTTATTTAAACTATTTTCGGAGAATGTCAACGAAATGTACATTATATAACAAATAGTATGTGCACACCTTCCTTTCACACCCATATTCTTCCCTACAACATATTCAATACATTTGACACAATTGTAGAAAATCTTTGTATGCTGTAGCATTAAAACTTCCTTTTATTATTTATTCCTTTTAAAAGGTCCAAACATGTTCCAGCATGACAATGCAACTGTGTACAAAGTGAGCTCCACGAAGACATGGTGTGTTAAGGCTGGACTGGAAAAACTTAAGTGTCCTTCACAGAGCTACTGAACACCTTTGAGATGAACTGAACCCCAGGCCTCCTCACACAACAATGTCTGACCTCAATAATGTTATTGTAACTAAAAAAGTACAAATCCTCACTGCCATGCTGCAAAAACTAGTGGAGATCTTTTGCAGAAAAGTGGAGCTTATTACTGCAACATCTCAAACATTTGAGAGCATCTGCTTTAAAAGATTTCATACTACAGATTTAATGTAAATCATAGATCTTGCTTCTCTGTCTGCAAATAGAACTTTGTCCTTACCCTGAATGATGGCCAGAAGAATGACAATGACGAAGAAGAAGAAAGTGATGTCAAAGACCACACGATACAGCTCATATTCATCTCCAGCAGGATCCTCGATCTCGTCCCCTATACCACCTCCGGCTCTCACACCCACATACATGTGGAACAGATAGCACTGAGAAGGAAAGGGAGGAAACAGTAAGTGTCACCTACATACTGTATAATCTTAATGTAAAAGCTGAAATTTCACTTACAGTCATCATGTCATCGCACTTCATGTCCGGCTCATCCTCGTCCTCGCTCATGTTGTAGAACTTGCGGAAGAAGTTGAAGGCCACGACAGTGTAGAGGTACACGACTACAGCTAGCAAGCCCACCGTCATCACCAGCTGCATCAAGAACAAATATAGATAATAAGATCAGCAAAAGCAACATCAGATACCTAAAGAACATGAATTGGGGTTTCCAAACTATGGCCAACAGGGCTGAATATTGCCCACCCCAACATTTAGAACGACCTCCTGAACATAGCCTATTTTGAAAATGTTTATATATACTTTATGTAATATGTATTTAGGTTCAGTACTATTTAACATAAAGTGTTTGGTTTTTATTCAGTATCCATTTTAAAAAGTATCATTTGATTAATCGGTTATCGGCAAGTACGATTCAACCTCGATATCAGTAAAATCCCCTATCGGTCGACCTTTAGTTATTAACATAGTCTAAATATTTGTTAGATTCAACCATATCCAAAAGTCAATAAATGTTTTGATTTCTAAAGCAATTAATATGAAAAAAATGTCATTATGATAATAGTAATAATTTATAGCTTTTTTATAGGCTATAAATCTCTTACAAAGTAATTCTCATTTGTTTGTACAGTGCATAACAAAACAACTAATCCAGCATTAAATAACATAATAAATTCATTTAATAAAAATTCTATCATCTATCATCATTGAAGTGCTTTTTATTGCACTTATTTATTTTTTAATATCCACTCAAATAAAAAATTCGTCTGCACCTGCTTGCCATTGTGTGTGACAGACGAAAGGATGGTACGCAGCGTTTTGACTCCCATGGCGATGTCCAGCAGATGACAAGCAAAGAAAAAGTTGTTGTAGTGTCCAAGCAAGGACATGACCATGTACCACACCAGGTAAAGGAAAGTCTGAAATACAAAGTGAGGAGATTAGAATGCATTCGGTCAGAAAATAAGTAACACATGAAAATAGTTAGACAAACTTACGTTATCAGTAAACACAACTCCAAATTTCCAGATCTGGTACTTGATGTCGAAGGAGGTCAGCCTGGAGTCACAGAACTATATATATTTAGTGAATTATGTTTAAGTGTATGTATGTGAGTGTGTGAGTGAGGGAAGCGATGCTGTACCAGGTGAACATGGAGTTATCAGGTTCAGGCTTTTTCTCATGCGTCATTGCACTGACATCGAGAGACGCCAAGTCCATTCCCAACAGCTCAGCAATCCTCTCTCTGCCATAGATATCTCCGTACTTCTCCAGCACCTATCATCATACACAAATGCATTTACAGAGGTATGTAAATGAATGTGTGAGGTTGCGAATAGTTTATTATCCAGTGAGTACATCTTTAACACTCACCTTTCTCTTTACAAACTTGTCCCAGTAGTTGTTCGGGAAGGTTCTGTGTGTGGAAAATATGAAATGTAATTACAGCTCTCAATACTCGGTTAATACGTTCGGTCCAGTTTATTCTAAGGGTTTTTACTGGTTTTAAAAATTATTATTATAATACTAATATCAAATAAAAAAAGTTTCCAAGAGTTCTATAATCCATCATTCATTTCTAGAATGTTTTTTTAGCACATCTGAATATATACATTAAATTAAAACCCCATTTCTTACGGTGTATTTAGCACTAGTCTATCCCACTGGCCCTTGATGTCATCATCTTCTGGTTGTTCGGTTACATAGACGCCATCAAATTCCAGCTTACGGGCCAGCTCCTTCTCCCTTTTAAAAATAACCAAGGGAACCTACACCACACACAACACACACAGAAGAAAGATAATTTGCATAGTGGACAGTCAAGAAAAACGCTGTCTCAAACAAACGGTTCAAATACCAGTATAAATAGTGTCTAAATAGTTGAATTAGGATTTGCAAACCACAAACTACAACATTTTCCAATCCATCTGATTACTGACACTTATCCTCAAGAACACACTCCTCTGTACATTTGCAGCATTTGGCAGATGCTCTTATCCAGAATGACTTACAATTATCTTATTCATATCTCATTCACTGATCAGTAAATTGGTTAAGTGCCAGATTAGTGGTGGTGGGATTTCTACTGATCAAAGGGATTAACACAAACATTTCACAGATATTACTCATTCTTATTTGCCACCTGATGTGCCTCAAGTCTTAAGAAAGTAGTGGTGGCTCAGCGGATAAGACGAATTGGAAGTTCACGGGTTCAAATCCCAGCACCACCAATGCTTTTAAACCTCAACTGCTGTAGCTTAGTGGTTAACGCAATGAATTTTGCATCCATAGGTCATTAGATCAAATCCCAGCCAGGCTAACCTGCAAATACTGGGCCCCTGTGCAAGGCCCCTAACCCTATAGCCACTCAGTTGTATGAATAAAAAAAATGTAAGTCGCTCTAAATAAGGGTGTTTGCCAAATGCCGTAAATGATAGTCTAGTTTATTATTCATACATTTATTTATCTTGATCCATTTATCTATTCTGTTTTAAGGATTTTTTTATTACAAAGTCCCCGAAGAAAAAAAGAGTTAAGGGCCCCAAGAGTGGCAGCTTGGCAATACCAGGGCTTGAACCCCTGATCTTCTGATTCTAACCACTAAGATACCACCTCCCCAAATGCCTGTTTTGTCATCAGCCTTGCCTTGCCATATTTGGAGTTTGCTGGTCTTCAGTATTTCTGATAAGTGGCACAACTCACACTTTAGATTTGTTAAGTTCAAAGTTCTAAATTACGAATCCTACTTATATGATGTGGGTTTAGCCAGCAGAACTCATCGGATTAGTATGTAATTATTTCAGAACTAATGTAAGAACAGGTAAATCAAGCCAAGTCGAGGGTTAAGGTCCTGTTCAACAAAAGCTGTGCATTTACCTCAGACCTGATGTGTATTTTAATTAAATGCAAATTGAATCAATGAGTAGCAGTTGCTATTAATTTTGACTTCTGATTGTTTTCAGATCTTAATCCATGGGTCTTGATCCTTTTTTCTCAATTCAGTGACAATTTAATAGTAAATGGCACATGCAAAACATAAAGCGGATGTCTGAGATATATGTAAATTGCTGCATGTTCAGAAAAAAGCAGCTTGATATACCACACTCCTACTGCATATCAAATTTAATATAAAAAAGAAATAGCTAAACGTAGCAGGCTAGTATTACATACACTTCTCAAAATCCACGTATACAAACATATTTGCAAACAAGGTTGTGAGCTTGATTACATTGTGTAAATACAAAATAACTGTTCTGTAGTAAGACCCATACTGTAGCTCTACTGCACAGATATAAGTGTACAAACATATTGTGACTCACTGACCTTGAGACAGTTGTAGCCGATAATGCAGAGAAAAGATATGATGGTATGCAAAATGCCAAAGAAGGCCATTGCAGGCTCCATGTAACCGGTGCTCTCTTCCAAGAAGTAATAAAGAGGCCCTTCTTCATCATCTTCCTCACCATTCTCTTCCATTCCAGAACCCTCAGGTTCACCACCAGAGCCGTCATCAATTCCAGAACCCTCGAACATGCCAGAGCCTTCAAATTCCTCACCTGGAGGACTGCTGGACACCTGAGAGTGTAAAAGAGAGAGACCCATAGCAAGAGCAAGAGAAAGCGCAAAAACAGATATATCGAGGCACAGCACATTCAAATTCAGAAACAATACTAATCTGTTTGTGCTGACCTTGTAAAAAAGCAGGATGAAGTTCAGAGCAAAGGCGATAAACAGAGCCAGGAAACGCAGGTTGTAGAAGTTGCGAGACAGGTAGTTCTAAAATTGAGATAGCAATTATAGTAATAAAACTCTTTGCTGAACTGTTTCATTTTTAAAATCTCAAACATAAAAAAAATTATAATAATCCTTACCATGAACTTGATCCTCTGCACCTCCAATTCATTCCAGAGCTCGAAGCCATCTCCAGAAGTTGGTTTTTCTTTCTTAGCTTTGGCTTTTACTTTGATCTCTTCCTGTTCAGGCTCTTTCTCCTCTGGCACCGCCTCAGCTTCTTTCTCAGCTTTCTCTCCATTTTCGGTACTTGATAGATTTTTTAAAACAATGTTACTTCAATTTTTCAGCACAATATTTCAGAAAAACATCAACTAGATCTGAAATAAATATATTGTGTTTAAATGGTGTTTTGTTGGTTTTTATCCTTACTCTGCTTTCTCTGGTTCAGGGGCTGGCTCTTCCTTTGCTGGCTCTTCTGCTACCGCTTCTTCTCCTTCTGCTCCTTCCGCCGCCTGAAAAGAAGACATAATAGAGAAGAAGAAGTAATTAGATCACAGCTGTTGTCAATACAGTTAAATGCGAAACTTGTCTTGATGTAGCTGACCAGTTTCCTCTTCAGCAGTGGGGTACCCTCAGGAGTTGGGGGTTCCTCAGGCTCTGTCTCTCCCATATCTCCTAGACCACCAGGTGTGTCAAATCCAGGTCTACCTCCTCCTTCTGCTTCTTGCCCATCTTCGTCTTCTGCCTCTCCACCACCTGCTTCTTCTCCATCTCCCGATCCACCTGCATCCTGGACACTTCTAGCTCCAGGCTCAGGTGGGTGGTCACCGTGTACCTCATCCTGAGTTGGATCGGGCATGTTAGTAAGAATTTCTGTTATTGTTATCTTTTTAGCTCCTTCCACGAGGCCACCTCCAAACAGCGTTTTCCATATAAGCATGAAAAAGCCTTTGCATATGCTGTAGATAAAGTGAAGGATTCCCAGTATGATGGTGTAGAAGAAGGTGACCAGGCCTATGATCATTTCCTTTATAGTCATCCTCCGAAGTTTGCGATAGCGTCGCCTGAGATTGCGGAAGGTAAACATATTAAAGAAGTTCACAATGCTCTTGAGGAAGTCAGAGAATGCCGAACTGGACTCGGCCATGGTCTCATCTCCATTCCCTTCCTCTACTTCTCCATTGCCTCCTCCACCGGTGTCCTCTTCTTCTTCATCGTCCTCATCTCCGAATCCTTCTTCCTCTTGCTCGGAGATCTGGGAAGCAATGTTCATCTCAAAAATGGTGTCCTCGCAGAAGTTGACAAATAGCTCCATTTTCTCAGATTCACCACCTTCATTGACCACATCAAATATAAACTGCCTCTTAGACTCTCGGACCTGAGGCATTTCCCACTGGTTCCTATTGGCCTCACTGATCTCAAAGTAGATACGCTCGATCCTCCGACTGGCACCCATAATTTCGATGCGGCCCAGGAAAGGGCGGAAATAGTTCAGGACACTTTCAGCTTGCTCCAAGAAGTTCTGCAAGCGTGTGTCATGGGGCACGTGCTCTGAAAGGTTGGTGAGTAACACAGCAATGTTGAAGCCAATGTCCTTGGCTGGCTCTTGGAATCGATTAGCAAACTCTTCAAAGTTGATCATCTCGTTTTCATCAGCCTCAGAGCAGGACAGAAGGAATTGGATCTCAGATGGGGAGTATTGCTTTTGACTGTCCATGGCTTTGGAAAAGTCCTTTTTCGAGATCAGGCCACGTGGGTCCGTCACATAATCCCGGAATGCATCCGAAGCCACAATGTCTTTCAGCTTAAGGAACATGTCGAAAAATTTGAGAATCATTTCTACGTTGCTAGATGACTCCACCAACATGTCCACCATCTGGCGAGCAATGGTGCCATTCACGATGTTACCTGATAAAAATAACATTCAATCCATAAATGTGGGAGCAGTACAGCCTGACTCAGACTCTCATCAAAAAGACAAGCTATTTCATCAAACAAGTCTATATTAAACACAATGTGCTGTTATATAATCCACTATGGGGTGTTGTGATACAGTATGACCTGTAGCGAGCCACTTCACAGATTATTATTCTTCCTATAACAGCATGTCCTAGGTTGTTTTGTCCCTTTTATACATTATTTATAATTCATTAATAAACATCATACTTTTAACCTTTTATAGTTCAATTTAATGTGATGAAAACCAAAAAGTACGAAGTCTCTTGTCCTGAAAACTTTAAAATGGTGGAGGACCGAGTGACCCCGGAAACTCCAGACACAATTTCAACAACTATACAACTTTCTTTGATAAATAACATTGATCATCAATCTTAGCTTAGATTATCATCTGCTATGCAGGTTCCAACAAATGTATCTTATATAATCAGATTTATATTATTATAAATTTATGACAGCTTTCAGCATTAAACATTGGTCTATTATAGGGTGTAGAAATGTATCATACCCTCCAGAAGAGAAAGCAGCATCACCACCATATCCTTCTGAAGATCTAAAAGTTCTTTTAGGAGACCAATCTGACTGGAATCCTAGAAGAAGACAAACATACATACACACACATCAGAAGAAATTAACCAGTATTTAGCAATTTTGATTCACTTTTCTGAGGACAAAGGCAGCATTCTGTTATATGCACTTCATTCGTTTTTATTAGACCTCACAAACAGGAGTTTTAATACCTATAGTGGTGTTTGGATGTTTGTGAACCCTTTGGGATTTTCTATATTTTCGCATGAATATGACCTAAAACGTCATCATACTTTCACACACGTTTCCCTACAAGTAGACAAAGTGAATACCATTAAACAAATGTGACAAAAAACAACCAAACAAATAAATAAATAACTTTGTCTATTTTCAGGAATTGTGTAAAAATCCGATAATGTTTTATTGTATGTCAAAAATATACAAAACTGTAAAGGGTTTACAGACATCCAAGCTACCACTCTACTTCTCTTTCCCCATTAAAATTCTGAAGATAACCAATCAATATAAGTGCAACCCTGAACACCATTTTATTAACTTTACTCATAATGTTATAGGAATTATCACCTCTAAGACAAAAGCTATATGATTACAACCTTACCTCTGGGTGTGTTTTACTCCAGAAATGATCCTGGGTTTGCATTTATCAACAACAAATAGAGCATTACACATTGAAAGTATGATTTTTATTATGAATCAAGAGATGATTGGGGATGGAGAAAAACACTCAGGCAGAATGGAAAAAAAAAATGCAGCTGGAAAAAAGTAGAACTTCTAATTAAGCTGATAATGTGTGTGGATGTATTCCAGTCAGCCTTAATGGTGTCTAGCATTTTAGGTTATATGCACAGGACAGCATGTGGATTAAAACAAGTACCAGGCACACACAAATCAATGGGTTAACATAAATCAACTATATGGTTAAAGAATTCATGAACAAATAAATTTTTATACATAAAATGTAAGGAACAGGGCTGAAGGATCGGTATGTAACATGTCCCTCATTCCTTCATGAGGGAGACCACAATATGGAGTCACTACTGGACAAGGAATGTAGGACAAAATCTACAAATGCAAGCCACATAAACTGAAGGGCACTGCCTCATTTAATCTTTGAGCAGAACCTGACTACAGAAAAACCCGACTGGTTTCAGTGCTCAGTTAAAAAGAAACACAAACGCAATGACAGTACACTTCAGAAAATGTGCAGCTAGGACATCCCACAAAACTGCTGGAAGCTGAGTGGGGGTGTGTGGTGTGTGTCTGAGAAGCAGCAGATCATTTAGACATAATATAAAAGCGAAGGCGAAATACGAATCCTTACGCCATTTCGTAGTCCTGGGTCAGGGTGCATCTGGCAAGGTTACACATCAGAATAAAAAATGTTACCCAACATTTTTCATTCATTTTTGTATTCACGTATTCACTCCTTTAATGATACACTTGAAGGCATCAACAAACGATATAGTTACAAAGATAATAAGCTTGGATTCAAAATCTCTGCCGTCAAGATGCAGGACTGATGAATAATCCAAGGGGGCATCAAAACATAATTGGGCTTGGCTTGAATCTGAAGTCCAGTACATTGACCAGATACTATTTAACACCATCACAAGTTTTTATGCTGTTTGAAAATTTGTTATAAATGCAGGTTTTGTACATAATACAAATATTTTGAATGGATCAACATTGATGTCTAGAATAAAATATAGGAGAGAATGTAATACAAAAATGCATTGGATAAAGAAAGATGTGTAGCACACTTAGAAAACAAGGGAGTAAAGGAATTAGTGCAGTTACAGGTTAGAGGGGATAAAACAAGATATTGATTAAATATAATGCAGGTTATGTTTAATATTTAATTTAAACTGCATCAGGGTGAAAAATCTAATCACTAATTGTATTTATTAGCCATACACAAAAAAAAGCAGCAAACTAGTATTAGTCTCTACACTAATTCAAAGCAGGAAGCAACTGAATTACTAAAGGAAATACTAAAATATTAAAGAAAAAAGAAAGAAAGAAAGAAAGAAAGAAAGAAAGAAAGAAAGAAAGAAAGAAAGAAAGAAAGAAAGAAAGAAAGAAAGAAAGAAAGAAAGAAAGAAAGAAGAAAGAAAGAAAAAAGAAAGAAAGAAAAAAAAAAGGAGAATAATTTAAGAAGGGTTTAAGAAGTAAAACAATACATACTTTACTCTGGAGTCACCATGTGAAAAGAATTGTCATAATAATCATTAAAAAAGCCAAAAAAAAAAAAAAAAAAAAGCAATAAAAAAGAAGCCAAAAACATTAGCTTGCAATACCGAGCTTGGCGTAACCCGCACAAGGTAATATGCAAGTCTCACTGGATATCATGCACAGCGTCGCATGATATAATGTGTGTTGCATAAACAATTGCATAAACTTGCATTAGAAATACATCCGTGCAAGACAAATTCAACATTATATTTTCAAGATATTATAAATACACCGCACTCAAGCACTAAACTCTTAATGTGTGAATATGGATGTTTGTGTTTCTGTCTACATGTGTGTTTGGAGTTGCATGTATAGCAGAATACCTGCGCCAGTTTCATCATCATGTGTGCAAATACATGGAGGAATCCCACCACGGCATCCCACAACCTGCTGTGAGCCAGAGACTGCTGGTTCCCAGTGCACGGACCCTAAGGGCGGCAAAATATCACGGGTCAAGAGCATCTGAAGCTTACGTGGTGAACAATGACAATTAACACAGATAAGAAATCCTACCTGTATGTATTCTGTCAGACTGTTAAAGACCTGCTTGGCTACTGTCATTGCTTTGGAGAAGTTCCTCTTGCCTGGGTCATCGATGATGTCTTTCCCAGAATAATACCAGTAGAAGTCACTGATAGATTCCTTTAAAAAAAAAAAAAAAAAAAAAAAAAAGGAGAGAGCAAGCACACAAAGAAGCTTAATGTCACAAAACATTTATTATACAAACCAAAAAAAACCTGTCCTTATTAATTTACAGGGTTACACTATAAACAATTAGCCAATTAAAGCGGTACAATGACTTTTAGTAATATAGCAGAAAACACAGTGTATTGTGGGATTTCTAACATTTGTGAAAAAGGGTAAGAACTATCAATTATATTTGCAAATTAGTGGCTCGTTTTCATGGCCTTCTTGCTTGTATAGATGTTCACTTAGAAAACCACTGACATTCATCGTTTTATTTATTAGTTATTCCAATAGTCAAAAAATGTTGGATAGATGTGGCGGAGGAACTTTGTGTTGCAGATCAGAAGGTTGTGTTCAAATCCCCATGCCATGCATCAACATCTGTTTTTTTATATTTAATAAGTCTCAGCCATAAAACAAACTTACTGTCATACTGTATGTTATGTAATTATATGTGAGGTGTTACACTAGTGTACTGTACTGTTTTTTTATTTTTATTTAACATGTATAGTCATTTACTACCAATAATAACAATAGAGCAGCATTTACAATGAAAAACTATAAATTTTTTTTTTTTAACTATGTTATTATTTTAATGAAATATATGGTCTCAGAAAAAAAAAGAAAGAAAGAAAGAAAGATCATTTCAATGAAATATATGGTCTAAGAAAGAAAGAAAGAAAGAAAGAAAGAAAGAAAGAAAGAAAGAAAGAAAGAAAGAAAGAAAGAAAGAAAGAAAGAAAGAAAGAAAGAAAGAAAGAAAGAAAGAAAGAAAGAAAGAAAGAAAGAAAGAATTGAAGGAATTGTACCTGCAGCCTCAGCAGGTAGTCCACAGTACAGATGATAACGTTAATGGTGGTGGTGCTGCCAGTCTGTGTGCGCAGGTAGTTCTGGAAATCTGAGTTTACAAAAGTACTGCATATAAATGACACATCAATGTTCTATTAACCCTGTAATTAATTATTCTTTTAACTTGCCGTTATTGTGGCCTTCGCAAAGCAGCTGCAGGAAACGGAAGAGGTCGCATGTGAACTCATCGTCGGCCATCACTTTCTCATCTGCACGTGCACACAGTGAAAAGCTTTAGACTGTGGCTTGTGTGTGGAAACAACTAAACCCGAAAAGTGGATTAAGCAGTAGAGGCGAGAAGAGCGAGGATTTTCCATGCGATTAAATTTGTTAATGATCTTGAACCAAAGAACAAAATAATAATCAATTAAGGGGAAAAAAAAGGAACGTATCTTGTCTTAAAATATCTACAAATGGTTTTTTGAGATTTAAGTATGATTACACACACACACACACACACACACACACACACACACACACACACACACAAAAACATAACATGACAGACCCCGTAATAACCTGATAATCCCAGACAGCACACTGACAAACACATATATATATATATATATTGCACAAATACAAGGACAGGCTCTGAACATTTATAGAAACATAAATATGAACAGTAAATATATTTTGGTCCACAGTGGCCCAACATGGTCCAACATGAGAATGGAGAAATCAGAGAGGTGTTATGGTGGCATATAAAAAGAAACACAGTCATGCAAGATACAGATCTACTGCAACTCAGCAACAATGGAGTAAAACTGAGGGGGAAAAAAAAGAGAGAAAGATTGAAGGAGAGTCTCTGAGAGAATGAGAATCTCATCTCAATCTCATCCAATAGCTTGATTTCTTTCTCATTTGAGATTTTATCAGAATACATTGAGCAATTAATGGTCTTACTAAAAGATTGAACAGTCTCATGCTGTTACTGTTGGATTTGGATCTAATCTCATGGCCAAAGTTCTGTTTTATGACCGTTGTGTGTAAAATAAATACAGCGTGGAATGATGTTGTTAACAGAACAGAATAAAAACAAGATTTAAAACACATAACACATAATGAAACAATACCAAATGTGGAGGACGTCTGAGTAATACAAAATCCACTGCACAAATACTCAAAGCAATGGAAAAATGTAAGTCAATAACAAACGGTCGTTTAAAAATACGGCCAGATCCGTGTTACAGTTTAGAACTTGTTGAACACAAATTATATATAGACGTGAACAGTAGATATGCACATTATATATCCAAAAGGTTCCAGGTAATTGCACACCTTAACAAGTTTTTCCTCAAAATAAAGTCCTAATAGATACGTAGCATCACCTGTCGATAAAGTGGAAAGAATATTTCTGCACACATGGATTTACCTGTTTTTATTAAGAAGGACAAGGAAATCAAAGATGCATTAAGATCACACAAGTTGATAAACAGGGGGAGTGGTGGCTCCAGCGGTTAAGGCGCTGGGTTACCGATCGGAAGGTCGGGGGTTCAAGCCCCGGTATCGCCAAGCTGCCACTCTTGGGCCCTTGAGCAAGGCCCTTAACCCTCTATGCTCCGGGGGACCCTTACGAGAAAAATAAACCAAGGACCGTGACGTCGGAGCGACGTGGGGCCGCCTTCCCGTGGGCTCACCACCTGCAGGAGGGACCGTAAGGGACCAGTGCTGAGAGGATTGGGCAGCAGTCGAAGGCGGGGGCCTTGACAGCCCGATCCCTGGACACGGAGAAGTGTCTGGGGAATCTGCTTAGACTGCTGCCTCTGCGACCCGAATTACGGATAAGCGGGAGAAGATGAAATGAAAAAAAAAGTTGATAAACATTGCGATAGGTTGAAACTTTTAAAATCAACCTAAATTTACCATAAAACATTCATAGTTTTACTTCTGTAAAAATGATCCACCTTTTGTCATCAAGATAAATAGCTTAAAGTGTGTCTGGATACTTTTGGATATACAGTGTACCTGTGTTAATCCATGATGATTATAAATTAAATGATTAAAAGGGGAAACATTCATTCATTAGCAGTGTCTGATTTCTCTTAAATGTACTTTTAATTTATTTAGAAAATTTGACAAATGTGTGGATTTCATATAAAATCTGAAGTATTCTATATTTTCTAAATCTTATAGTGTTTTTAAACAACTTAAACATTTCTATCAGATTATTCCATTTTGCTAAAGATGATCCATGTTACTAAAAATCAATGTAGAATGAATCTCTTAGTTTAAGCTACGTGCACATTTAAAAACGTTATGTTGATCGGTATTAAGAGCTACGATGTATCTACAGGCTTGTTATTACTCCTCAGTCTGCATTTCCATCCTGTTTTTTTCACCAGACTTGAAAGCGTGGCTTGTGTTTGAAGGTGGGGATCTAGACGTCATTAAAACCTTGTTCTTAAACTCTTGTCCTGCAAAAAATCTGAAACTGAAAGTATACCTGGAAATGCAACTTTTTCACAACTCCAAATACGATGAGGAAATAAAAACATTGTGTCAAAATGCATATTTCTGATTCTCCGGAAATCCTTTTGACACCTAACCACCCGTAAAATTAAAAAATAGTGCTTGATGAAGTATTTATGTAACGTGGCTCCTAATCACCATCGACAGTGAGAGAAAATTTCTTTAAATCTGCAATTCATTTCATAATTTTAGGTGACATGGTCACCCTAGCTCTCTGTGATCTCCTGAGAGAAAACTTATCAGAAAAGAGAGGACAAGAGTCTTTTTTTCCTCACAGCCTTTTAAAGAGCATGGGAGTTACAGCAGATCTGTGATAGAACACTCAAGGTACAAAATGAGTAAAGAAATATTTTAGTCATCGCTAGCATGTTAAGTGGACGCAACGCTAATTCAGTAGTTTCAGTAGTAAAATTCGTTTTCTGCCAAATGCCTACACGAATATTTTTTGTTAATGATATATGAATGAAATGATTGGGTTAAAGGTGTATGATTTCAGCCAATAGTGTTAAATCAGATGGCGTGACAATGACCAAAGAGTTCTTTACTATCTTCCCTTGAGTGCGAAATGAAATGCAGTCAAAACTACACGCCACAAATTAAAAGTGTGGGAAGTATAGACAGAAAGAGAGGAGACAGATATTTAGAAAGAAGGTAAAAAAAAAATACATTTACAAGAATGATTTACCCCGTTCTAGCTTCATATCTGAGAACCGAAAAAGGGGGGCAAAAAAAAAGGAGAGGAGAGATATCAATATTTAAAAAAAGGTACACTTCAGTGGATCTGTAAGGGAAAAGAAAAGCTATATACAAAGTTTTTTTTTTTTTATATAAGTAAAAATAATAAAAGAGAAAGAGAAGGTGATCAAAATATACATGTTGAAGTATATATTTCAATTTAGGAATAATATAAAAAGATGCATTAATTTATTTAATATACACTTTTCTTTGCTTTAATACGACTCACTTGTGCCCTCCTCTGAAACCATTCCAAGTCCTTCTGCTTTATTTTGCCTCTCAAATGCATTCAAGTCCAGAACGCTGCAAAACACACAATCATTTATCCAAATCATGTAACAGCCTTGTGTGGAAATTAAACAGGCTATTTACATTATTAACGATTGTTTATGGCTATTTATTCATTATTATTTTAGAATAATAAATATGCAATAAATAAATATATTTAAACATAATGAATATCATTTTCAATGACACAAATAGAATTATATAATGGTTGTGTACCTGTCATGGACAAATGATTTAAAACAACAACAACAACAATAATAATATGTTCAAAATCAGAAAAACACTTTAATGTTGGCAGAAGATACATTGATGACTGCTACGAAGCAGAAATAAGGGTCAAAGAAGGTTCAGAGGAGAAGTCACTGACCTGCAGGTCTGCATCAGAGCCTGCAAGCTCAGGAAGAAACCAACATCCTTCTTATCCTTCAGGTAATCCAGCATTCTCTGTGACACAAGAGTACAAACAATAATGTGAAAAATCTGTTTTGTGCTTCAGTAACCAGGATTAGGATTTTACATTTCATCATAAATTTAATGTTTTATTTTTGATGATATCTAAGAATAATTTTTTTTTTTGCCTTTGCACACTTTCAAACATCAGTTTAGCAAATAAAAAAAACAAAGAAAAGACCCAACTGTCACATCATCTGTGTTAGCGCGTGAAAAGAGCATGTTTACGATTTCCCTTAATAAATGAAACTGACCTGCTGAACATCACAGTTGCCTCCGTTAAGGATGGAGATACCCAGCTTAAGCGTGGAAGACACCATGGCTCCAGGCTCACCTGGTACCAAAAATGATCTTTTAAACCTTTTACATCTAAGCAATCGCATACCATTTGGTACTCCATTATTCGTGTTTGCATTTGCGTACCTTTGCAGGCGCTTATCATCTGCAGTACCATTTCAGCTGCTCCACGATCATGGAGTCGAGACTGCTGGTACAGGAGCCTCTGCTTCTCCATCTCCTTCTCCTGTTCATCAGAGAATAGCAAAGTGAGGTAGGTGCCTTGATTCATATCTACAAAACCCCATTTACACCCACACACCAACACACAAATACACACACAACTCATTTCATTCACAGTCTGGGGGCAAACCTGCGTGATATAGCTACAGATAATATTTGTCTCGTCTGATTTTGTTTAAATAACTTTTTTTTTTTCATTGTAACTCTGACATGAAATATGCAATTTTAGTACTTGTTTTAAATAATTACTCGATTATTTAATTATTCTATTCTATTAATTAAATTACAATTTCTACATTTTCTACTACACTTCCCTTGTGCGTTTGATGATTCACCTTTTGCTTGCTGAAACACTTTGTAATTGAAGTAAATTGCATCGTAATGTATTGCATGAATAGTGCTTATGTACCATGCTTGTTCTTATCGTTATAAAAAATAAATATTTGCATAATCAGATATTTCTTGTACTCATGGTCCATAGCTACAAACTGTATAAGTCTCCAGTGTGTAATGAAATTCTAATAAGAAATTAATAAATCACATTTAAAAAAGGCACTTTGTTTTTTGCACTCCTTAAGGCCCAGAATTAATCTCCAGCCTATCCAGAAGTGCATTTAACTTAAAAAAAAAAAAAAAAGGTAAAATAAATGTTTAATTTTTTTTGTTTTTTTGGGTCCTATCTACAAAAATCAACAAATACACATACGCACACACACACACACACACACACACACACACACACACACACACACACACACACACCACCACCATAAAACCGAGTGGTGTTAGTGAACAATGTTATTCGAGCACCCGAAATCTGATGCCGTTTGATGATGCACAAACGTTTGACTACAGCAAACAGCCCTGGTCTCGCCTAACATGCCTTACCTGTAAAATAAAAGCTGCTGGGAAATAAACCCCTTCTAATAAAGCCCCACCAGCCCACCCCATCCCATAGTAATCCTAGTGGATTTTAATCTGATATTGGTCTAATAAAATGAGGCGGCCTGCATTTACTCCATATGCAGTGTGAGCACCTGAGTGTTTGTGTAAAAAAAACAACAAAAAAGAAGAGAGAGGATATGTGTGATGATACAGGGTGTCTGACTGACTGTGCAGGCTTTTACTGCAGTTCTCAGTGAGTACAGAGAGGGAGATTGGAGAATCGAATTACCGTAATTTCCGGACTATTAAACGCACCCACATATAAGACGCACCCACTGAATTTTACAAAGATTTTTACTTTGAACATAAATACGCCGCACCTGTCTATAAGCCGCAGGTGTCTACACTGAAACTAATGAACTTTACACAGGCTTTAATGAAAGACAGTGTCTGTTACACGGCTTGTATCTAAACAGTAGCCTACCAAGAAAGTCATTGTTCACGTTCTTCCTCCTTCCTTTCACAACTATTTCTCTCGAGAGTTTTGGCATCGTCGTGCGTTTAAAAATCACCATCGGTGAATCTTTTCTCCCGATGCCGTGCAGCTCAGAACACAGGTGAAGTGTGTTTTCATGCCCGGTTGTTTTCAGGGTGACGAATGATTCGCATTTCCTGTAGACAGTCCGAGTGAGCGGCAGGTCAAACGTCAGAGGAACATCATCCATATTTATGATGTGGTGCGGCCCGATTCAGTGGGAGCGCATCTGATTTAATATAAAGAGTTTCATTGGTTCACCTGAACCCGTTCGGCAATTTCATCGGTCTAATGTTATGGGGCTCAGTTTTTTGTCTTGAAGTTTGTGAAACCGGGAAAAACCCAGGGAAAATCCATAAATTAGCCGCTTAATTGTTTTAGCCGCGGGGTTCAAAGCGTGGGAAAAAAGTAGCAGCTTATAGTCCGGAAAATACAGTAGAAATCAAAGTGATTACAAATCAATAAAGATGCAGAATGATTTGCAGCATGCAGCATGAGCAAGATTTGGTCACAAAAACCTGGTTGCAATCCAGACAAATCAATCAAATGTTACCAGAATTGGAAGATTGAATCACTGGGTGTTAATTCCTCACTACTAAAATACAGAATCTATCAATCAAGGTGCCTGATTTCCTGGATTTAAATCAGGCTTTAAGCATTTTTTTGTTGTTTTGCTTAGTAGGTAAGTAAAGGTGTTACAAGGAAACTAAGGAAAGATGAAGGCAGCCACATAGACACACACACACACAGAAAGCTGAGTCTGGAGAGGTGGGATAAGACTTCATACTACTGTATTAGGGGAAAGTTATGGAATGTTTTGTGAGTTGCAGCTTGTGTGTATGAGAGTGTGGTCTGTGTCTCACACAGAGATACACATACTCACACACCAAACTATAGCACATACACACGTCCAGTTTCTAGCATCTAATACTACATGATTTTAGAGGACAAAAATGCAGGAGTCTGTAAATGATCAGAAGAGGTACACGTTTTTTTGGAACAATATTACAGAGTCCTGAAATATGTTTATATACATATATATACATACTGTATATGTATGTGCATTAGTGTCCTAAAAGCAAAGCTGAACACAAGCTCATCACTATATCACATGATGTGGTCTGTGTTCTGCACTCGCTCTGGTCAGACACAGCAGACGTGTGACACGGAAACCATGAAACAAAAAAACTCAAAAGAGAACATTCCAGCAAAGTGTGCACAAGTCAGTTTACAGCATAAAGAGAGTAAGTGCAAGGGAATAAAGAATAAAAGAGAAAAAGGAAGTGTTTTTAGGAGGGGTTTTAGGTGCAGTGTTGTTTTCTCGCTGTGTTCACTCAATGCGTGGTTTGACGGCTTTCTCCGGTGGCGCGAGACCCCCTTGGACCCCCCATACCATCTCATTCTGCCGCACCTCAAACGATGGTTCCTCGCCCCCCTCCTCCTCCTCCTCCTCTCCCCCTTTCGCCTCCTCACCAATGTGGCAGCTCTGTGAGGAGAAAACTGTGCAGTGATTACACAACCAGGAAATGCCTTTTGTTCATAATTACGTACAGTAATTAAGTATGTGAGTAAAAAGGTATGTATGTATGGATAGATAGATAGATAGATAGATAGATAGATAGATAGATAGATAGATAGATAGATAGATAGATAGATAGATAGATAGATAGATAGATAGATAGATAGATAGATAGATAGATAGATAGATAGAGAGGGGCAGACTGACAGACAGAAATAGACAGACAGACAGACAGACAGACAGACAGACAGACAGACAGACAGACAGACAGACAGACAGAGAGGGACAGACTGACAGACAGAAATAGACAGACAGACAGACAGACAGACAGACAGACAGACAGACAGACAGACAGACAGACAGACAGACAGACAGAGAGGGACAGACTGACAGACAGAAACAGACAGACAGACAGACAGACAGACAGACAGACAGACAGACAGACAGACAGACAGACAGACAGACAGACAGACAGATAGATAGATAGATAGATAGATAGATAGATAGATAGATAGATAGATAGATAGATAGATAGATAGATAGATAGATAGATAGATAGATTAAAAGTGATTATAAGAATATAAGTGAAACTACAGTTCACCTCAACCAAAACTTGATGCTGTTTTTATCATTTGTATTTTTATATTTAATAGTTACTAGAACACGAGGGGATAAAATACCACACATACCTTTGCCATAATGTCAGCATACGCCATGTACAGGTGATCTACATCAAGTTTTCTGTAAGTCAGAGAAAGTCAGGTACAAGTGACAAATCTATCTACATTGGTTACAGCAGTAACAAACTGCCTGATAATCAAATAAATGCTTTACGTTTTTTCAGTGAGAGCTGTGCGGCTAAAATGAAGAATCAGCTGATGCAGAGGATCTGGCTTGGCCTCTGTCTCTTCTTCTTCCTCCTCCTCTGCCTCTAATGTTTTCTGCAACAAAAGAAAAACGTTGACTGCAGTCAACATTGTATAATCAAATACTGATTAAAATGCACATTAAGACTCACAGATAAATCATCGATCATCTTATCCTCAAATGAGTAGCCCTCATTGTCCAACCAGTTGCGTTTGTAACCGTCTAGGAACATGTTGGACGCCCGGTGCCTTGAAAGACATGAGTAATAGAGTGAGTGTTAAATATTACTGTAATGCCTTACTGTTAAAATAGCAAATAGGAGGAATTTTATGATGAAAACCTTGGGATGTTATACAGCGGAGTCATTCTGAAGCATGCCACCACAGCCCGGCGGCGCTGCTTAGACAACAGCTTGTGCCAAACCATCTTCTTGGATTTATATGGATGTTCAATCTGATGAAGGAAAACACAATACAATCCTAAATATATACACACCCCAGTGGGCGCATCACAACAATTAACGGGTACTTTATTGCTGTATCAGTAATAAGCCTCATCATTTAGCTATAGAACTGTACATCAAATATCTCAATTGATTTTTGTGAATATTATTATTAATTTTAATGAAACATTGCATTTTATTGTGTCTGTATTACCCTTTTATTATATTATATTCTAAGGTAATTGGCTTTTTTGAACGCTACTTTCTGATGCACTTAAATTTAATTACTCTATTGCATGTGAATTATTGCACTCAAACACTCAAGTATGCATGTATGGACATTCAAGAAAAATATCGAGCCTATATGGTATTGGGGCACTGGATTTGGAGCACTGACTGGACCTCAGTCCTCCTCACCTCATCTACATCAGTACTTTACTAACACCTGAATGTCTGAATAAACACAAATGTCCACAATCTTCCCAGAAGAGTGGAGTTTATTATAATAGCACACGGGCACTAAATGTGGAACGGGATGTTGAAAAAGCACATAGTGTTTGTATCAGAGTCTGCTGTCCACAAACATCTTTCCAAATAGTGTCACATTTCAGTGAAAATTATAAGCTGTTTGTGGGAATATTTGTGCACGTGTTGGTTGCGTTGAATCTGTCAGTTTGTTTGTGTTTACTGCTTACCACTTCAATGTTGTAAAGCACAGCAGAGACTTCCTGTACCCTCTTCACAACTTTCTCTGGATTTTCAGCATCCTCCGCCTTGCCTGAGGTTTCCTTATACAGAGCCATCTGCCAGCGCATGGAGGGGTCCTCCACCTACACACGACCACACAGAGAATGAGATACACCACACACACGCACACACACACACGCACACACACACACGCGCACACACACACACACACACACACACACGCACACACGCGCACACACGCACACACGCACACACACGCACACACACGCACACACACTCTACCCTCACCTTGCCCTGCAGATGAAGGTTATTGTTCAGGAACTCCCTCACTTCCTCATCTGTGTCTTTCTGTAATGAGTAGAAAAATGAAGACTTGTATCTGCCCTTCAGGTTTTCATCAGGCTTTATTTGATCTGAATTATAAGGTGACCTCAGATCTTTATAAATAAAAGGAATAGTAATTATTAACCGACAGTACTGTTGAATTTTTTACCATAATTGTTGATTCAGAAACTCTGGCACTAGTTTTAATCTAAGTTTTATATTAAATTTTCTGTGCCTATTTACATGGACTTGCAAGACCAGTCAACAATAACCCGGCTGCAGAGGTTTTTTTGCTAATTTCCCGCACTTGTTTCAGTTTTTTTGTCTATGCATCCATAAAATGAAGAGTACTCCTCAACTATAATGAAACTGCTATGAATGGACACTCAGATAAGGATGGGTTCCCTTTTGAGTCTGGTTCCTCTTAAGGTTTTTTCCTCATGCCATCTCTAGGAGTATTTCATTGCCACAATCGAGCCTCATTAGGAATAAACTTAAAATTATGAGAAGCAAACGTATAAATTATTTTATACAACTTTATAACTGCTTAATCTCTGTAAAGCTTTGAGACAATGTCCAGTTTTAAACACAGTCTACAAATAACAACTACTTGAATTGAATTAAAGCTCCACTAATTATTGATATATATATATATATATATATATATATATATATATATATATATATATATATATATATATATATATATATGTATATATATATATATGTGTATATATGTGTATATATGTGTATATATGTATATATATATATATATATATATATATATATATATATATATATATATATATATATATATATATACACACACATATATATATATATATATATATATATATATATATATATATATATATATATATATATATATATATATATATATAATTATGTGTGAAATAATTAGTAATCAAATCATATAATACGTACACAAATAATATGCACCTTATTGTGTGCAGTTATGCATGGAATAATTTGCATGAAACTGGTCTGTGGTAAATAAAAGATTTGGGCCCACTGTGCTAGACAATATTTGCAATACCTTGATCTGAAATTAATTAAAAACAGATTGAAGGTCTTACGGCTGCATAACAATTGTTGATATGCTAAAGTTTTCTGTAAGGTTTTCCAGCAATACCATTCCCGTTTTACTCCTTATATACTGGTTGCAGTTACTCCTTGTTTACCAAAGAATAGCGGATCTTTGCCAAGTTGATGAGCTCCTGATCTGCAGGAGAACACATATTCAGACCAATGGGCAGGAGTTTCTTCAGAGCAGCTACAATCAACGAGGTCTGCACCGAGTAGCGATCCCCACGTCGCTTCTTCTTTGTACGTTCCGCATCAGCGCCACCACCCTGTAAAGATCTTATGTAGTTAGACGGCAACTATGGCATTCTTGAGGATTCCTATTTCAGACTCTATTCTTGTAACCTGGTATTGGTGTGCAAAGAAAGTGTTATCAATTCCAAAAAAAAAAAAAATCTAAAACGTTTTAGTGCATCAGCAATATTTTTATTTTTATTTAATTGCACGTATGTACAGTGAGGAAAATAAGTATTTGAACACCCTGCTATTTTGCAAGTTCTCGCACTTAGAAATCATGGAGGGGTCTGAAATTGTCATCGTAGGTGCATGTCCACTGTGAGAGACATAATCTAAAAAAAAAAAATCCAGAAATCACAATATATGATTTTTAAACTATTTATTTGTATGATACAGCTGCAAATAAGTATTTGAACACCTGTCTATCAGCTAGAATTCTGACCCTCAAAGACCTGTTAGTCTGCCTTTAAAATGTCCACCTCCACTACATTTATTATCCTAAATTAGAGGCACCTGTTTGAGGTCGTTAGCTGCATAAAGACACCTGTCCACCCCATACAATCAGTAAAAATCCAATTACTAACATGGCCAAGACCAAAGAACTGTCCAAAGACACTAGAGACAAAATTGTACACCTCCACAAGGCTGGAAAGGGCTACAGGGAAATTGCCAAGCAGCTTGGTGAAAAAAGGTCCACTGTTGGAGCAATCATTAGAAAATGGAAGAAGCTAAACATGACTGTCAATCTCCCTCGGACTGGGGCTCCATGCAAGATCTCACCTCGTGGGGTCTCAATGATCCTAAGGAAGGTGAGAAATCAGCCCAGAACTACACAGGAGGAGCTGGTCAATGACCTGAAAAGAGCTGGGACCACCGTTTCCAAGGTTACTGTTGGTAATACACTAAGACATCATGGTTTGAAATCATGCATGGCACGGAAAGTTCCCCTGCTTAAACCAACACATGTCCAGGCACATCTTAAGTTTGCCAATGACCATTTGGATGATCCAGAGGAGTCATGGGAGAAAGTCATGTGGTCAGATGAGACCAAAATAAAACTTTTGGGTCATAATTCCACTAAACGTGTTTGGAGGAAGAAGAATGATGAGTACCAACCCAAGAACACCATCCTTACTGTGAAGCATGGGGGTGGTAGCATCATGCTTTGGGGGTGTTTTTCTGCAAATGGGACAGGGCGACTGCACTGTATTAAGGAGAGGATGACCGGGGCCATGTATTTCGAGATTTTGGGGAACAACCTCCTTCCCTCAGTTAGAGCATTAAAGATGGGTCGAGGCTGGGTCTTCCAACATGACAATGACCCGAAGCACACAGCCAGGATAACCAAGGAGTGGCTCTGTAAGAAGCATATCAAGGTTCTGGCATGGCCTAGCCAGTCTCCAGACCTAAACCCAATAGAGAATCTTTGAGGGAGCTCAAAGTCTGTGTTTCTCAGCGACAGGCCAGAAACCTGACTGATCTAGAGAAGATCTGTGTGGAGGAGTGGGCCAAAATCCCTCCTGCAGTGTGTGCAAACCTGGTGAAAAACTACAGGAAACGTTTGACCTCTGTAATTGCAAACAAAGTCTACTGTACCAAATATTAACATTGACTTTCTCAGGTGTTCAAATACTTATTTGCAGCTGTATCATACAAATAAATAGTTAAAAAATCATACATAGTGTTTTCTGGATTTTTTTTTTTAGATTATGTCTCTCACAGTGGACATGAACCTACGATGACAATTTCAGACCCCTCCTTGATTTCTAAGTGGGAGAACTTGCAAAATAGCAGGGTGTTCAAATACTTATTTTCCTCACTGTATGTAATTGAACATAATGCCTTAATATATATATATATATATATATATATATATATATATATATATATATATATATATATATATATATATATATATAACTGAATTGTTAAACTATTTCTGCATCGCCCATTTTTATATTTCAGTAAGATGTGGCTTCCTTCTTTTTTTGAAACATATTATAGCTTATTATGCAAGTGGAATGGAGGTGATTTGGGATGTGGGGAAACAATTGGTGTTACTGAACTATTCTATTGCATAACACCACGCTTTTCAGACAAATGTTAAAAAATTAGACCTTTACATTTACAAGTTAATACTGGAGTTAGTTGTTCATCCTTTGGCACAGCACACTCAAAAAAAAAAACAAGCAGCAGGTTATAGGAACCTTCGGTCTCACCCCAAACCCAATCACTCACCTCCACACAAACACACATGCATCCATCGTTGCAGTGCATGGCCCCATTTATTTCTTTGCTGCCATGTGAGTGTGTGCATGTGTTTATGTGTGTTAATTAAGGCATCGGAGATCACAATGTGATGCTCCATAAATGATGTGTGATTTTTAAATGTACAAGCCCAGAAACATTTAATGAAAACTGTGTGAGTGAATTGGGTGACATCCTCATCTACATCACCTACATCGAGGGAACACTTTAGCACTGTGTAGTAAGTAACTGTAAAACGCTTCATGGAAAATGGCACATGCTGTCATTTTATTTATTAATTTTCTTTTACTATATTACCATTATAATCTTTACAACATATTTTTATATTATGGTCATGATCAGATTTGTGTCTGATGGACAAGCATGATACATATATACACGATAGCTATAGATGGTACCAGCAAAAAAAGTGTGGACACACCTTCTCTTTCAGTGTTCTTTCTTTCTTTCTTTTTTTTTTTTATAACGTTATACATTAATATTGAAGACATCCGAACTATGAAAGAAGACATATGGAATTATGTTCTACACAAAGATTTGTTAAACTACCCGTTTGACACAACAATGTGTTTTATATTTTAGATTGTTTTAAGTAGCTCCATTTCCAGTAGCTCCATGTAGCTCCAAGACAGCTTGGAAAGTCATGGCCTTCTCTCATCAGATTGGTTTTCAGTTCCCAGGTGTCCCTTGTCAAGAGTTTGTTTGTGTCATTTCTTGCCCTCATAAAGTGCTTTAAGCCATCTGTTGTCTTGTGAAGTTTGAGTAGAGAGTCAATATCCTTATTAATGCTACTGCAAATACTGTACAAATCCATATTATGGCAAGATACACTCAGATATGGAAAGGAAAAAGACAGTTTATCCTTAGTTTAAGAAGTGAAGGTCAGTCGTTGCTTTGCTGAAGACCCTGTTCTTAAAATGTGTAATAAAATAACCAGCATGGCTATCGCAGCATTTTACAGTGACATGCCATGCCATCTGGATTCCACTTAGAGGGACCATTGTTTGTTTTCGAACAGGACAATGACCCTAAACACACCTCTAGGTTATGTAAGAGCTATTCGTTCAAGAACGAGTGTGATTGAGAGCTGCATCAAGTAACCTGGCTTCCACCGTCACCCGATCTAAATCCAGTTAAGATGGTTTGTGTTGATTTGGACTGCAGATTGTAGGAAAAGCAGCCAACAGACACCCAACATCTCAAGGAACACTTTGAAAATTATGGAAAACCGTACCAGGTGACTAGCTCATAAGACTGACAGGAAAATGCCAAGAATGTGCAAAATATGAAAATATTCTGGGTTATTTAACACATTTTTGTTTACTTAACAATTGCATAATGTTCTTTTATAGTTTGGATGTCTTCACTATTAATGTACAATGTTCAAATAATCAAAATAAAGGAAAACCTACTGAAAGCGAAGGAATGTCCACACTTTTGATTGGCACGGTAGATTCACACACATTAAATGTATATTTGTAATTAAAATGTGGTCAATGCTTATTAACACATATTGTATCTTATTATATTAATTTAACTTGTGTATTATTTATATCATTAATTGCTATACAACAGGACATGCAGTCAGGGCACTGACAAAGTTAGCTACATTTACTTTAGGAGTTAAATAAGCAATATAAGCTCAATGGCAGAGATTTAATTTAAAGCTATTTATATCAATATCAGGTGAGTCGTACACCTCCTATAAGTACAAATAAAAGACGGTCTCAAGTAAATAAAAAAAAAAAAAAAAAAAAGGAGACATTACTAGATGCTGATTTTACCAAATAAAATGTTTTAAAATTGTATTTGAATTCTAGATCAGGTGATCAACTTCATTCATTTGCCAATTTAGTTTATACAAAAATTTCCATCTGCACTGTGAAGGCTGTCCAGTACATCTGGAAATCTTTGGCCGAACCTGAGCTGATAAAGTAGCTTATCAATGGCTTAAACCTTTAAGAAACCCGCTGTATTACTCCTGTTACTCTAATACTAATTGTTCTTCCTAATCTGGTCAACTGTGAAAGGAATTTCTTTTTTTGGGAAATAAAATGCTGTAATTCCTACATTATCATTTTCATTATTCAATTTCAGCTCCTATACCTTACAGTAAAAAACTCCAATAACACTGTATTGGTGTCCAGATATTTATGAACCCACAAGCATGTCATGACGGTGTATAGCACATGATATATTGATTAGGTTGTGTAATTCTTATGGTACATAATCCAGGTAAGTGTTAATTAAATCTACAATCTAAAATATAACAAATATCTTTTATTAGTTTATTGTATTTAATTAAAAAGTAAAGTGCTCCATGAGAATTAGAATGAATAAGGAGTCAGTATCAAATGAAAAAATGGGACAAAATTATAAGGTCATGCCCATCACCTCCACAAAATACCCCCATTTTCCATGATGCCACACTCACCATATGCAAAATGTATATCTATTTTTATTTTTAT
Source organism: Silurus aristotelis (assembly GCF_946808225.1). Taxonomy (NCBI): domain Eukaryota; kingdom Metazoa; phylum Chordata; class Actinopteri; order Siluriformes; family Siluridae; genus Silurus; species Silurus aristotelis. The sequence continues at coordinate 27,216,753 of NC_139583.1, forward strand.
TTATTTTTTTTATCTATGATCAGATGAAATGATGGGCAATGAGGTATTTGTATAAGGAATATCTAAAAAACATCAGATGGTTAACAGAGAACCCTGGAGAAAAGCTTTACCGCCAAGGTTGGCGGTAAGAAAAAAAAAAAAAAAAAAAAAAAGAAAATGCAAAAAAAAAATTTTTTTTTAATGAGAAAAGAGGTAAACTGCAACGATCTGCAGCAAACAAGATCCAGCAGGTGGCAAACCCATCAAACTCATCAACTGGCAGGGCAATGGGACTCAAACCCAGCCGCTATCAAGCAGCTGGACATGAGTGCCATGATCCTGAACCTGTAAACTAGAGCTGAGAACTTTCATCAAATGCTGTTTTCAAATGCCTGCTCACACACACACACTGGCAACGAACAACTTTAAAAATCACTAAAATATTTATATTACTGTAATTTAGACAGAATGATAACTGATTCGCCAAACAGAAATACCTATTAAATTTTTTTTGAGTGTGTGTGTGTGTGTGTGTGTGTGCGTGTGTATGTACGTGCGAATGGGTGTTTTGTTTTCTGACGTGCTAGTGTGTGTGTGCAAGTTTGATAGAAAGCCTCGGCCATGTGGTGCCATGCGAAACAGCACAGCTTGTTGTCGTGCAGAAGTGTATTCTGACCTCTCCATCCCCAGCCTAGAGAACCCGGCATCCACACCAGGACAGAACGCACACACACACAGAATTCACTGTTAATATCCCGGCTCCGTGTGTATTCAAAGACAAAACAAAGGGGCAACTCCAGACAAAAATAAACACCACTGCTGAATAATAATCAAAATAAAGCAAACAGATGATGACAAAAAAAACAAACCCTTTTGGTTAAGCTGCTTTTTAGGTAACTTTTACATAGAATAGTGGGTTAGCTTAATTTCAGAGACAAAAAGAACTGTATTAGAGGTAATATAGGGAAAGAAAAACCGTATTGTCACAAGTAATTCACAATACATAGACTAGATAATATTTCATGTTGCTAACAAAATGGCAAATTTAGCAAATATGTCCTTGCATGAATATGCACCCCCTGTTACCCTTTTGATCTTTTGACTAATGAACACTTTACCTCATCTGCTGATTTTTCCTAGATGGCCTCCTCTATGCAGATTCATATTTGTACACTATTATTTTATTATTTTGAATAAAAATATATAATGGTGCTCTATGAACATTTTTTATTTTAATTGTATAAATTTTGACCCATCCAACTATTTTTTCTCTAATCACAGATTTTACCAGAAGTACATACATTTTTGGATGAATTTCACAGCATTAGGCGAATATTATGTACAAACACTAAGATATAAATACATATAATATAATGCTTTCTGTGCACTGTGCGCTCTCCGGGCAGCACGCAGTTTTAAGTATAAAAACAAACAGCAGGTGGCTTCAGTGATTCGTCTCTAAAGGCCGCTCTCATAATGACAGCAGAACTTCTGGGCCACTATAGCAATACATGCAAAAAATAGCTGTATAGATTTCCGACAGTTCCAGCAATTAACTATCGGTGCCGAATAATCGACAAACCCCCATGAATCGACGTCTAATTATTTCATGTGTAAAAATGTTTGCTTTATTGACTCTCCTAACCCACACTTCAATATTTAGAAAGGGGTGAATATATATGCAAGGCAACCGCATGGTTAATTTTTTTTTTGTTGTTTTTATCTACAAAAATTTAATAAAAAATAGCAAAATGAGAAAATAAATATCATAAATATTAAATTTTTCTGTGACATGCAGCATTTTAGTACAGTTTTGTCATCATGTCTAGTCCTATTAAGTAAAGGATTGTTACGCAATTAATTATGTTCAGATGAAACCTCACCTTGCTCATCTTACTCTTGCTGTCAGCGGTGAGGAAAGACATGTTATTAATCTCGTTCATCACTACGAAGTTCTGCTCCTCACGCTTGAAGTTCTGCAAAGCACAAACAAACAACGGGACAGTAGTTTGACAGATGAATATTTGTAACACTAAAGTAAGTTTAAAAATGTGCCTGAATGAAGACATACATGAGATTTCGACCAGAAGATGAAAACTTCTCCAACCATCCTGAACAGGTCTTCAGCATCAGGATCAGGGCAGGTTAGCCACCTCGCCCTTCAAATACACACAATAAGAAGTTTGTGTCACTCGCTGATACAGTGCTCTGTTTTCTTGCCTGTATTTACAGTATAATATGTATATGTAAATATTACAGAATTTGGCAGATGCCCTTATTTAGAGCAACTTCCATTTATCTCATTCATGCAACTGAGCAGCTATGGGGTTAAGGGCCTTGTTCAGGGGCCCAGAAGTCTCAGGTTGTTGTGGCGGCCAGCCACAAGTCCAATCATGGATCAAAAGTCCAATGCCTTAACTACTGAGCTACACCTACCACAATATTGAGACAATGTCCATTGTGAAAAGCGCTATAGAAATACAATTGAAAACAATATGACACCTGTACTAGGGTGTTAGTAAGAAAATCTTATCTAAAGAAAAGAAAGAAAGAAGTTTTATACTTGTCATATGTACTTTAAAGCACAGTGAAATTCTTCCTTCACATATGGCAGCAATGTTAGGAAATTGGGGTCAGAGCCCAAAGTCTCCCAGGATACAGCGCCCCTGGAGCACTGAGCTTTAAGCGCATTGGGTGGCAGCTTGCCAATACCAGGGCTTGAACCACCGACCTTCCAATCAGTAACCAAAAGCCTTAACCACTGAGCTACCACCTTCCCCAAACAACAGGGTCATGGTTCCATAAAATACTTAAAAAACACAAATACAAATGTGTCAATGCACATCATTGTCTATTTAACAAAATACAAAGGAAACAAAAGGAATCCAATCCTTAGATGTCCTTTCTTATACAGGCTTTTTGAGAATATTTCCATAAATAGAAAATTTATCAGGCCATGTTGCCATCGACTTTTTTAGTGTAAGCAGGCTCCTCGATCAGTACCTGTTGTTGTCCACATAGCGGATGAGCAGTGGATAGAGGGCATACAGATCCCTGCAGAGGACAGCGAACTCATCTCGGATCGTTCCTTCCTCACTGTCCACCTCTGTCTTTCCCTCCATACGCAACTGCTCCTCCTCAGCAACTACCTTCCCTGAGCGCTTCTTCAGCTTTTCCATTGTGGGGATGAAGTGAGACTTTAGCATCTCTGGCTTGGCCCTGCTAACAATGGGCTGGGCAAATACTGAGAAGAAAAAGAAAACGTATGTGCTTATAGACATCAACAACATGTTAATATAGTGCTGTAACTGGCTTTAGTACATGAGAACACATCATATATAATCTGATATGGCCCCTTAGGCCAAAAATAGGACAGAAGATGAAGTATAACTCCAGACTCTAATACCAGAACTCTCCCATGAGCCACTGGAATTTAGAAGACAGTTATATTAACGGTTATGTGATGCAAATATTTCCAAGCCAACCATAATTAACTCTCTATTCCATACTAACCAGCCAATCTTTTCATCCAGGAGGCCTCGTCGATGCCCAGGTTGTTGACCACAATCTTCATGATGCTGCCCAGAAGCTGGTTGAGGTGCTCAGAAGTGACATCAGTACAGATTTGACCCTCCTGCTCAGGGAAGTTTTCAAGCCCTCTTTCCCACCAACGTGGGAGGTAGTTACATAGCATGGGCAGTGTGATCTCAATCACATGCGGCATCTCCGTGTAACGAGCTCCAGACTCTGCCAGGTCGTTAATCTCTTTCATGAGCACATCCAGCTGTGGGATGTCCAAGCACAACTCCTGCACCTCGTTCGGGAGACCTAAAACTAAAATACAAGAATACAAGAAATCTCAATGTAAAGATTGTCTGTTCACCATGTAAACAATTTATTAATAAATGTAACAATTTATGTATTATTGCATCTGGATTTTGGATGAATTAAAAAAATTGCACAGATCATTAATTGAACAACAAGGAATCAGAGACAGGGTTAGTTTTTGCAGCTTTTTTTCATAAATGTTCATCGTTTTAAATTGCATGGAACTCAAGCATGTTGGTCCTTCACATTTATTTTTCAAATGATTTGACTGTTTTAATTATTTGCAGGTCAATAAAAAAAAATAAAAAATTAATTAGATAATCAAATGTTTGTGAAAATGATTTTAGAGTCTTTATTTAAAAGCTGACAAAAAATGTTTGCTCTCAATGCTCCGTTATTTTTTGTGTAGTGAGATGGAAAATTAATATTATTGTAGAATAATTTCAACTCTTCTATGCATCTAAATTATTCAGGTGAATGTACATATTGGTGGGTAGATACCATGTTGATTCTATACTGTATTGAGTGATCTGATTGACTGTGATTGTCCATAACAGATTGAATATATATATATATATATATATATATATATATATATATATATATATATATATATATATATATATATATATATATATATATATATATATATATATCATAAGCAATGATTGGCAAATCTCATAAATTCATATTCTAATCGCAATACAACAGAACAAAAAAATCCTATTTAGAATAAAAAAAGAATAGTCTAAGCACACGTTTTGCTGATTGATATTAGACAGGAAGACAGCTACTCACTGGCTCTCTCTCTTGGTGTTTTCGTCGTGTAGACAGAGTATGCGTTGAACTCATTGAGCTGGGGCTCCAGATATGCCACTGGCATGGCAGCAGCCAAATGAGCCAAACACTCGCCAAGAGCGGGCCTTAGCCTAGAAAACGCACACATCAATACTTAATACAGTATCACACACACATTTCCAACATCTCCTCATGCTTGATGTTACTCACTTTTCAGCATGAGGGGTCTTAACTGTACCCACTGAATAGATACTGCACATAAGACGATAGCAAGAAATCTGCAAGTCATCCACTGAGAAGAAAGAAAGAAAAAAGACAATAGGTTAGTATGTCCTTTAATACAGCTAATTACTAAGAATACACATTCCTGGAACGTATATGTGGGAACACTTACAGATGACATCATCACCAAATTGGTGCTGGGCGATGTGGTCGAAAAGTGACGTCAGTACTGGCAGTAAAGCAACGGTGGTGTAGTTAATATTTTGGGACACACCTTTAACCTTTGGAATGGCAGAAGAATATGCTAGTGAGACAGATCATCTGTGATATGTATTATGTCAATTCTTTTTATTTCCATACAGTAATTTTTATTAGAGAAGAATCCTCTTCCTGTATCTGACCTGATTTTTGGTGGACACCTTGCCCAGTTTAAGATTCTCAACCATCTTCTCAATGTCATCAGCAGCGCTCTCAAAAAATGAACGAAGTCCTGCTTTGACAATCTCTGGTCCAGATTTCATCACCGTTCTGCAGAGAGAGGAAATGAGTTCAAAGCTTCTTGTTTGTATTTCGATGTTTGACAATTTTCTACACATCAGAAAATGTTTTTTTTCTTTAGTTTTGCATGGAAATGTTTTGAGAACTTCTTGTGCTCTGTGGTTTTTATTTATTTTATTTTGGACCAATCTGTTAAAATTGTATATCCTGCTTTTGTAAAAATCCCCAAAGATTAGCAGATAATTAGTCACAGAGATCACATTTTCCCCATTCTAAAGCTTGATGAAACCATTAACTGAAGCTCTTGACCTGTATCTGAAAGACTGTATGTATTGTTCTGCTTCTTGATTGGCTGAATGGATAACAAGATGCCATAAATAAGCAAATGTGGAGATGTATTAAATTGTCAATCTACATAAACACAGTCAGTTTTGTTTTATTTTAAATAGAAAAATATGGGTCAATGGGACGTCCATGGTTAAGTTAATGAATTAACTTAACCATTAACAGTGAATGACAGAAATAATAATGGTAAAACTAATCTCAACTTTACCTGGCATCCAGTGAACGTGAGAGGATGTGTAAGCAGTTTACTACAGCTGAAGCGTCAGTTCCTGTAAACATTACATGCGATAAAGAGAAGTCAAATATACAGGGTCTATTATTAGGTCTTATACATTGAAGATTTTATCCAGAGTTATTATTTCATAGAACCATTATTCCTACTGCTCATTACAAATAAGGATTAGTGGAGCTATTAGTGTGTCAAAAGTAAATTGTTGATTAGTAGGAAACAGCTGGCAGTACAATGTGTAGATTCATGCCAGGTCACTAAGCTTTGGTGTACGAAAAATGCTGAATAATTACAAATTATGATGATGATGATTATATTATAATTATTATTAAAACAAGTACCTTACTTAGACAGTCAAATGATCAGAAAATGCCTGGAACTGACTAATATAATTTTTTTACTACTCGTCGCTTTTTTGTGAGTATGAGTATGAATAATTAAGTACAGTTTCTGACTAGTACTAAATCAGAATCAGGGATAAGGGTGTTATTAACTATTACTATTAAATAATTGTGGAATAAAACTTTGGTGTAAAGTAACTACTCAACAAATGACTACAGTCACAATGGTTGCAATGAAAAAGCACATGCTGAATACGGCAAAGAAAACTGGAGCTGACTGTATGTTGTTCATTGTGTAAGATTATATATAATTATATATTTTTTTAGTTATAAAAATGTGATGTTATCATCACTTAATCTTCAACTCAGCGTTGTGCTGCAAAGAGTTAAGCAAAGCATAGCAAATCACAGCAAGGCCACAGCAACAATGAGAGGGTGTGAGATAGGAGGTGTTTTTTAAAGGAGAGAAACGGAAACAGGTGAGGAGGAAAAAGCAAAAACGGAAGCTAGTATGAATTAGGATAAGAGAGATGGCTGGTGGCATCAAACCCTTACGCAGGTTTTCTTACCAAAGAGGGAAACTCTGTGCCTCACTAGAGCAGCCAACTTACAGAAGATACTAAGGCATGGAGAAAGAGAAACAAAGAGGGAGAGGGAAAAGGAAGGAGAGATGAAAGAAAAAAAGGAGGAGGAGAAGAAAGAGGATGAAGTTTTCGAGCATGAAAACAAAGGGGAAGAAATTAACATGGTCCAGTAAAACAATGAGGAGACAGAAAAAAGAGAGGCCATTGGGACATGGAGTACCAGAGGCAGGAAAGAGAATCCAAGGAGCGGATGCATCTTTGTCATGTAATAGTTTTTATAGTACATTCATAGTCATTAGAGATCATTATAATCCGAAATATGCGTTATACTGTGCGGTTTTATGCACTTTGGTTTTTAGGATCTTGTCAGTTGAAGGTTACCTGGCGATCATCTCTTTTTCCTTGTTGGAGGCATGACCACCACTTCCCAGAACCTTCGCAGGAGTGGACAGGAAGTAGAGGCAGTGGTTTTTAAAGTACTGGTTTATCAGAGGCAGCAGGATCTAAAAGTGAAAAAAGATGACAAGAAATACATCTTTAAAAATGACACAATCAAGATTGAGTGTGTTTTCATATGAATAAGACTAAAAATCTTTGTTACCTTGGCAAAGAATTTGATCTCCTGCTCATGGGGGGACTTCTCGACTCTTCCGCTACTCACAACAGCCTCTGGATTCGCACACACACACACACACACACACACACACACACACACACACACACACACACACACACACACACACACACACACACACACACATATCACAACAGATATTAAACAAAGTTTAGTATGTGATCACAATCGAGTGTTACCAGAGACTAACCCAGATGTGCAATGAACTCTTGAGAGATCTCCATCCACTTCAGCAGCTTCTGAAGGAAGCCATAAGCAAAACGTTTCTCAATAGAGGAGATTTCCTGCTCCATATCCTTTAAGCCTCTGAACAAAAGGTACACAGATTAAATAAGGCAACACATCTTAAATTAAACGCATATTACATTGTTAAAAAAATGCCCGTTATCTCGCACAACACTGACTGTTTTGTTGTACCTAGTAACAGCATATCCTTCAAACTGGAGGAATTTAAGTAAATCTTGGGCTTTTTCCCTGTCACGGGCTTTCTCTTTGGCCGTCAGAGTGTCATACGGAACAAGCAGAGGATGAGTACCACCACCTATAAGAACACAAAGTTAAGATTAGTATTTTGAATATTATTCTTAAATAATTTGCAATTATCTTTTTTGGCAAAATGTTAAATACTGGGACCAGTGAATCAGTTATCACAAAGAATCAGAATCAGAATCAGGTTTATTAGCTAAGTGTGTTATCACCCACAAGAAATTTGGTTCCAGCTGTTAGTAACACTATACATTTAGCTTGGACTACAGAAGACAAAACAGACAAGACAAGACAAAACAGACTATGCAAAACAATACAATGTAAAACAATATAGAGAGTATGAGTATTAAATAGGGATAGAGTGTATATGTCAGATCAGTAAAGATCAGAACAGTAAGAAATAACTTTTTAATATATTTGTCACACTGTATTCTAACTAAGAAACACAATTTTGCACCAAAAGTTTGTTTGAAGTTATACTTTATTTCCTAGTACAAATTTTGGAGCAATAGAAATACAAATACTTTTTTTTAGAATAGACTTGACAGTATACAGCATGTTTGTAAGAATTGGAAAGTAGAAAATCTGAAGAATACAGGTAGTCCCTGATTTACGATGGAAATGTGTTTTGATGGTCCTATTGTGATTTGAAAATATCGTTAGCTGAGACATGAACTACCCAGGAGTTCTAAAGAATGGTGATTAGTATGGTATAGTACACTGTCATTTGTTAATAATCTATTACAGTACATAATTTAGCAAAACAGGGAAATGTACCATACCATAATGTATAAAATGTACAGTATATATGTATGTGGCAGCGAGCAAATGAACAAGCTCCAGTTCACAATGACGAAATCAGTGGTAAGACGCACTCTCTGTTTTAGTGTCCGGTGACACAGATAAAAAGAAGTCAAGAGCTAAAATTGCATCCACCAAAAACACAGAAAATTATGTGCTGAAACATCGAGACAACTGAATTCTGTCGCTGGTAAGAGGAAGCCATCATACAAGGCGGGAGATCGTACATCCTGACAGCTTCCCATCGTATCATATCGATATGTTTACCCCCCCACACAAAATGAAAACAATTTTTACTAATTTGACGCGTCGCTATCGTCATCGTAAGATATAAAAATGAAAGCTGAACCATCGAAAAGTCAAACCATCGTAATTCAGGGACTATCTGTGCTTCTACATGAGATTAGTTATGATTCTATGATTGTTTCTTCTAGACCTCACCTTTGGCCTGAAGCTCCATCTTCTTCTTTCTACCCCAGGTATTGTGGTAATTTTCAGCCAATTGCTCTGCCATAGACTAGAGATGGAACCAAACAGAGAAAGTTCTTTGTGCAATTGCAAGCCAAAGACAATGTCTGTCTCTCTGTTTGTCTATAAATAATATCTCTTGATCCCATCACATACCTGCAGCTCTCTGGACAGAGCCATGGTGCTCAAATCAACAGGTTGAGGTGAGTATCCCTGACTAGGATCATAAGTTGCCTGTGAAATGCACAAATACACCCAAATTTAGGCTTTATATATCACTGTTTTGTTTTTGTGTGTTTTTATTTTAGAAGGTTACCTGAGCAGTTTGAGAAATCTTCCTAGTGGCAGCCTTCTCAATCTTTTCACCCTCATCTCGAGCTTTCTCTAAAGTCCACTCCCAGGCCAGCATGGCTTTAATAGATTCTTTGATGGGCCAGCGGTAGATCTCCTTATCCTGATGATCAAAGAATTTATCAAATGTTCTTTTGATGATAAATATGTATGAAAATAATACACAAGCTGAATTACTTCAGACCTTTTCAGAAAAGGTTTTATAAGGCCTGAGCATTGGATGGGTTTTCGCAATCTCGTCCAGCGTCTCTCCATAGGTCCAGTTATTTTGGATCTAAACACAGAAAACAGTTTATATATGTAATACAATAAATTTTTATAATTAGGTATTTTAAAATCAGTTAAAGTAAAATTTGTGGTTACTAACCTTTTCAAAGGCCCACCTATCGTGAGTATTCTCTGCAAATTTGTTAATGAAAGCATCTAGTTTCTCTGGTATGATGGTGCTGTAAAATAGCAAGCAGGCAAAATATACTTCAGCAGATGAAATGATTTGATATTTTCTAGGGGTAAGAATGTAAGGGAGGGAAAAGCGTATTTTTTCAAAACTTACTAATAATAAACATACAATAAGTATTGCAGAGACCAGCAATAAAAACAGTGTGCTAAACACCTATATTTGTAGAATGTATTAAGATTGTGGAAAGTTTTATGTGATTTTGTATTGCCAATAGAGGTAAAAGTGGATTTTACAGATACTCATAGCTAGCTACTTGCCGAATAATCGGCCAAAAAAATTACACTACATTTAAAATAGTACTAAGCTTTACTACAAAAAAAAAAAAACAGTACTGAATCGTGAAAATGTGCTTAATTAAATAAAAATTATTATTTTATATGAATATTTAATATAATTAATAATAATTATATTTATTAACAATGAAGAAAAATAAAAGCCATGCATTCAAACTGAAACAAAAGTAACACTCTGGTTAAATATAAACAGTTACATCGAAAATAAACTAAAAAGAAATTTCAAATAAACAGCACATGGTATAAGTGATTCAGCTTTAGAAGCCGCTCTCATACTGTGTAGCGCAACCAGGAAAAACTATTGGTATGGATTTTTGCCAATAGTACCAGCAATCAACTATCTTCTTCTTTCGGCGTCTTCCATTAGGGTTCACCACAGTGGATCATCGGTCTCCATACCCACCTGTCCTCTACATCTGCCTCTTTCAACCCAACTACCTGCATGTCTTCCATCACCACATCCATAAACCTAACATCAATCAACTATCGATCTCTTTTAATCAGCCATTCCGATGAATCGGTCAACCTCTAATTGCCAACATTCATCTTTTATACGGGTTATCCTTCAAAGGGTTGCAGGGCAGCCTGGAGCCTATCTCAGGAAACTCAGAGCACACTGTACAGAAGATACCATCCCCTCACAGGGTGCACACACACTCAAACACCACAGGCAATATGCAAATGCCAATCAGCCTACAACATGTCTTTGGACTGGGGAGAAATCTGCACCCATAAGAAACATACGAAGAGTTTCACCTTTTTTAAATTTTTTATTTCAGAACATTTTTTACTGTTTGTTTTCATGTAAATACTCACTTAGTAGTCTCTACAGGTCTGGGATCGAAGTTGCCCTCAGCATCAACTGTAGCCTTTTTCTCTGTGGCAGAATAACTGGCATCTACATAGTCGGGAGGAATGGCACCGGCAATGGCACAGATGCATGGCATGGCGATCTTGAACAACTCTGCATCGAATTTCTGTCCAAACAATCAATATGCTTGTCTTAGCAGTTGTGCAACTCACAGTGTATTACCTTTTATAAACTTTTATGCTTACGTGTCTTACCTTGTGTGCCAGAGACTCAAAAATTCCCCAGAAAAGTTTCCGTGAGAGATGCAGCTCCTCCTCTGATGTGGTGCCAAAATTAGCCCAGCCATTTGGTAGGCAGTAGTACTTCCAGCATCGCTCATAGTGATTAGTCAGCAGCTGAAATAAGAAAAATAGTCACCTCATATATAATCATTAGAGTAAACAAGTGCCAATGTGTAAGAATGAGCAATAAAACGAGAGCCCATACTTTCAGAGGCATCTTAGCATATTCGTTGAGAATTGGCACATCGAATACCAGTCTCCGCAACAAATGCTGCAGCATTGATGGGTGCAGATACCTGAAAACAAAGCCACCCAAGTGAAAAAAAGCCTGTACAGCAATCGTGTGTGAAAGGTTTAACCTTTCTGAGTGTATTGAATGTTATACCTGACATTTTCATGACCACTGTTTGCTGAGACACAGTAAATATCAGTGGTGGGCTATGCATTTTAAACCTAGGCCTTCAATTGTGTCCTACCTAAATCAATTCACCTCTTAATACCATAATTATGATGCCACGGCTATAGAAACATCAATATTATAGAGAAACGAAGTATAACAGAGCGCTGCATCACATACAGGAATCTCAGACAGAGAGAATGAATGTCATTACTAAAGCAAGAAAACTAATGTCTCACAATGTTTCACTGTAGCCACAGCCAGATTCTAATATAGATTCTGACCCTGATGGCCTTCCACTTAAAAATGGTGATTGTGTGAAATGCTGAGTAATGTTGAGAACAGAAGCTTAACTCACTTGACCAAGGACATGAGGCATTCCTCGATGACATCACGCTGTGCCTTGGTGAGTGCTCGGCCACGAGACAGTCGGTAGATGGTGTGCAGCATGGAGTCGATCATGATGGCACGATGGTCCGTACCCGCAAACAGTGGAGCACACTTAGTCAGAAGTGGCAGTACGGCTGAACATAGATAACGGTTGAGTGCCAGCGCCATCTCTGTGGTACTGAATGCCACCTAAAGAATAAACAGACCACAAAAACACAAAAAAAAGATTTTTATTAAATAAGCCAAACAATCACTGCTGAAGAATGAGTATTTCAAGTACTCAGCGACATTTCTAGCCTTACTGGCACCCTAGGCAATATTTCTATTGCCACCCCCCATTCCTCCATTCTCCTACCACAATGTACAAATCATTCTCAACCTCCCATTAAAAAAAAGATTAAACACATTTAATTATCTTTGCGAAATAATTTTGCCCCCACATCTGGTTGGAAGCGAGTTTGTCTATGCCTAGAAACAGAACCACAATTACTTGTTCCTTAAAATAACATCACGTATTTCATTGCGGCTTATATATAGGAACAGTGTTTTGGAAATTACAATTTCTCCAGGCTCAAAAAATAATAATTTTCTATGGTAGTATTACATGTTTTTTTTCCCATATATTTGGTGCAAAAATAATATATGATACTGTATGATCGTGTCTTTTTACCAAATTGTATTTTAATGTTAGAAACCTATTGACTTTATTTGTATTAGTCACAGTTTTGGTCCTCGATATTAGTGTTTTTTGGCAAACAGCTGATAAGATGAATCAGAAAAAAACAAAACAAAATGTGCAGCATGGTGGTACAGGATCAGGAAACACTGGTCTAGACAAAACATACATTCTGTGGAACTGTTTTTGATACAACTCCATAACTTAGATACATTATATTACTATAACCGGGACAGTAATTGCTATTCATGTACTTGTGTCCCTCTGTCACTCGACTCACCGTGTCCAGAGAGGCTGCGGCCCTCATGTCTGGTAGGAAGCCAACTTCTAGTACATGCAACAGAAAGTCCTGGTTATCAATGCCATACACTCTGTCAAGGAACAGCACCATGGAGGCCTTGTGATCTGGTACAAAACTTGCAGACATCTTGGGTTCAACAATCTGACCATCTATGAAAAGGATAAAGATTGCAAAAGGTACAATGAGTTCAAAAATATAAAAAAAAAACATAAGGAAAGAAATCGTAAGTTTGTGAACGGTAATTTTTTTTAAAATTGTATATTGCATACTGATAACATGCCTTTTCCATAGGTTGGGATCTGCACAGGAAGACTGATGACTCCCACCAAGTCTTCAATAGGAACCAAAGACCTCAAGATAGCTCTGATTCTAAGTGCCTCACCCTTGCCAGCTTGGATCAACTGTAGACAGAGACCAAAACAATATTTACAATTCTGTCCTTAAAATGACTTAAAAAAAATTACCAAATGTCCACAAAATTCAGCAAAACCTACACATTATAATCGACTTACATGCATCTCAGGGGCACAGCGACCCAGCAAGTCAATCAGTGCCGAGTAGAATGACATGATGGCATTCCCAAGATGCACCCTATTCTCCTCAGGCTGCTCCTCTCCACTAAACCTAAAACAATCAGATTATTGATTCATTTTAAATTGCAGTTTTTTTTATATAAACGGTATTAAATAATAAAAACAAACAAGCGAATAAATAACAAATACATGAAGCGCCTGTCTTTCTTCGGGGTTGGTCCATCTCTGGCTGGATCTTCGGAGATCTTAATGGCGTCCTCCATTGCAGCCAGCAGCCCAGCTCCACCCTCTCCTCTCAGGGCAGGACCGAAGCACTCGGGACGACGGATAAGCAGACGCACAACCACATTAGCGTTTTCTTCAACACTCTCACCTGCAAAGGAAGGCATAATGTTATCCTCAGGCATATGAGATTTAATCAACACCTTCAGACCAATCAGAAGAAAGCATTCAAGTATAAGTAGTAGACCTAATGGCTATTTGGAATTTGCTAAATAAATTTGACAATAAATGCTATTATTTTAATGCTACAGAATCTGGAATTTTATTCACTAAAATTAAACAACGGACCATTAACAAACACAGCAAAGCGTAAAAAGTCCAGATAGCGCTCTCCGCCACAGGGGTTCCACCCAATGTCCGGGTAGCCTTTAGAGAGTAGCATTGGGCACATCTGCAGGCCACACCCAGCCAAATATGTCACCACCTATTGGAGGAGATTCAAACCTTGAGCCTTTTTATTGATTGATTGATTGATTGTTTGATTCCCTTAACGCATGCAAAAATATCTTGCCATCTCCAGATCTTGCTCTTGCAGTGCTAAAGCCAGCTCGTTGTTGTCGATACATGAAGCTGCAGCCACATCCAGGGGTGTAGATCCACGCATTCCTAAACAAAAAGCAACGTTTAGACATATTGTACACATATATATATATATATATATATATATATATATATATATATATATATATATATATATACACATATACACATATACACACATACACACATACACACATACACACATACACACACATACACACACATACACACACATACACACACATACACACACATACACACACATACACACACACACACACACACAATAAATATATTTTTCATATTTTTACCAAGGCCAAAGCCACTGTTCTGAAGCAGGTATGAAAGGTGGTCGAACATGGATCGTTGGTTCTGACGACTGATACGGCAGAAATAACAAAGGAAGCGGCAGCAGCTCGTCACCATCTGGGGAAATCGAATCTCCTTTTTTGGAAAGAGTCATACATCAGTCAAAAATCTATTCTATTCACAAAACAAATACATTAAGCCAAATTCCATAATTGTGCCTTTAGGACACCTTTGAGTCTCCTCCACCTCCGAGCACATTGACCATGACCTCCATAACGGTCTCGTGCATGCCAAGAGCCCTCATTAAGTTGGGATGTTGGTAGAACACCTTATTGTTCATGATGTTCCTGCAAAACAAAATACAAGCACGGACATGAACTACTTCCGTTGTGAAGTGAGAGATTTTTGCATTGGTCATGAATTTCACTGTATGTTATGTAGCAGTACTAACCCAATGCTCTGAATCATAAGTGTCTCCTCTTCAGGACCCATCTGAACGATCAGAAGTGAGCGGATCTGGCCCAGGCACTCGAGCAGGTCCATGGTGTCCTGCACGGACACGGCGTTGATGGCATAGGCTTTGGGTAGAGCTCGAAACAACTCGCCAAGAGAGTCATACTGTCGGTGCAGCAAGCTAAACATCATTCGTACTAGCTCTGGGTTTTGAATGAAGGACTCCTGAGCCCAGTGGATCATTGTGTGAGAGGTCAGCTCCTGCAAAGTGCCTGAGAGGGAGATAAATATGTAATGCAAAAAAATAATTAAGAAATATTTTCCCTGTTGGAGCACCTAATGACCATGTCAAAGAATAAATAATAATTTAAGAATAAAACAAAACAAAATTAAACAAAATTTAATTCAATTTAATAAAATTTAATAAAATGTAATATAATTTATTAAAATTAAATACAATTTAATAAAATTTAATTACATTTTCGACTTTCGAAGAGTTTAAATGCTTGCATTTAAAAATAATAAAATAATTTTATATATAAAATATTGCAATTGACATTTTTATATAAAATAAAAAAATATATCCATTTAATTTACAAAAGGTTAATTAGATCAGCACAAACCATTTGTTACTTACTCGGTTTGGGTTCTTCTTCAGGTTCGGGCTCTTCTTCTTCTTGCTGCTTACGCAATTTCTTCACTCGTTCCACCAACTTGAGCAGTCTTCCTTTAAGTGAAATGTCCACTTCTTCCTCCTCCTCCTCTTCCTCCAGGTGGATACCTGAAATCGAAGAGTATTTACTTCCAAAATAATGCTTTTTAAGAATATATTGAAGAAGCAAAATTATTGATTTCTGTTTCACAATTAAAAAAAATTAAAAAAATTTAGAGAAGAACAATATGTTGTTAAATAAAAAAAACTCACCACAGTGATTAAGGATGTCACTGTGGAATTTCTGGAGAGTCTCACGCACTTCCTCAGGCACTGGACACTCATCATCCTCAGGGCAGTGCTTAAAGTTAGTCAACATGACGACCTGAAAAATAAAACACAAACATCAGGCACAAACTATACCTAGAGACACATTGGGAGTGAGTATGTGTTGTACCTGATAATGAAGAAGACCAGGTGCAGTGTGATGTTCATGCTGAGTGTGTACCTGCTCTTGTGGAGGAGACCGAAACTCTCGGGTCTTTCGCGCCGTTTCGGCAGCGGTCATGGTGAAAGCTCTCATGAGCTGATTGTAGCGTTCTCGTTGGTTGGTCTGGATGAAGTAAACAAAAGTATCAGCGAAGGCAACTATGGCTTCTACACGGTGGCGTAGCTCACAGTCGCAGAAATACTGAAGCAGGGTGCACATCTGGGAAGAAAAAGGGAAAGAGAAAGCGTGAAAGATAAAGACCGAGAAAGAGAGGGAAACGCACGGCAAAAAAATTAATGCTAAGAGAATGTGATGTTCCTGAGGAAAATACATTAACTGCAAATGAAGTAATGATTTATTAATATAGTAGTACTAATGGTAGTAGTAGTAGTTGTAGAGCTCACCTGCAGTTTGACTGACTCCGGAAGCTTCATCTGCAGCAATCCCTCCTCTGGTGCCTCCTCCTCTTCCACATGTTCTTCTTCTCCTCCTTCCTCTGCTTCCTTCTCCTCTTCTGCTTTTTCTCCATCCACTTTTTGCCCTTCCTGCTGCACTTCTTTTGCCTTCTTAGTCTCCTCTCCCTCCTCCCCTTCCTCCTTCTGAAGAGCTTTGAGCTCTTCATCTTCTTCCTCTTCTCCTACACCTTCATCCAAGAGCTCGGCCTCTCCTTCGGCTGCCTCCTTTTTCTCTTTGGCTCCCTCTCCTTCCTCTTTAGACGTCTCTTCCTCCGCTTCCTCTTCTCCTTCCTCTTTCTTTTTGGGAGGCCCAAAAACATTGGGGTCGATCATTTTAAGGATGTGTTTGACATCCTCGTCGTTGAAGATGCCCATGATGAGGAGAGTGCTGATGAGTTTGAGGATGGGCACAAAGTGGAACTCGACGCTGCCACCTACTGGATCACGCACAGCCTGACTGCCATCCATTACAGCCTCAGTTAGCATGCTCAAAGACTTAGTCTTCAGTTCCTATAGAGAATAATATTCCAAATATGAGCAATTTATATACAAACATTACAATGGTGTTAAACCTAATGCACATAGACGTACCTGCAGAGGAAAGATAGGGCTAAGAGTGTAGACGTCTGGATCGGTGCCTACAAAGCTAACAGGTGAGAAGTGAAGTTTGGGCCTGAGACAGGTCGTCAGACCCACCCCAGGCAGATCATGAGCCTTTTCGGCATCTGGATACAGAGTGATACTGAGCGTCTCCTTCGACATGGGCACAATAAACTCGCGATTGGTGCCCAGACGATTGCGCTTGGCCGACTCTAAATGGATGCTGATGAGCAGGTCGTAGTAGCCAATACGCAGAGGTCCAGGCAGGTACGTGTTCTCAATGGCGTAGAAAAGCTGCGACTCGTCCACGTGGCTGCAGAGAGCATGGGCTACGCGATTGTTGCCCAGAGCGCACACAGCGCAATACAGCATCAGAGTGTGGTGGTGGAATTTCAGCAGGTCATGGTGCTCTGACAACTCCAGGATGTCAATACATCTGAAAAATAAAGGAGAACATACAGACTATTTCAAATACAGGTAGGACAATTCCACAAATAGAAAGACACTGGTCACAAATTGTAATGAATGACATCAATATTTATGATATTTGGAAGATGCCTTTTTCCTTATCTTAACAATGATCTTATTACAATGATCTTATTCATACAATTGAGTATTTGAGGGTTAAGGGCCTTGCTCAAGCGCCCAGCAGTGGCAATTTATTGATGCTGGGATTTAAACTCACGATCAAAAGTCCAATATCTTAACACTGAGCTACCCCTTTACTAATGAGGTAAAATTTGTTTTTATTTTAAATGAACAAAAAAAGCTCTAATTTGATGTTTCTGAGTAGCTGTTTCTGACTAACCCTGACCATCCTGTAATATTCATAGATCAACTATATCAATTCATAGGAAATTTGTAATTATATACATAAGCTTACCCTGACTTTAGTCAATAGAAAAGTCTAACAACATACCAGGCCCCAATCAGGATAGAATCTGAAATAACTAATATAATATTTTGTGTCTGACTAGTTAAATTTAGTTGCATTTTGTGTAACTTTCCATATTATGTGTAACTTTGCACTGATTTGTGTCTTTTAGCAAATGGACATAACAGTTTTGTTCTCTTAACTGTATTTAACTACCTACTTAGCTAGTTAGCAGAAAGCTATGCATTACAACCCTTCACTGTTCACTTCACAGACTAATCTGTGTAATAAAGAAGAAAATATTTGGCCACACTTTACATTTTTACATAATATTCAATTTGGACAACTAAGAAATATGTTCA
The DNA here is from genome assembly GCF_946808225.1 of Silurus aristotelis. Taxonomy (NCBI): domain Eukaryota; kingdom Metazoa; phylum Chordata; class Actinopteri; order Siluriformes; family Siluridae; genus Silurus; species Silurus aristotelis. The sequence continues at coordinate 27,235,476 of NC_139583.1, forward strand.
GATCACAAATATCATGGGCAGGCGTATATATGTCTCTTTCTCAGACCTGTTCTCCTCAGGGATGTGCAGTGCCATCATGGTGAGCGGCTCAGTGCACTCTACCATCCAGCCGTGTCTCTCACTCACTTTCCCCCATTCAGGTTTCAAGAAGTTATTTGGGACTCGACTCCAAATAACCGGTGTGAGCATCTCGACATCTAGGCGAGGAGGACACTGAGGCACAGGGTTCATCCGTTCGCTACGAAACATCGCCGCTGAGAGAGGCATGATGTTCTAAATACGATAGGAAGATTTCGAAAAAGTTTATACAGAGACAAGAAACATAAAATGTTCAGATACTCAATAAACATCTTTCAAAACCGAGCCATGGAAACTGAATTGTGTAATGATTATGTGTTTAATCTGTTCACTGAAGAGGAAGGAATGAGGAAAAAGTCGAACCTTTAGCTTTCCCAACTCAAACTGCAGCATGTTCTGGCTGAAGGGCTGAACGAACACAGCAGGGAAAAGCTTGGTGTTGGGTTCCACCTGAGAGAAAGAAGCATGAATTACAGTGTGCACACAAAATATCAACAAACACTTGTTCTATGTAAAATGGGCCATTTTTTTTATAAAGTTTTACAATTATTGAATGAAAAAAAATATATATTTTCCAGTAATATTAGCAAAGCCCAGGAAAATCCAAACTAAGAGCTCACTCTTAAACCCTTACACAATTAGATCCTTAAATCATTACATTATCAGGCTCCAAAACAGCTATAATCCGATCTCACCTGGTAAAAGGTATTAATTTCCTTCCCATTGGCCATAAAAGTCATAAGACCAGTAGCCAAGTCAACCAGACATCCAACCACCAGATCCTCCTGGCTGAAGCGCTGCTGAGAGCCACTGATTAAGTCGCCTCCCCAAACCATGTAACAGTTGCTCCTTTTTATGCTGATACAATAATACAGATAGACAAGAACAGCAAAAATACACAATACTTATTAAACATAGGTTTTGAATAAAAAATAAATACGTCATTTATTGAGTTGAACATTGAACTTTATGAGGTTTGTCACACACATTTTGTGAAAGATTGTATCAATAAGATATTTGCAGTACTGGTATAAGTCCCTATTTATTGCAAAATGACTATTTTTTACAATTAAAATCACTCAATGGACTTATTGCTCTTCGAATCATGATTGGAAAAAACTCTATTTCTTTACTTTACTCTAGATTGGCAACTCTTTATTGAGATTTGAAGAACCTTATCTTTTCTTCTTATCTTCTCCCGTTAGGGGTCGCCACAGCGGATCCTCCGCACGTTTGATTTGGCACATGTTTTACGCTGGATGCCCTTCCTAACGCAACCCTCCCCAATTTATCCGGGCTTGGGACCAGCACTAAGAGTGGCTGGGGATGGTTCCCTGACCGGGAATCGAACCCGGGTCGCAGCGGTGGGAGCGCTGCATCTTAACCACTAGACCACCAGGGGACCTTATTTGAAGAACCTTATCTGCCTAATCTTTATTGTTTAGCACCTAATCTGCCTAATTTGGATCTAATTTTAATACCAAAATTCCCTATTAGAGGCACAAAACCCATGCTGTCAGTCCTCACCTGTCATGAATGTTGCCTTTGTCATCTCCTACAGTCACTGTGACAGTGCGAACTTTAAAGAGGTCAAAGCTAGGATCGTACTGGTGGTAGTCTGGGGTGACCCAGCCAACCCAAACACCACCAGGCTCTTGACCAGCAAAGATTCGCACTGAGTAATAATACTAGAAGCAAAGAAAGAGAGACAAAAGAGGGAGAACGACAGATTTTTTGTTATAAAAGTGTCACATTTTAATCGTAAAATGTCTGATATAAATGTATTATATCTGTCAAATACTATAGTAATATCAACATTACCTATGGAAACAAACAAAACCTTTTCATACATGTTTCATAGTGTAAGAACTCTATTAACTGGTTTTTAATTTCCCTGTACATTGTACAAAATTATTCCCAAAACTTATATTTTCATAGCATTCAAAGTATTTAAATGGCTTACAGTGGTGGTACTAAGAATGATCTCAGGGTCATCCCGTTCATCCGGCACCACATCCTCCATCAAGCGTGGCATAACAGGTGGAGGAGGGGGAGGAGTGATCATGGCTGCTTTCTTAGCTTTGAACAGGAACCTAAAATGAGGAAATAAAGGAAACACAATCCGAAATGAACAAAACAATGCTCAACAAAGCACTTTTGATAAACCTGCACAGTTAGATTTGAAGAAAAGGCTTTACACAATAATTTTTATCTAATTACCAATCACATTTCATTCTTTTTTTTATTTTATGGTGCTGCCATTTTTCAAGATTTACTAAAGGGAGTCTATGACAATAAGATCAGCTCACAATCAGGTTGACAAATGAGAATTAATAATTTATAGAGCCAACAAAACTATTAAGAGTGATGAAAAAACATGTAGAATAATTGATAAAAATGGACAGAATGCAAAAGAAATCACAGCAGTGGTATCTTTCATTCATAAAACTGAAAACTGTCTAAAGACAAAATAATGCCAATGGAACTGAAAATGCCTGGAAAAAAAAGCAACCCAGGTGACAAATAACTCCAGGTACTACAAATAATTAATAGAGTTGCTGTATAACAAAAGCCTTCAGCACTGCTATCCTCACCCTTTCTTTTTGCCTTTTTCAGATGCAGTGTCCTTGTCATTCTCCTTTACACCTGGAGTGTCTCTGGGCATAGACGGCTCTTTATCTTTCTCTTCCTGCTCCTTCTTGTTGGCTGATTTCTTCAGAACTTCATAATCAGAGTCCGGATCCACCTCCAACACTTCGTCCTCTGGAATGGTAAGGGTTCGAGTGAGAGGTGTGGTGCCTGCCTGCACTTTGAAAGTCTCGTGGAACTCGATAGGCATGCTGAGCCTCAGGAACAGCATGTCTGTGTTGGCATTCTGGGAACCAAAGGTCTTGTGGGTGAGTTTCAGACAGGGGGCGCTGTCAACTGTGCCATCCACACGAGACACCTGTGCAGTCACAAAAATTCTGTCAAAAAATCCCTTCTGAAATAGTGTAATAGAAGGTGCAATCGACAAAATATTGCAAAAGGCTAATCAAATATGGCCCAGGAATTTTTGCATTAAACTATTTAGACATTTAGCAAAAAATTTGTCAAAGAAATGATCATATTTGCACATATATTTTGGGCATTCCTATTCCATTTGATATTTATAACATTCTATTACAAATGAAGTAAAGACCTCAATGTGATTGTGGCTAGTAGGCACTGGGATGAACTGGGGTAGACTTTTGCTGAACCACATGGTGATGTCCCTCTTCATGTTGATGGCGAAGGGCTCGAATCCTTCCTGCAGTCCACAAATGGCGAAATATCGCAGGCTGCTAACATTCTGGCCCAGGTTGATACGCCCCACCTGAGACAGGCCCAGTGCACACACAGGGATAAAACCTAGCAGACAAGGAACAAGACATTTAAGGAAATATGAGATTCGACAAAAGAAAAAGATTGCATATAAAAATAAACACTATAGTTGTTTTGTGGATTTAAATGGGGCATTCATTGCCAAGTGATTAAAATAATCAAAGGGCCACAACATCAAAGCTACATAATGCTAAACACCATCATGGTATCATTGTTTACTGCATCCAATCCTGCAAAAGATTTACATTCCCAGTTATCTGGCATAGGTTATGCAGCTCACCATCTCCAATCTCTATGTCTTTAAAGGCCATCTCAGAGCCAGAGTCACTGATCAGCATCTCCCCGTTCAGAGTAAACATGATGTTCATCTCCACCAAGTCAATCATGCAGCCCACCACATCTCCCGACTGCCACTGGCGCCCGAAAGGCTCGTTTCCAATGTGCCAACGCTGAGCCTGGAAATGAAAGCACAGCATCCAAATGTTCAATAAATAAACACCAAGATACCTCTGAAATATCCAAAATCACAATTTGGTTTAGCGTAGGTTCACATAGGTTCACAGTTTAAACTAAACAGAAAAGTGGGATTAGTTACATTTCCTATGTAAAGTGCAACTTATGCACCAAGTATGTAAAACTGTATTTTATATGCCATATCTTTAAAAAAAAAATCCTACAAGGAATATATCCCTATTTATAAAATAGGGGTGTAACAGTACACGTATTCGTACTGAAATTGTTCGGTGCAGGACTTTTAGTTCAGTTAAAATCTGAGTGTGGATCACAAGTGTGTTTAGTCTCGCCTCGCATTTTAAGCATTTTTTGTTAAATTATTATTTTCTTATTTTAAAGTTCAAAACATACATAACAATGCTAGGGTTATACATTCCTTTTAGCATTTTATGTCCAGCTTTAAGAATGTCTCATACGAGGAGAAAATCCCGACAATTTTGCATATCGAGGAAATAAATGAAGGATGGAAGGAATTAGGTCATTTGTTAAAGTGTGCTGAAATAAGTAGCACACTACAGTAGAGCATATCTTTAAAAAATATAATATTTAAATATTTAAATGTTAAACATACACATCTGCATTACCCAAATGGGTACTAACAAATAACTAACAAAACTATTTCATTTCATTTTATTAATTTATTTTCATTTAATGAATTTTATTTCATCAATTTAATTTGCGCCAATTTAATTGATTGCTCAATTTAATCAATATAATAGAAAAACATGTATTGTATTATTTTGATTTATTCCATTTTTATTAAATGTTATTTTAAATATTATTTAACCAAACATGCATTTTATTTAAAATTGTTTTAAAATGTAAACTGTTCAAATGTTGATGATCACAAATATTCATAAAAATAAAGTCTTCTTCTAAATGAAAAATACTATGGAAATTAATCTTGGATATATTTTAGAGAAAGCAATGTGCAGCTTGTATAGCAGTACAGATTAACTGTCTTCTGAAAATAACTCAACATACAGCTATTAATATACCTGTTATCTTTCTGTAAACATCTACTCCATGTGTCTATAGCATTTCTCAGGAAACAGTCATGAAGGCATTAAATAAGGCATGAAACCCCATAGAGCAACGACGATGAAATAAACCATCACATACCCTGTTTCCGTTGAAAACATAAGCCAGTTCATCAGCTCCGAGATCAGTGCCAGCACGCACATTCGGCCGAGCCCAACCCACTCGCATTTCTCCAGTCGTCACTGCCTCGAACTCAAAGTACCATTTCCCTGAGGTCACCGCATACTGCTTCTCTGCCCTGAAGATTCGCACCTTAACGCCTCGCCCACCTTCCAACGAGTGACCACCTGGAAGAATTGGAAACATCGAGTTGATATTCCAGCGTGTGTTTTAATAAAAAAGTATTGACTTTTAATGCAACAACAGTCAGTTCTTATTTAGAAGTACAATATTAAAAAAATATATATATTTGAGCTGTTTTCATTTGTGTTTAAAAGATTTTATATATATTTACAGGGTATAAGATAGAATTTGTATTTTATATCATACATTAATTTTAAAAATAACACTTTTTAAACTGTTAATTAATGTAGATCCATAATATACTACAAGATTGTTACTATATTGGAATTGGAGACGTGTAATGGACAAATACAATAATAAACGTGAATATGGTAAAAAGCGATGTCTAAAAAAAAACTTTTCACGGATGGATTTTGATGTGTAAGATAATCAGCGCTTACTGCTCTCTTGGTCTGGTGGCTCAATGTTGTATCCATAGCCAATAAGGGTGCGTACAGCATTGTTCACACTGTCTCTGTTGGTTTTCTTGGTTCTCTCATCCAGTAAGACGTACGGTACCAGACGAGGGTTACGTTTATTCAAAATATCCTAAAGACAAAAAGACAAAAACATGTAACTGCTTAACACTTCAGTTTAATTTAGCAAAATCCAGTTATTAATAATTTATCATCTCTATTAACCATTCTCATCATCTCATCTGAGTTTGGTATCTTGAAAAAAGATTGCAGTAAGCGCCATGAAGGTAGATGCATGTTGGTAAGTAGAAGCTCATATCTCATATCGTTCTTGCCAACACTAAAACCCTTAATAATACCTGCACAATGCTGTAAGTCCAACCCTGCCTCACACGGTCTCGTGCCCACACATTGTGCCCGTTCTCTGCCAGCTTCTCCACCAGCTGGTTCTGGTTGGGAGTCAGTTTCACATGACTGAGATCTAGAGGAGCTGGCTTGTACCCACTGCTCATCACATACCTGAGATATAGAAAGAGGCAGGAAAGAAAATAATATGCTTCCTGTTAAACAATCATTAGTGTAAATAAACATGATATGTAGCTGTTGTGAAGGAAATCATTTGTATGTTTGATGGTTTGGGAAAATCATTTTGTATTGCAGAATTACACCAAACAGCTAAAAATAAATATGGAAATAATTAAACATCTAACCTAAAAACACACCTTCCTCTCAACGTAAAGTAACTACTGGATAGAATTTTTTTTTTCAAGAAAGAGGCTTTTTAACTTTAAACTCAAATTACAGAGCAGTGAAATTAGTGTTAAGGGCCTTGCTCAGGAGCACAAGAGTGGCAGCTTGGCAATACTGGGGCTTAAACCCCTGATCAGCACCTCAGTAGCCCAGAGAATAAACCATTGACCTACCACTTTTACTTCCAATTTTAACACTACGTTTGCCACTTTTCTATGTTAAATGAGGGGTCAGTTTAAAAACGCAGTGGTAAAAACCTCAGTCTAAGACCTAAAGATATCTCAAATCTTGTTCAGTATGTGGTTATCAGGCTCTTGTTGGATTTGTCAGCATACGTCTTAGGCAGCTTGATCTTCTTCAGATTTTCTTCTGCTTTCTCATCTCCCATACCCACATGGCAGCCCAGAGCCAGGAGCGTCCTGAAGAATTTCAAAAGCAAAAAGTTTTATGTAATGTATAAAAGTAACTTAAACTGAGTACAAACACAGGTTTCTAGCCAGGAAACAACTTTAAAAGAGAATTTTAATAATATATATTATGTGAGTAAAATTCAATTATTATTTACTTTAAAGTTTCTCCAGACATCTGCAAGTTGTAGTTTCTCTCAGGTTCTGGAAGGTTCTGGAAGTCAACCAGGCACGGGTGCAGTTTCTTATTATCATCACGGAACTGATGAAGAGAGGAGATGATGTTTTAAACTCAACATATACAGTATTAGTGAATATTTGTGGCAAGGTATAAAAGAAAGACACTTACTGGACCGTAGGTCCAACCCTGCTCGATGCGAGTGACAGCCCACAACGCATGGATGTTTTCAGCAAGTTTTTCTCTGATGCGTTCCAAGTGAGGTGGCAGCACAATCTATGAAAAAAAAAATGAACATGCAGAATGTTTTTTTTTTTGCCTAAAATTGCTTTACAAAAACACAATTGAAAGAATAATTAACATTTAGCACACAAATGGAAAGTGTAGGTTGGGCACCTGAGCGGTGTCCACAGGACATGGTGTGAATGAGGTGTGTTTGAGAGACTTTGTGGGGCCCAGGAGGTTTCTGACTTCACTAAAGTCATGCTTGTACTCTTTGATGGGCTCGATACGCATCCTCTCTCTGGGCAGGAGAGCCTCGTAGCACGGAGCATAGCCAGGTGGAGGGAAGAATTTAAAGTCACCGTGACGTCCGCCCAATAGAAATCGAGCTCTAGGAAAGTTCAGGAAAACATGCCCCAGTTTAAGAGTGAAAATCTGTCACAATTGAAACAAAGTCAAACAATTAACCAAATTGTTAGAAGAAATTTCTCACTTGACCCCAGCTGATAAGCTGATAACAGGAAAGAAAAGGCCATCCAAATTAAAATTCTCGAACATGCCCTGAACAGGATGCCCGTTGATGCGAAAAGAGATACTGGGCACGCTCAAATCCAGACAGCAGCTTACAACGTCATCAGCTGCCAGGCTGTGCTGACTGGGTGATGCCACCTGACGAGCCACATGACCTATGAATGACAAATTAGAAATTTCACATGAAACTAGTTGTCAAGTCAAACTGTGAGGAATAATCTAAAGAAATTACAGAAAAACCTCAGACAACCAAACTCACTATTTCTAGCTTATACACTCACCTGACCACAGGTAACATCCATCAAATCCATAGGAGTAGAGGTCATCGCCAACACCATTACCTCCCCAGCCTTCTCCTCCTCCAGGGTAGGGGCTATATCCTTCTGTTAGCGCCCAGCCGACACGTAAATGACTAGCCTGAGCAGTCACAAACGGCTCCACATAGTCCACAATAACCTCGAAGTACCATTTCTTATACTGTGTTGAGCCCTCACATGTTCCGAGAAATATATTGGGTCTTACACTGTGGAACAAAGTAAAAAAAAAAAATAAAAATTATTTTAAAAACAGATTATGTACCAAAAAAAAGTGAATTCTTTAAATGTTTTATCATCAGACAGAAAACACAAAACATTACACAAAATGCAGTCACAACATGTCTAAAATGAATGTTCAACTTATTGCTATTGCAGCTTGTTATACAAACCAAGTCTGGCACTAGCTAAATGCAGTCTGCATAAAAGACAAAACTGTAATTAATGAATGAATGAACAATAATAGATTAATTTTGTTTATTAAATAATGGGATAACAACAATTAAACAGTCTGAAGAGCACTGTTAACAAGAAAACCAGTTAAATTGACAAGCTGTATCATATGGAAGCCCAGTTTCTCCAAATAAAAGTTTTTTTCCCCCTAATTTCCAAATTACTTTTTTTTCGCAATTCCACCTTTGTTCTCACAATCCTGCTTTTCTATCTCGCAATTCCGCCTTTATTTCATGCAAATTCTTACTTTATTTCTCACAATTCCGACTTCATGACATTTTGCAATTCCGACTTCATTTCTCGCAATTCTAACTTTTTCGATTCTTCCAATTACATGAAGATCTCATGGTTTGTAAAAAAAAAAATAGGTCATTTATAATTTTATTCATTGTTTTACAAATCAGTCTTTTTCGTTTTCAATGTTCGAAGCTCCCTGACACAACAAGTAGAGTGACACTGTCCAATTGCCTAAAAAAGTCCGAATTGTGAGGAGAAAAGGTTGGAATTGCAAGAAGAAATGTAAAAGATAAAGTCAGAATTGTGAAAAATTTTGGTACTGCTTAGCTCCAACAATTTGCAAAAAGGTGCCATTTTACCTAGTAACATAATTTACGATGTTGGTCTGGAGCAGAAGCTCACGGCGTGGTAGCAGATTTTCTGTGATGAGATTCTGGTTGGACCTCACAGCCACACCGTTGCACACACACAGGGAGCGGAGCACGTCCAATACCTATTGACACAAAATGATGACTTTAGCCCTTTGCTAAGTGTTTGCTAAGTGTCTCTTAGCAACAACCTAACTACAAAACCCAGTACCTCTTCCTCACATGTACTCACATCTTTTAGATATTCCCGTACAAAATAAATCATGTCAGCTCAGACCCATTATTAGCAATGACAGTATGCATGACTGAGCTAATCCTGACTAGCAGACCTTGTGATTGCGTCCGTGCTTGTCCAAAAGAGAGATAATAGACTTGATGTGGTTCTCCTGGATGATGTTCAGGACTTCAGGGCTTTCAATCAAAATGCAGTACAACACCTCCAGAATTCCTGCAGGAAAGAAGTAGAAACATGTAAATGAAGCACCGGACCATATCAGGTCATTTCTATATGATATGTGCGAGGGCTGTGCACCTGACGAGGCCTCCAGACGATCCAGTTTACTAACCAACCAGTCCAGATTATCGCAGAACAAAGCACAGTTAGCACGGTTTCCTCTGATAAGCGAAGCTGCATAACAGAAAGAAATACGTTATACATGTGCGGTACGTATTAATTGCAGTATATTAGGTATGCTGTATTATGTCAGGGAAATTATAGAACAAGAAATATACATTAGGTAAAGAATAATGGTGCATTTGTTGCCTGATGGTACAGAACAATAATTGGCAATAGCAATGCAATGTCCTGAAGAGTTATATTTCTCTTATACTTCAGCAACCTGCCAACAGTCAATATACTAAAACAAATCAAAATACTGTATAGAATATTTTGGATTAGGTAATTAAAAAAATAATAAAAATTGATTTTGAAAAATGCACTTATAAAAAATGAATTTGCCCTAGTCCAGTGCACATCATGTAGACTCGTTACGGTCGACGACTAACTAGCGGCAGCTCTCCTCCGTTTTGAATTTTTTCCGACTTTGTATTCGTTAAAGTCTGTAAAGTGGGGAGCGTCTGTACTGAACTTTGTGCAAAAAAAAATACAAAAATACAAAAATACAAAATAGGTATGAAATCATGGAAATGTGGTAAATTTAATAAAAATAAAAAGTTTAAATATATTAAAAACTAAGAGACATTCAAACTGAAAAAAAAGTAACACACTAAGTAAATTAAAACACCTTCTAAATTAATAATAATAATAATAAAAAAAGACACTTCAACAAACAACACATGGTGTCAGTGATTTGCCTCTAGAGGCCGCTCTCTTACTGTAAAATGTAACCCGGTGGGAGGGTGGAATTTAAATGATCGCTAATTTCAAACTTAGGCAAGCTATTTATAGTAACAGAATCCAGGGTCTCACCCAGCAGTTCGTAGAGCAGGTTGACTATTTCCTTCCAGGACTCAGCTGCCTCTTCCCCGGCGAACTCAGAGAAGTGAGCGGCAGTGTTGTACACATTAAGCCTGTCGACACACTCCAGTACGATGGTAATCATTCCCTATAGCACAATCAGTAATAATCAGAAACATGCAGTTGACTGAATCATCAACTGGTTCGACTGAGACCAAGGTATTTCTATGTCTCAGGTGATCTAAATATAAATCAAAAAAAATATTTAAATATCACCTTATTAAATTGTCTCTTTATAGAATAATGACTGACACATGAACACACACATATTTTAATACACTGCTCTAAATTTGCACCGACACTCTGGTAATCTCCCAGATGTCCTTTATGACCTACCTCTTCTTGGAAGAGGTTCTGACGGTTGCGCAGTGAGCGCAGTTTTGTCTGTTTCTCCTCGTGCTCCAGTTCTTCCTCAGGTGGCTGAAAGTAGTGGATAAGATCCTGAAGGGAGAGAATCACCCCATCCAGAGGGAGCGAGACCGGACCTGCAGCCCTATTCTTTCCACTTAGAGAGTCCAGCCCCCTACACATAAACGTACAGCGAATTGAGCCTGATCATTTCTTATATTCTTGCTTCCACAATGCAATGAAACTCACGCTAATAACAAAAGGAACAGATTAGCTTTATAGCTTTAATCCTTCTGACACTCCCATAAAAAGAACATCAGTAATGTTTAACAATTCACTTTACATTCTTCCAGATCCCATTATTTTCTATATAGATTATTTACTCGTAGCATTGTACTGATAATATTAATTATTTGCCTGCAGTTCACAATAATGTCTTCTACTGTCCTACTGCATCTTTATATATTGTAAGTACTGTATCTTACATACATATCTATACATCTCAGTTATTAAAAGGCAGTAAGATGTAGTGTAGTTCATACTTAATGAACAGTTTAAAAAGGCCTGAGGTGTTGTAGATCATGCGAGCTGCCTGAGACTCTTCCGTCTGAGAACGTGACATCACCAAAGTATCATCCATATGGCCTTCTTGATGTAGAGTAACCTGAAAAGAAAAGAGAGAAAGGAATAGAAATTATTTTTTTCCAGCCGAAATAAGATTTTTATTCGGATTCACAGTAGACAGATATATATATTTGTCAGTTATGCAATCGGTATTCATAGAAGGCAGGTCATGTGGCCTTGGGTTCTCTTCAGTATCTTACCCTTCTTTTCATGGTACCCAGACGAGCTGCTTTGGCATCGAGGGCAGCGTAGGTGAGCCACAGACCTGTAGAAACATGCTGTACAAAGCACATTGACTCGCCATACTTGATCTCGGGAACCCCCATGCCCTCAACATCACGCTTTTTCACCACCTCCACCTTCTCCTGCTCACAGACAACAATGAAACACAGTAGAGTGAAAGGATGTGAATTAAAAAATAATTCTGCTGATTAATATTAAATGATTTTATACTATGTAACGTAAAACTATTTAATTAAGTAAAAAAGTATTGATGAAATCTGCTTTGTTTGTTTATCAAGAATTTCAAACAAATGGAGACCTTGGAGGCACGAAAGCAGAAAGCTGACTGCTTGGTATTGGCCTTCTCTGGGTCCAGAACCATCAGACCTTTTTCATCATCTAGGCACAGATAGCGTCCAGTGGTGATGTGGCGTATACGGAATGGCTGACCCCACTTCATATGACCACCACTCCAGCTATAAAGAAAATTGTTTTGAAACCATAGGAATTACATCAAGGTAAAAATCTACTCAAACACCGTTGAAATCTGTTGAATGTAGAAGTAATTATGGCACGTTTTACACATTTTGCAAATCATAAAGTCCCATCTCTGCACCTTATTGTGTGGAATTTCCCATGTACTTCTAGTACAACTCATAAAAAAAATCTCAATAAACGAATATTTTATTTATTTTTTTTTTTTTATTAAAATTAATACTTGACACAGCCTTGGATCTTTATCTACCGTTCTATAAGCTCAGTGATCACATCTCCATATCTGATCATGTAATAAACGTTCTTCTTGCCTGATTCTCAGAGGCTCAAGTCTCCACAAAGAGCGTGCTTGACTACAGACTGCTCCTGACTCGTACTGTGCAATCCTGAGAAAGCAGAAAACGAGTCGAGAGTGAGAAGAGAAAAGTGAGAAGAGAAAAGTGAGAGGGCAGAACACATGACAAGTTTTATGCCACAGCTTTGTCTTTGTGTTTCCTCGCTTACTTGCGCTGATCTTCTCCTTGGTCGGGTGGGGGTATGGCCAGACACTCGTCCATATGGCCATGGAACAAGCGGAGAACATGGCCCCCAGTCAAAAAACCTATAGTTTAAATGCATACAGTATTGCAAATATATTTAAAAAATAAATTCGTTACAAATTTGGGGAGTGTACTTTTTATCGAGCATTACGTACCATACATATAGTGAAAGCTTCTCCTGTATTCTCCTATATTGGCTTTTCAGTATAAATTTGACAATTATACTGATCATACAGATGGCATGGATGAATCAGGCAATCATAGTCATGTCCTGACATGTCCTCATGTCAGATTTATTTCCTGCCATACTTTCACTATAAGTGTCTGATTAATGCATTATATCCATAAAAATGATATAAATGTAAAATGTGTTGGGCTTTCTTGGCTTGTATATACCTTTCTTTTTATAGGAAATCTAAAGAGCTAAATGATCACAGTCTATCAGCAGCTCCATCTGGAGCTGGTAGATCTCCAGACCTTGCAAAAAAACAATGAAGCAATAATTTTTCTCCTTTTGTTGTTTTATTTTACAGTATGAGGTTTTGCCCTTCAATCACTATAATTGATTGCATCTTATTGGGTACTTTTGACTCTTACTGGGTATTATTGGGAACTATTGACACTTATAGGGTTCTACTAGAAACTACTAACCCTTATTGGGGACTATTGCTGAATATTGACTTTCACTGGGTACAACTAGGAACCGTTGACTCTTATTGTTTACAATTTGGAACTATTGACTATTGTTGGGTGCTGTTGGGAACTATTGATGCCTATGTTTATACTACTGACACTTATAGGGTACTATTGGGAACTAATAACCCTTATTGGTTACTGTTGACCCTTATTTGGTACTATTGCAAACTATTGACTCTTATTGGGTACTACTGACTCATTGTTTTGGTTAACAAAGCTAACCTATATCTAAATTGACCTTCAACATTTATCTTATTGTGTCCCTTTCAAAAGATAAAAACCTAAACAGAGGGTCAGGAGATGCGAAAAAGTAGATTTCCAATTATTCCACTGAAGCTCACCCTCTGCAAGCTCACAGCCTGAGCACACAGGATTCATGTTCCACAGGGTTTGCATGAATGAGGCGTCTACCATTAAGTCCCCACTGGCGTAGGACAGATGCTGCAAGGACACAAAAATCACAGGAGCTCAAGGACAGGAGTCAATGACAAACTGAGGCATGCAGAATTGATATGCACATGCAGAACTGTGACATGGGTGAATATCCAATACAAGAAAAGGTAAAAAGTCCTACCAGGTATCTTTCAGATGACACACTAACCAGGATCAGGTCATCTCCCACTCTGACCTTCTCACCTTCTGACCTTTGCTTGGATGCAGGATGGATGGTCCACCAGCATGCTTCACCTACAATGCACCACATTTTAAGGAAAAACATCACATACCACACATTTTAATGCCTTTCTTACGACTTGTATAGTACGTAGCCAAAGTTTACATTAAATTGTATATTAAAAAATACATAAAAAGTATGTAAGACATTTTTTGGAATCAGTGAGGGTTGTAATATATGGGAAATTTTTATTCTGTGTAACATAAACTAGTCAATAAGTACAATTTGTATTATGCATGCATGGGGAAACCCCTGTTGTATATTATTTTGTATGCATTTTGCTTACAACCATTCTCACTATACAAATACAATGTATAGGGATTCTTACAGGGTTACAGTTTATACAGTTTAAGTTAACAGTTAAATACAGTATATGACCGAATATATGCATTTCCCTTTATTAGTTTTATATTATTTCTTTACCCGATCATGCTTCTGTGGTTCTCATTCATTATGTCTTCCATTGTAGCCACTCATAAAAAAAAAAGTTAATATGGACTCTTGCAAAATCATACTAATGCAACTTTAGTTTCTCTAAATAAGAAATATGACCATCAAAAACTGTGCTTCATCCATGTAAAAGGGGGTGAACGTTTTGTGTGTACCTGTAGAGTCCTCCTGCAAGCCCACATCAAAGGCCAGCTTGTCCGTGAGCGACCGTGATGTGGTCAGGCAACTGAGGTACTACGATTCAAGTTAGAATGAATTAATATATAAATAATAATTATTTTTCATATGTCGTGATTAGAATATACTGTATATAGTTTGACAGTGTAAACAAACTATTTCTCAAAGCAATTTTTTTTTTAATCATAAAAACACACTGATCAGCCATAATATTAAAACCAACTGCCTAGTATTATATTTATAGTATATTAGGTGCCAAGGAGCTCTGACCCTTTACAGCATCTATAGCTTTTGATCGCTGGTTTGACATGTTCACCGACAGCAGATTAATGACTGTTGCACTAATGTTTTCTCTCTAATGAAATTCTGGCAGTGTCAGAAGATTTCAGACTCTTTCCTACAGTGCGACTTCTCCTATGACGGCTGTCAAAACCAAGAACCAATAGCAGCGCTGAACCTGACGACACAGTTTGCGCGACAACGTTAAACCACCTCAGGGAAAATATTGAAATGAATCAGGTGGACAGCACAGCAAGAAGAGAAACTTACTGAGTTATGATGAGAAAAGGATTGTTTATATGACGTTTTTATTATCAAGGCATGTCATGACCCAAATTAACACCACAGTTTTTTTTTTATTGCTGCTAGATACAATTAGCGAGAGAATGCGGGTCTGAACGTGTCACTGATTAATGACGTAAAACTTCAGCCAAGAATTTTTCTTGTCTGCATCAGTTTTTGACAGTCTGACATTATGATAACTGAGATCCTACAGTCTGAAGAGCAAAAATTGCAAAGGACTATAGCACAATATGAGCCTGGCATAAGACAGTTTTTCCAACACATCTTATAGATACTTGATCAGATTGAGATCTAGAGAATTTGGAGGCCAAATCAATACCTTTGTCCCATGTACATCAATCCGTTCCTGAACAATACAAAACTACTATTAGGGAATACTATTATCATGAAGGGCTTCTTGGTCTGGAACAATGTTTTCATAGGAAGCATAAGTCAATAACATCCACAGGAATGCCAGGAATTATTACACATGAAACTCGTTTCCAAGAGCATCGCACATAATACGCCAATTTTCCATCTTCCCAGAGTGCATCCTCATGCCAGCTCTTCCCCAGGTAAGCAACACACACTCAGCCATCTTCATGATGTGAAAGAAAACATGATTAGTCAGACCAGACCCACCTTCTTCTACTGGTCCAGTGTCCAAAATGCTGCAATCCCTATTATAGGAATTTTGATGGTGGATATGGATCAGCATGGACAACTTTTGTAGATTGGACAAGAGGGCTAGCTCCCTGTGTACATCAATAAGCCCATCAATAAGGTCATCCTTCCTCAGAATGTTTTGGTACTAATCACTGTATACCAGAAATGCTTTCTGTTTTGGAGACCCAGTAGTCTAGCCATAATGATTTAGTCGTTGTCAAAATCCTTCAGATCGTTTCACCTGCCAACACATCTTTAAGAACTGACAGTTTACTTGCTGTAATATATCACAGACCTTCTGAGACTAATAATCAATATTATTCACTTCACCTGCCAGTGGTTTTAATATTATGGCTGGTCGATCTGAGGTGCAGCTATACTTTAAAAAATGCGGAACAGCTGAACGAATGTTTTGTGGCTCACCATGCCAGAGTGGCTGTGTCTCAACAAGATAGCATGGCCATACAGCAGTGTTCGATGGCCTCCTCCCTGAGAGGACTGGAAACAGAGAGCCGGAGGAGAAAAGATAAAATTATTTAACCCAGATACACATTCATTATTCTTCATTCTTGGGAAAGGAGTGTGTAAGCATGGCTTTTTGTGAGTGGGTAATTATAAATATCTGTGAACATGTATCTGTGTATGTATGTATGTATGTATGTATGTATGTATGTATGTATGTATGTATGTGTGTGTGTGTGTGTGTGTGTGTGTGTGTGTGTGTGTTCGTTATGAGTGAATGAGGAGTGTATATGCCACCGCAACCTCCTTTTTAAAATGGATGTCGTCTTCATTCTTCAAACATAAAACAGAGATGAGTAGCAGGACAAATGAGAGAAGAATGTACAGTAAACCACATATAGATGCTCATGGGAAGAAAAGAAGGAAGAGAAGCCACACCGAGGGGGAATAGGCATCTCTTCACCTCCCATCAAACTTGGAGGAAGTGAGTTACGGTACCACAGGAAGTCCACACATGAGTACAAACAGAGGTCAAACAAAGGTCACACCAAACCGAAAGGGTTCACAAAAGGCTTCTATGAGGTCATAAGTTACGGTATGTGGTCAGTTTACCGTAAGGTTTAGGAATGAGAAAGGCAAAAGACGATTATTGTTATTAGTGATTATCATCACCTGCACTATCACCATGAAACATCGTCATCGGTGTCAGTAGCATGACTCGGGTGAGAGAGAGAATGCACACGGCAGGTCTCTGGAGTTAAGCACACCTTCATCCACCTGTGTGGGTCAGTGTGTTACACCGCCATCTGTCTTCCTGTTGACAGTGACAGCGAGCAGATTTTCTCTCAGCACCTCAATCCTTAATGACACCACCCCTCCCTCCTGCATGGACTTTCTCATGTCAGGCTATTCTCATTACCATTTTGGATTATTGCTTGTTTCTAAGAGCAGAAAAAGCCTTGCTCATTTTAAAAGAGATGTGCTTTCATTCTTTCCTTTCTTCCTTTCTTTCTTTCTTTCTTTCTTTCTTTCTTTCTTTCTTTCTTTCTTTCTTTCTTTCTTTCTTTCTTTCTTTCTTTCTATCTACTTCTCAGATTAATACCCAGATATTACTACTGGTTTTGACTTTTTTATTCCATAGAAACAAGGGCTTCTGTATGTGTATCTGTATAAACGTTGTAAATGATTGGGGTGGGCAAATTAATAATCTGGTTCTCAAGAACAAGCAGACTTCATGCCTGGGCTATTTCTTTATTCATAAAGCAACAGAAAGAACAATATTATTGTAATTGTTTACTTACCTACCAGTGGTGGGCAGAGTACAAAAACCATGTACTTCATATAAAGCATAGATACACCGGATAAATATTATTTCAGTTAAAGTGTCCCTTAAAGATTTCACTTGAGTTAAAGTACAACATTTTTTGCCTTCAGATGCACTTAAGTATCAAACGTACTATGATTTATTATGGCTATAATGTTCCTATTATAATCTTTGTGACAAGACTCTTTTCAAAAACTGAGTCTAAAGTGAAAAGAATAATCTAATCTAAGCACACCAGTCTTTTAATAGAATGATATAAATGAGTCAAACACTGATTGATTTCTTTTACAATTATTATGAGCCCCAAACCTTCTTTTCAGCTACTTCAAAAGAATTGCTCAAATAAGGTCACGGGTGTTGTGGCAAGTCAGTTTCTTCCATCCTTTATTATTTATTCCGCCCAAAATGTTCTTTGTGCTGTTGAACTGATGCTGAACTGTATGTTGGTGATCAGTAGATACACCGAGCCAAAATCAAAACAAATTCAAATCAGCATGTGCTCCACCCTGATTGGTGGCTTGCTGTGCGATTGACCAGTTACGTTTTTATCCTCTTATAAAAAGCAATGCCAAATTTTGCTAAATGTAGTAGGGAAAAAGTACAATATTTGACTGTGGAATGCAGTAAAGTTAAAGTGAAAGTCTCCCCAAATAGAAATACTTCAGTAAAGTACAGATACGTTAAAAAGCTTTTATTAATTAAATTTACTTTGTTTCTGTCCACCACTGTTACCTACCTAACCTAGCTTTTTGTTTTGCATTATAATTTTTAATCACCTGATCAGTGAGGTTTCAAAGCTAATGAAATTATAATCTGCCCACCCCTGAATGAGATAACGCTATACTACTGCACATATTTCAGCCTTAATGTTTTTTTTTTCATGAACTTTTCATGACCCACTGGAGATTAGTGAGCAGCAAATGGAGTTAATCTGAAGGGTTTCTCAAAGTCATGAGGAAACAATGGAACTGTCGAGAGGTGAAGGAAAAAAGAGAAAGAAATAAAAACAGAAATATCATGCGTTGTTTGAGCTTAAGCATGATGATAAGGGTTTTTTTTAGTCGTTTATTAGCAATGACATGGCTTGTTATAAGTGGGAGGAAAAAAAAAAGATGGAGTGGTGGTTAGTAAAAGGATGAAGATGCTGCATGAAATGGCGGTGTGGCAGGCACAAATCCAAAGAAGACCCTGGGATTCTTTGGGAGATGATAGTGTTAACAAATTGTGGAAGAAAACTCAGGGTTTTCTTTGAATTCTTGAAGAGCTCGTAAAGAATACAGCCATGGTAAGCGCTTAATGTGTGATGGGCAGATGGGAAGGTGACTTAGGTTAAAAAAAAACAGTATGTTTTCTAGCCTTATCTACCAGGATTTGAGTTTCTGTATGTCTCTCTCTCTCTCTCTCTCTCTCTCTCTCTCTCTCTCTCTCTCTCTCTCTCTCTCTCTCTATCTATCTATCTATCTATCTATCTATCTATCTATCTATCTATCTATCTATCTATCTATCTATCTATCTATCTATCTCTCTGTCTCTCTAAGTTTTACTCGGGTACTAACTCTTGCTGGAAATGTCATTTGGAAACCAAATGAGATTCCGACTCTACGTGAGAAACGTGGTGTGATCGAAGCTGAGGGAGTAGAGAAGTCCTGGGAAATTGGGGGGGGGGGGGTGTAACTGTAGCACCATTTCATTTCATCTAAACGAGACACACTGGGAAAAAAGGACAGGAAGGAGTGGAGGAGAGGTGCTTATATCAGATTGGGGTAGACATAAACAAGAGACATGTGCAAGGACATACCCACTGGTCCAAATCGACTGCCTACGGATGGCAGAGAAAGGGACGATGTGTCAGGGGAAAAGGGAAAAAAAAAGGCAGATGAAGTTAAGTTATGCTAACGAAGGATCTACAGATCGTTTGTCCAAAAGGCAAAGACATGAATGTGCCTTACATCGCCTCCACATTAACCTAGCACAGCCTTTAGACCAACTCTAATTAAAAACTAAACTCAAAATTTCACACAAATAAATCAATAATCAAAGAAAAACAAATAAAAAAAACCCAGCTGATTAGATTATTAGTAAAGCGTAGCTTTAAAATATTTTTTTTTTTACATATTTTTTTTATAACTTTATATAGTTCACAATCTGTTCTATTGGTTATTGAGCATTTTGCAGCACGATTAAGCTGAGCTCATCACATGACCATATTCACCCAATGACAGCAATCCAAGCCTACACATTTTACAGGATCTTACCTCCATGTTATTAGAAGCTCACAGATATGTTAACAAAAATCACCTAGAACTTCAGCTACCATCTCCTTTCATCCTCTCCACCTTTCACTCTATTATTCTCCTGTTTCCTGTTTTCTCTGGCTCTCACCTCCATCTCCATGGTGTTGGCCAGCATCTCCTGCAGCGCTCGCACCGAAAGCGACTGCTCAAGAATGAAGGCGCAGATAGCCAAGTCAGGAGGCACATTCTGGACAGGGGGATTGAAAAAATATACATGAAAAATGCACATTAGCAGGAGCATTTGGTCAGGCTGTGGAACATTATGTGTGGAAAGAATCATTTTTAACCGATTTATTTAGAAATAAATCGGTTAGAAATGCCGTGTTGATGACCATTGTTTTATTCTGTCCCATGCTTGCTGAAATTGGGTTAGAGTTTCAATCAGATGTAGCTTTGTAATTTGGCTACCATTGCTCTGACTGACAGAGGAGACATTAAGCCCATCCCTCACACCCCCAGAGCTAGACAAGTATGCTGTCCTGGACTCCAAACCATAGACAGCTGTGGCATTTTCAGGATTCAAACTTGGGACCTCCAGACAAAAGGGCAAATGCTTAGTGTCTTTCAAAAGATTTTCTTTAAATACTTTAGTATCTATGTAATAACTCAATAGTCTTCAGCCAGAAGCTACCTGGGCATTGGATGTTGTTTCAAGGAAGCACAATCTGTTCCCGAAGCCCTCACAAGACAGGCACAGCTTGATCTGCTCCTTCAGGACGGTCGCTGTACACTGGAGCACCACCGTGTCATCCTGAGATCAGACAACACAAATGAGAAAAAATGGACAGTCGTAGAAAAAAAATTATTATAAATAAGTCACATAGGACAAAATAAGGCCAGATATCACAAGTGACAATGGGCTTGTGGTAAATGAATTCTCCTCATGTGGGGCATTAATACACTCACATACACATACTGTGGACAAAGACAAACACACACAGGCCTGTCTAGAAGGGTGTAAATACTCCAATAATCACTCTTGGGGACAACCTGAAACAGGGCATTCTCAGCTGTTCCCCTGTCACTCATTATGTAAGCCTTTTATATCCCTCTTGATACAAATTAACTCGTTTCCTCTACATAGCTTCATTCCCATCTAGGCTTATGAGACCAACACCTATTGTGTGTCCTAACTATCTTTGATTGATGATAGAATTGTTTATAGCTATGCTGGTGGTGGGGGTTGGTGGGGGTTGCTGAAGGCAGATAAATAATTCAGTTAGATTTAACATTTAACAGATTTAACATTTAATCAGACCTATCATTTATATATATATTTATTTAGCTTCTTTATCACTTATTAACAAGGTCAGGAATGGCCATTAAAATATGTGAATACTGATACATATAATAAGCATGCGTGTACACTTCGTTATCAAATCAAAGGTCAGGGGTTAAAGCCCTAGTATCGCCAATTTGCCACTCTTGGGTCCTTAAACAAGGCCCTTAACCCTTGGTGCTCCAGGGGCGCTGGACCACAGCTTCTCAACATCACTGAAATGAAAGAACCTCACTTGTTATAATGCACAGCCTGAAAAAATAGAATATCCTCATCTCTCTTTCTATCTATCTATCTATCTATCTATCTATCTATCTATCTATCTATCTATCTATCTATCTATCTATCTGTCTGTCTGTCTGTCTGTCTGTCTGTCTGTCTGTCTGTCTGTCTGTCTGTCTGTCTGTCTGTCTGTCTGTCTGCCGTATATTGGAAAACCTAAATGTGCAACCCGTACATTCAATCTGATTTGTTGCTTTGAAAAAAAAAAAAATCAAAAAGAAAAAAACTATTCTTATAAAAACATTTTCTAAAAACTTCTGTTTTCTAAGCAAAAACATACACAACTTTATCTGTAAATGGCAGCATGGAAAAGGGAAGAAGCAATGCAACAAAGAAAGATTTGAGGCAAAGGCAGTATCACAAATTTAAACCTTTCACCTTAAGAGATATCATCATGTATTCTTGCTACACGCTCCGAGCCTATTTCCATTATTTTATCAGATCATCATCCAAATCTGAATTTCTCTGTTAGATACTGGGGAGTTTTTGTCTTGGTTTTTGCCACTCTCTATAAAATGGCTTGTTTGATTCTTGAAGACAACACCATTTAAAATTTTCAGTGACATCCTTAAACATGATACACATATTGAAGCCTTCCTCAGGTCTATTCTATAAAGTTTGTCAAATCTTATAATGCTTTCTTCCTTTGGAGGTGGTCCAACATTTATTTTCTGACAGCCCAGATCTGTCTCCTGAACTATTCCACACAGGAAAATGGGGACAGGGTGCCCTTTATTCTTATCTACAGCCTCAACCACGCACACACACACACACACACACACACACACACACACACACACACACACACACACACACACACACACACACACGCAGTTAATTTCTGAAGCATTCCAATTAGCTGTACCAGAGAGTTCTAAGTAGTCCAGAGTACTTCAATTACAGTCTGTAAATACACCTCAGAGCTATACATACACAGTATATATATATATACATATACATATATACATACATACATACATATACATACACATACATATACACACACAAATGTCATTATTTTTGTATATATATATATATATATATATATATATATATATATATATATATATATATATATATATATATATATATATATATATATATAAATTGAATTATTTCTGTATATTAACACACACACACAGAGAGAGAGAGAGAGAGAGAGAGAGAGAGAGAGTGAGTCCTGGCCCTGATATGGAGATGAAGCAGTGCTCTAAATTTCTAAGACGAGCCAGCTGCTCTGGTGACTCACACTTTTCAGCAGTTTGAACCTATCATATAGCAGCTCAGCCACTGATGAAGAATGATATGACTAAGATACACACACTAGCAATACAATGGACCCACACATGGAGAAGGATATTGTTTTTTAAGAAAATTGAAAAATGTCAAATATATTACATATAAGTTACAAGAAAACAGTGAAAAATACTTTTTATCTACTTAAAGTTACTTGTGTTTCTACTCTCATACACATGCGGTAATGAACATATATCTTTCTGTACATTTTCATTACAGCAGTGGGCAAACTAGTAGTCTATGTTCCCCAAAAAAGCTTTTGGGTTCAGGCAATGAGTTTTTCATTATACTGTAGCTACCAGTTAAATAAAATCAATAGAAGGTTTTTGCTGCATCCTGATGCTGTAACTATAGAAGGTTTCCAAATCCCATGACCTCTGCATCACAGATATTTTCTGAGGAAAAATTAATAGATTCTGAGAATAGAGCATCTTTTACTTGCCATCTTAATTAACAAGCATGAATGACAATTAAATCAAGGAACTCAGCAGCAGCTAGAACTTTCATCAGGAAGCTAGCTAATAATAAGAATATTTAATTAAAAACAATCAGCACAGAAAATCTACTTACTCACTGCTCTGGTTATATCAGAAGATATAAATGAGTTAAAAAAAAATATTTTAAAAAGCAAAGATTAGATAAACATACACAAATTCACACCTAAGGGCAATTTATTCTGGTCAATTCTCCTATTAATATGTTTAAGGGAAGTGGGAAGAAACCAGAGGACCCTGAAGAAACCCAGTTACCTCAGCTTCACTATTATGTCTCTTTATATTTTCAACAAAATATACAACATCCATTGTCACTAATAAAAAACTAATAAAATAAATGATGGTACATTTGTGCCATCCCTACAATGCTAAAGTTAATTTACTTCAGCAGGATAGCTCATAGCTACTAGCAGCTATTCTAGAGTTAACCAAGCTTTGAGTAACAAACTATATATTAGATTGTGTAGTTTTTTATTTAGGTAGAAATAAGTACAGGATGCGAGACAAGTCTGGCAGGTGAAAAGTAACTCTAATGACAAGTCTTTTCCTAGCCATCGGTTATTTTCTCTGAGGAGAAAATTGTACTGAGGCGTAGCTAGCTTTTTTTCTATGGCTTAGCTCTTAGCTCTAAAATGCCGGTCAACAAATAAAGTCTCAAATCACAATTGTTTTTGAAATAGCTTCTGTAAAGTGGCACATAAAGGTTGATTACACAGAAATAACCAAAATGTCTCAAATGTACATTTTAATACTTCAAAACGTTTTTGTTTTCTTTTTCTTTTTTGTGGCAATACAGGTAGCAAAGTGTAGGTTGGGCACCCGCCCGTTATTTTGGGGTTTTTTATTGTCGGAAAATGTTTGTGAAAAATACATGTACGTTATTGGAGCTTGCAATAAACTGCAAGAAAATATGTGTATGGAAAGGGGTGAACTCATGTGCTTGTGTAAAACCCTCACAACAAGTCTGCTTTGCAAGCAATATAAGCTCTGGTGCACAAGGAAAAATCTATTCTAATAAAACATTTTTCCACCCTCATGAGCTGCTTCTTGACTATTTCTTAAGTAAAAAAATCTTCACAAATATTTTTTTACTTCCTGTCAGCAGTAATTGGGCTAAACTGGCATGTCAGTCAACTCAAATTTTTCCAAAATCAGTTTTGATTGGTTGCCTTCAACTGTGACTAACAATGAGCACAGTTACCAAAATTTCATCAATGAACACTCTTCATGCGAGTTGGGATTTTTTATTTGTTGATCATTTTATATGTTTAATTGTTTTTTTTTATTTTATTTTGTTTGTAGGCAATGCTAGTAATGTTAATCTTTTTTATTTCAGCAACATTACATAATCATTATAAGTACATTTACTTGACATTTTGACTGATTTGACTGAAATGACTGTTTTGGCTGGTGTTCAAAGAGATGTTGAGAGTATTCTGAGCAAACTGAAATAAATCCACTAATATTCTTATGTTGAAACACATGGAAACTCTATTTAAGTGGACACCTACTGGACAAATAAAACATATACAAAATATATATAAGTATCAATGTGCAAAAAGTATTAGAAGTATTCTGGACATATAATAAAACAATTCTGGACATCTAAAAACAGTTTGTCAAAGGTTACTTCTGCTGACCAAAGCAAGCTTCACCGCTGATACATCCATGTGCAAAGCTGCAGTCCTGAACACCCAATCTCCCAGGCTTAACCTCTAGCCATACTAGTGAACCCAGAGCCATGGGGGGATTTAAGGGATCAACAATGCTTTACATTATTTTCCACAAACAACCAGGCAATTTGTCAATGCAAGGCTTTACAGCATTTTTACAAGGTTTAAAACACAAAATCTAAGGAAAGCAGAGAAAAATATCCCAAATGAAAACACAAACAAGCACAGATTTTATAGGTTTGTTTTGAATTTTATTGCATAATTGATGTGAATACAGGACTTTAAATCGTTTGTTAATTAACAAAGCAAAATGTATTTGTTGCTATAAAGAATTACATAGGAATGATTTTTGTTTTTTTCATGTAGAAAGAAAGTGTGGTTCAAGTTGTATCTAAATGAATGCAACATAATTGATGCCAAAATGATGCATTAAGAGAGAAACTAAACATTTCTGGACATTATAGAAAAGTAATATATGAAATTATAATATGTTCAATATTCATAAAGGTGATGAAGCTCATTTAAATAAATCATGTTAAAATGCCTGTACACCTTTCAATACCATTTCTAAGAACAGCTACAAATAGTTGTTCTTTCGAATTCATTTGCACCCACTCATTATTTATAGTGAGTGACTTTCACAGGTTAAGAGCGTGTGGTCTTGATATTCGACCCACAGTGGTTCACCTGAGTGTCAACAAAGTCTGAACTCTGCAGTGTGACTCAACAGGAGTCACCCAAGGTGCTGTGATCTCAGTGGGTGCATGTGCCCACAAGGCTACTGTAGGAAGAGACCTCCCCGGGTCAGCTACAGGTGGGTGGCATCAAAGGTACCTAACAAAAGCCAGCTACAGTATCATGTTTTGAAAAGACAAGAATAAAGAGGTCAGCTATTATTTGTTTGTTGGCTGTTTGTTTATTTGAGCAATTCAGACTAATCTTTTAACAAGTACAAACAGAAAGCTAAATGACCCAGTAAGACTAATAATTTAAATACTATTGAAAACATTTTTATTTGTACAGCACTTTTTACAATGGACATTGTCTCAAAGCAGCTTTAAAAGTCTAAAGTCCAAACAAGTTGAATAAAAGAATGTATAATTTAAGTGTCTATAAGTTTGTTCCTTACAATTTAAGGCTTATCCCTAACGAGCGAGCTGGTGGAGACTGTGGCAAGGAAAAACTTCCTGAGATAGCATGAGAAAAAACCTTGAGAGGAACCAGACTCAAAAGGGAAATGCATTCTCATCGCATGATAAAACAACTATAATAATATTGCACAATCAGGATATAATGATATATAATGATACTACAATAACAAAAAAAATAAATAAATACACTTTTACCACATAATCCTTTACCAATGCTTTACACCAAGGAATTTCAATGACTATCAGGTGTGGTGGTTGATAGGATGGAATCTAACCTGCACCCACACCGGCCCTTTGTGGAAAAGACTATACAACCCGCTTTACACAGTCTCCTAGATACTTTTGAAGGCTCTCTTATATGGACAGACCAACAGGAGTGACTTACAGTCTGTACTAAGAGACAATTTAAGGATTCCCCCTTTTACCAGATGTCCAGCTTACACACCCACTAACTTGACTACAACCCTGCCAAGGTTGTTGGAATGATAGATGAGTTTAGTGGATGAGCAGAGGACATTACACAGTATGTGGGAAGACAGAAAGAACCAATACAGGATGAGGGGTGAGTTAGAAGGGATGACTTTTCAAAAATGCTTTTCTATCCCTCCAACTCGATCAACCACTCTGCCCACAGGCAATCAGGACTTCCTGTGACATGTGTCCTAAACAAAATAATACTTCCTATATGGATGGATGAGCAGTAGAGTAACAGTCTATGTGGTATTTATGAGGTCAGGAAGGTTTATTGCCTCTGGAGCACAACAAAATTCCAAATGCTCACACTGACATGAATAATTAGACAGCAAGGAAATGGCAAACCATGGTATTCAATCAAATTAACTACTGTATTCTGTTTGGGATATTCTAACACATAGTATACTAGATGGGTAAAGGCATTGACATTGTCTCAAAGCAGCTTTACAGAATTTAACAGTTAAGGTAAACTATGTGTATTTATGCCTGATGAGCAGCCATGGTGACTGTGGCAAGGAAACACTGCCTTAGATGTTATGAGGAAGAAACCTTGAGAGGAACCAGACTCAAAAGGGGAACCCATTGTCATTTGGGTGACATCAAGAGTGTCATTATAGATCTTTAAACAATACAGAACACTGGAGAGTGGGAACTAACATAAGCACTGGAATGTGTGATTATGAGTAATGTTCTTTCTAAAGTCTTATACAGTAATTTGAGATTATGGAACCAGGAGCTACTGAGCAACTCATAAAATAGCTCAACATTTAAGATCATCATAGCTCCAACATCAGCTTCTTCATGCCAGAGCCTTTAAACACTCAAAGAGGTCCAATGTCCAAACTCCACATGAGGTGAAATCCAAATGGCTCTGATACGTCTCTAGATGGTTCGGGATGTTTGCGGGGTCGGCATCTACTTCTTTGAAGGTCCACAATCTTCATAAGGTGGGACGTGACTGGGGCTGGAGCAACCTCAGGATGCCTCGGGATGGTAAAGAGAGAGAAGCGGTGGAGAGGAATTAGCGTAGCTGATGTTCATGATATTAGCAGCACAAGTTGATAATGTGCATTTGTTTAGATGTACTTGAGCACAAGGTTATGATATGTGATGTGTTGTGTTTAGGGCTCGCTAAAAAGATAAGTTATTAATCTTGTCAGGAAGACTGTTTCAAAGTTTAGAAGCCAAATGTGAGAATGATCTACCACCTTTAGTGGACTTTGCTATTCTAGAAACTACTAGAAGTCCAGAGTTTTGAGATCTCGAGGAGCTTGACGGATTGTAGCATATTAGAAGACTGGAAAGATACATGGGAGCTAAACTATCTAGAGCTTTGTAAGCAAGTAGCAGTAGTTTGTAGTAGATTCGAAACTTAACAGGTAGCCAGTATAGGGATGATAAGATTGGGGATATATGGTCATAATTTCTGGACCTTGTGAGAACTCTGACTGCTGCATTCTGGACCAACTGTAGCTTGTTTATTAATGATGCAGGACAACCACCTAAAAATGCATTAAAATGCATAATCCAGTCTGGAGGTCATGAACGCATGGACAAGCTTCTCTGCATCAGATATAGACAACATGTTGCTTACCAATATTTCTAAGGTGGAAGAAGGCTGTTTTTGTAATATGGTCGATATGATTTTTAAAAGACAAGTTGCTGTCTAAAATAACTCCCAGGTCTTTAACTGTTGAACTAGTAGTACAGAACATCATTCTAAATGCAGGTTGAAATGCAGGAGCTTCTGTGTACTGGTTTTTGGGCCAATTAGCAAAATCTCTGTCTTATCAGAATTGAATAATAGAAAGTTTGTCTGGGTATTATCAGCTGGGTATCATCAGCATAACAGTGGACGCTAATCCCAAGCCTTCTAATAATATTTCTCAAAGGAAGCATGTATATTGTGAAAAGCAGGGGTCCTAGAAATGAACCTTGTGGCACACCATAAGTTACTTGCATTAACCCGGATAGCTCTCCATTTAAATCTACAATATGGTAACGATCAAAAAAGTAGTGATAGTATAGATAGGTAGAGTACTGATGTACAATAGGATGAGAAGGCCTGGGGTGCAGTCAGAATTCCAATTTATCCCAAAGGTGTTCAGTAGGTTTGGGGTCAGAGCTTTATGGCAGGCCACTTAAGACCTTTACTGGGTTTGTGCACAGCGGGTTTGTCATGCTGGAACAGGTTTGGGTCTTCTAATTCAACTGAAGGGATAATTTAATGCTACCATATCTGAAGACATCCTATATAATTGTGTGCCTTTAAATTTAAAGGAACAGTTTGGGGAAGAAACTGGAACTCCATCTGTCCTAAAAACCTTTGGCTTTACCTCTGACTGTCACAAAGCACCGATGCTGGAGAGCTGATACTATTGTAACATAAATTATGTATTACAGTTAATATTACCTTGTGATGTTCTTGAAAATTAATTAACATATCGAGTCTGATCAGAATAAAGTATTCAACAGTGGTATAAATATAACTACTCTAAGGTGTAATTATAAAACCATGGTGGCATCATAAGTAGATAAAATTGTTATTGTAAAACAATACAGGAGAATTGTAGTTTAATTTATAATAAGAATATTTGCTGTAGTTGTCTGATCAAAAGCATTGAATAGCAATGGTTGAACCCAAGGTGAAGGTTCTCACATCGGTGCTTGTATCTAGTCTACCTACCTAACCCTCCATTAAAGTCATTATCAAATTAGTGCAAATTACAACGAAAGCAGGAACAAACTGCAGGCTTCAATGAGACACTGCCATAATGAGCCAGAGTTACATATACAGATATAATCTGGAATGTGTCTGTGAGTGAAAAGAAAATAGAAGAGAAGGCCCACAGTAATAGCTAGCTTAGACTCTGCTGTATGTGCTGAGCAAAGTGGAATGAAGAAAATTGACTCTGGTCTTATGGCTTGAGCTCTCAATCACCATCTGACATGAAAGAGCTTTTTGTTGTGTTGCTTTACTCCATTTCTTGATGAAACATGAATCTGGCTTCCATCACACTTCCAGACGACAATAATCACGATTGTTTGCCAAATTTCTCACTTTGAACTCATTTCTTCACATCGCCACCACCTCCTCCTTCTTTCCTTCCTCTCCCTCTCTTCCTCTCTCTCACTCCTTAACTCTATTTCGGTGACTGCACCTGTCACTCTCGCATTCCCCTACACTGCTGACTGGCAGATAGTTAGAAGGCATGCTCACACCAGCTCAAACTCCTAATCACGAGAAGTACACACTTACTAACCACTGACTTTACACAACATTGAGCACAGAGCCCAGATGCATAGCACACGTAAACTTTACATACCTATACATCATATCTATACATCATATCTATCTATCTATCTATCTATCTATCTATCTATCTATCTATCTATCTATCTATCTATCTATCTATCTATCTATCTATCTATCAATTTTTTTTTAAATATATGTTTTTATATATGTTGATGTGTGTAAAGAAATGGAATGATATATATCAAAAACCATGTGTATTTGTAAGTGTTGTAATGCAATGACACTCTGTATATCTGTATTTGTTTAGTGCTCCAAATATCCTTATGAATATTTTGATTTAAACTCAATTTAAATTAAGTTTTGAGTGAATTTTTCTCTTAAACTTACATGCATTTCGTGAGCCCATTTCTTGGTGCATAGGAACGTATTTATTGTAGTTTTATATTTCAATATAAACAAACTAGCAGCCAAATTTTAACTAAAACATTAAAACATTTAAAATTGTAAATAAATTATGTGGTTATAAAAAACTTCTTAACTCAAAAGTTGTTTCTATTATGGTTTGTTTCAGTATTTGTTCGATTTGTACTATTTGTTTGTCCTAATGTACTAATATCTAGTCCACTTGAAAACATGAATATTTTGCCCAATTTTAAATGAAATACATTAAAGCTGAGACAATTCCTGGAGTAACTCGAGTAATTTGAATACAAAAATGTATAAAGGCAAATCATTTGGTTGATGCTTCGTTTAGTCTATTTAAATACAAACGGAGCACTGTGTTTCCCCACAGACCATCATTAGTGACCCACCACCTGCTAAACTCTGGAAAGCTCTGGGCAGGTAAACACAGAAAACAGCTATAAAAATTTTCATTTTTCTAAATAGGAAACAAATAACTTGTTAATTTGAAAAAAACTATGTTATTTTCTATTGTATATTTAGTATTGCTCTTTAATAAAGAAAATAATTTCCTATCCGATTATTCGATTAATCGTTGGGATAATCGGTAGAATATTCGGTTAGTAAAATAATCGATAGCTGCAGCCCTAGAATATATCTTAAATAAAAACATAAGTACATTCATACTTATTTGGTTATTATACTATTAAAACATTAGTAGATATAAACACTAATTCAATAAAAAAAAATATTTTCATTCACAAAAAAAAATTTATATGAACATACCAAGAAATACAATATTATGTGACTCTAGCAAATATAATTTTTTTTGGAATATGCCAAAAGAACACAACCCTTTTATTAAAATGTAACTTTCTCAATACGTTTGTAAAATCTATGCAGCATTTACTTAAGAATGTTTATAAAAAATGTTTGTAATAAATTACAAACATTTTTTATGATTTTTTTCTCAGTCGATTTCCAAACCTCACTACATTTCTCCCCAATCATATACTTGTAAAGTCATAAGGTGACTTTTAGCATCGAATGTCCACCAGGAGTTGATCTACATGAACAGATGTGACAGTGAGAATAAAACCTAATACCCATCACTGTAAACTATCTGCTGCTCCGTTCACTTTATATTTATCAAAGCCGTTTGAATTGTGGTGACTACAAGCTATTAGAATTTTGTGGCTGATATGTATAGACATGAGAAGTTTTTACAGGTTTTGAAACTAGGAATGAAGCTGCTGTTAGCTTGTATTAGCTGATGTTTTTCCATTGGTACTTCACAACATTTTTACTTGTTAAAGCTGTAAGTTTCATTAGAACTTCGGAAATCATGTACTTATTTTACATTTTCTAAAAATGCTATTATTTTTTCCTTATAATGCACCTTGGACTAATTATTATTATTAGTGGTAGAAGTAGTAGCAGTAGTACTTCTGTGTTAGGAAAAGCAGTAACGGTGGTGGTAGTAGTATCAGTATTAGTAGAAGTAGTATCAGTAGGAGTGCCTGTAATTGTATTATAAGTAGTAATATCAGTAAGAACAGATGTATCGCTAGTAGAAGTAGTATCAGTAGTACCAGTATAGTAGCAGGGGTAGTATCAGAAGTTCAGAAGTAAAATCTGGAGTAGAACCAGCAGTAGAAGTAGTATCAATAGTAGTAGCAGTATTAGTATAATAGTAGCAGTATTAGTATAATAGTAGAAGAATCAGTACAGTAGTAGAAATAGTATTATCAATAGTAGCAGTAGGAATATCAGTAAGCAGCATCAATAGTACAAGTAGAAGTATCTGTAATAGTAGAAGTAATAGTAGGAGTATCAGTTGTAGTATCTGGAGTTGGAGTAGCATTATTAGTCAAGTCAAGTCAAGTTTATTTGTATAGCGCTTTTCACAACAGACATTGTCTCAAAGCAGCTTTACAGAAAACAACAGTGAAGGTGAATGGTGTGCGTTTGTCCCTGATGAGCAAGCCGTGGCGACAGTGGCAAGGAAAAACTCCCTTAGATGATATGAGGAAGAAACCTTGAGAGGAACCAGACTCAAAGGGGAACCCATCCTCATATGGGTGACATCAAGAGTTTGGTCATAAATCTTTCAACAATACAGAACAATTTGTGATCATCATAGATCCAGCATCAGCTTCTCCATGCCAGGGCCTTTAAAGTCATAGAATTATTAGCAGTTGTGTCCATAGTAGGAGGAGTACCAATATAACAGTAGCAATGGTATTGTCAGTAGTAACAGCAGTAAGTACCAGGAGTAGTAGTAGTAGCAGTAATTATTATATAAATCAAACAAACCTTTGCAATTTGATATGGATTTTGATATTTGATATTCCATCATATTAAATTTTCTGCTTCGACCATGCCCTGGCAGGAAAGTTGAATTTCAATATCCAGATGCCAACTTCTCTGTAAACACTTAATAATTAATGCAGTCACTAAGCAGATTGATTAATGAGTTCTGTTTTGTGTGCTAATATCCTTTTTGGAAGAAAAAATAAAAACCCTACCAGAGAGGATTTCAAATTTATCTTCAAATGAAGGTGAATATACTCTCTACAGAGCTATTTCTCAGAAATGTAAGCGGATATGACAGCAGAACCTCATCAGTGCAAAATGCAAGTCTGCAGTAAAAAAAAAAAAAAAGGGATGAGACCAAGACTCAGAAATGAATAATCTGATGCTACACACAGTGCATCATTTCTGAAAATGCAGTAATACTCTGTGAAAAGAAGGATGAAATCATAAATCCTACAAAGTGGACACTTTTATGAAATCTAGGCCTTTGTAAACGATGAGATGGGAAGGAATAATGTGGCTTTAATTGTTTTCTTGACGTATCCAGCCACATATCTAGGGTGAATATTTGAATGTTTGCTCCGAGGTCGCATTAGACGATCGGTAATCGGCTGCAGCAGACCGTCACGTCGTACATCATACACATACATGTTTCAATTATACACTAATGTCTGCAGGTTGGAGGTCCCCGTTTTAAAAGCAGCAGCTGAGAGCACCTGTTTATTGTGGTAAAGCGGATCGTGACAGACTGGATGAACACAAGTGAAACAGGTGCTTGTACTTCCCTTCTCTCTATTTCCCTCTCTCTCTCTTTCAGCACCTCACTATACCCTGATCATGTGTATGCTCAGCAAAACCAGATCCTAACACCCAGAAATAACTAGCTTTATATCGCCACTTAAAGAAAATTCATTCAAAACACACGTTTATTTTTAACTGGAAACCATTTGTGTAGGCAGGAACAAATTTCAGGGTGCACTAAAAACTGTTCATATTTTTCTGTGGATGCCATGCCACACAGCAGGAGGAGTGGTGAGGGTCGGTAGAATTTGTTACTTAATCATTTGAGGCAGGATCGAATGTCTAGGAGCAAAAGACCATTTCATTTTCTTATTGCTTCTGGTCTCTGAGCGCTAGCAAACTTATTTCGTTGCATCATTAAAGCTAAAAGCTTTGATATAGAAAAAATGGAAGAACCTGATTGGTCAATCCTAATTGTTAGCTTATTAGCTTTCAAACAAATAGAATTGATTGGTTGAAACTAACTATGGAAATAGTTTGATCTTAGGGGTGATTCAATTACAAAGATTAGTTATAATGAACATTTTTAAAAGGAAAATTATATAATCAATATTAGTTATCATTGACCGTGCTGTACTGATGTTATGTTAACCACAATGTAACTACCAAACATTTAAATAAATGCCTGCTAGCTATCCCTGCTAGCTATCCCTGCTAGCTATCCCTCTGCAAATATGGTGCATCATGCAATATTTTTTCTACATATCTTTATGTCCAACAAATCTCAGTTTACAACATTTTTAAAGGTGTAAACATGCACACTGAACAATACTGAGGTAAAATAAAGCTGAAGAGCTAAAAACATGTTTGCAAGACAAAATAAAGCACCCTAAGTTTTAGTTTTAAGATTTTAACTTTGACTTTTCACCTCTGAACTGCTTTTTCATTCCATTTTTTCCTCAAAATAGACACTTGAGCATGAGATTGGTATGCGGCATTGGTATTTTGACCATCTCATTCCACATTTAAGTCCCTGTTTTGCAATTACAATAACCTTCACTCTGGAAATTTGTGCTCATTCAACCAAAGGCCTTTAATAACTTCAAGCACTGATCTGTCTGGTGAGGACGCCTGGGGTGCAGTCAGTGTTCCAAAGATAGGTTCCTACCAAAGAGTGTTCAATATTTTTTTATATTTCCCACTCCAACCCATGTAAACCAAATCTTTATAGAGCTAACTTTGCAGAGATTTGTGCTCAATCAGCTACAATAGTAAAATCAGATGTAGGTCGAAGAGTCCTGGGATGTATTCGATGTTTCAATTTATCCCACTCAAGACCTTTCACTCTAACTGTGTACACAGGGGCATTGCCTTTCTAGGAATTTTAGGTCTCCTAACAAGGAGGAAAAAAATTATGCCACATCCAAAGACGTCCTATAAAATTGTGTGCCTTTGTTGTAACACTTTGCAGGAGAATCAAATATGGCTGGAAAATCAGGTGCCCAAATACTTTGTCCATATAGTGTAATTCAGTAGCTTAGAAACATAGGCAAACTTTCATAAATCACACACACACACAGACAAAGAATCCTCCCGAAAGATTCAAGCAATGAAGAAGTAGGACACGCACTTTCTTACCCTCCTCCCCCTAAGAGTCAGGCGCTTATAGTGGCAAAACTATAAAAAGAAGTGTCGGTTATAACCCAGAGCCTGGACACCCCCTGAATGCTCTCCAACATTTATATTGGGGTGAAAATCACAGCATCATGACCTAGAAATCAGGAACAGTTCACCAGTTACGGAATCAATGATAATCGTGAAAACCGTAAGAAATTGAACTAGTATCTTTAAAACAGGGCAGTCTATTTTACAAAGAACAAACATAGGAGATGATTGAGATCCTCTGTAGAGTTCCAATACAACAATATTTATCAATGGCATACTGCTGTTTTTGTTCTGCAGGTATTTTAGCATAATATGCCAGAGGTAGAAAAACTATATCAAAAGAAGAAAGGAAATTAGAAAAAAATGGCTTTATTTCTGAACAATCTTAAGCTGCATCATATCATACATGAAGGGAAGAATAACATTATACAGTTTGGTATCATTTACTTTCAGCTCACGGCCCTCAATCAGGCTTCATTTCTGGCTCTTCATTGGCACCTCTTGTTTACATTTTTCACTTCACCCAAATTCCCACCATAGAGCGAACACTTTTCACTCACACACATCTGCTTGTTATAAATCACAAATCCAGGCATGTATGACGTAGATCACAGCCCTAATTAATTCATACAGCTCTTAAAAATGTAATACGATCTTCCTAATTCATTACACTACCTATTCAAAAGTGACCTAAAAAAATCTAGAAGAATCCGATACTACAGTATATGTATAAAGGTTTGTTGACACTTAACCATAAGATTCGTACCAGCTTTCTGGACATCAACATTTAGTTCCAATTTGCTCTTGTAATCTTCTGAGAAGGTGTTCTGCCAGATGTTGGAGTGTACTTTGGAGATTTACTGATGAAGGTGAGGTGAGGTGAGGTGAGGAGACCTGGGGTGCAGCAAGAATTTTACATTCATCCCAAATTTGTTCAACAGCGTTGGGGTCAGATCTTAAGCAGACCACTCAAGAGCTCCAACTCAATCCCCACTGAAGCATATCTTCCTGGAGCTGGCTTTGTGTCATGCTGGAACAGGCTTGGGTCTCCTAAATCAAGTGGAGGGTAAATTTAATGGTAAAGGCATCAAATACATTTGTGTGCCTCCAAAATCTTTGGTAAAAGTTTGTGTCAGTCGGGTGTCCAAATACTTTTGTTTATATAATGTAATATCTCTTATAGCATGGACACACTAAGGTGCATTAAAGAGGAGTTGCTGGTGTTCAGGTCTGCAGTGAACTACTCAAACAAAAGACACTTCAGCTATTATTAGCGCCACCTTACTGTTCACCGGTTTATCAGAAAAATGGCTTTGTTCCGAATTCGGAGTGGCTTTTTCATCTAACACTGGCATTTATAAAATTGGCTTTGAATATTGTTGGGGGTTGATCTTTGTCTCAACAAATCCAGACACACATTTGTGTAAATCGTTATTCTAACAGATGCCTTACAAAATCCAAATGCCATCTTTCACAGAGCAGACTAACCCACAACATACAGTCTGATATTATGAAGATTTTGCTGCAGTTACACACACACACACACACACACACACACACACACACACACACACACACACACAGGATGCTTGAATTTGATATGTTTTAGCTATGTACTGTATTTCTTTACTTATTTTATACTTAGAATTTTTTCTGGACCATAATATTTCATCTTTCTGCAAAATGTATCTAATTTTCAGAAATTACTTGTAATATTTTTTATTTTGTTTTGTTTTATATCTCTTACTTTTAGTTTTTGGAGTTGTCGGCGAGCACATCTTGAATAATATTTCTTGTCTTTAAGCCTTCATTATTTATTTATTTATTAATTTATTTATGCATTTATGTATTAAAGTTTAATGCTTTAATATGTATCGCTTTATTGTTTTATTATTTCATATTATTTAAATGTGCAAAACATTTAAATTTTTGCTTTCATTTTATTTATTTAATTTTATTGTTGAATGAAGAAAGTTTGTCTCATTCTGTGTGTAGACCTGTTATAAAAAGTATAACAAATAAAAAAATGTTAGAATAGAAAATTAAATAACATCAAATTAGAATAAAATATTTCTCACTGCCTCGTCTTTATATTTCTTTTTGCTTTGCATTTATTTTTAATAGTAATTTTACATTGGATTGAAATGTATGTATTAATATGTATTTTAATATTGAAAACACTTTTTGGTGCTTTGGTTTGACTTCTCCCTTTAATATATTATAAAATAAAATGTTAAATATAAATATTTAATATGAACATTTTTTTATTCTGGAAAAACATACTGCTTGTTCACTTTCTATATTTATTCTTGAATAATAAAAAAGTTATTTTAATTATTCGAAAGATAGCTCTTGCTTCCTTGATGTTCTATTCAAGATGCTTTATTTTTGTCTTATCCACATTTTGATCAAGGTTATGAAATTGCAATAAAGTGCATGCTCAGTGTGTGCATAAGATTTTAGAAAATCACATACGAACCACAAAACTCAAAGGTTTCCCAAGATCTCGTATAAGTCTAAATAATGACAGCTTCAAGCCTTTAATCTCATGAGCTTCTTTTGAAACTTACTACCAGGTCCTCAGATGCGTCTCAGTATCCATATTTGAGCTGATTGAAATAGTGTAGGTCTTTGAGTGTCTTGTTATTGTTGACCTCCTCAAGTGTATTCCAAGTGCTGACAGATGAGGCGGTATAGACCAGCTAACCCCCTTCTACCTCCACATCCCCCTCCCCTCTCCACCCACTTTCACATTGCTTGCTCCATCTTCTACCCTCAATCCGAAAGTCTCCTCTTTCCTCTCCTCGGGTAAAAATAGATAATGATGCTAACAGATGTACCAGCCTTTCCTCACAAGCACTGAAATGGAACAGACGATTCTGGAACGAATGGCCGAAGTGTGGCATGAGGCTGGAAACCATTTTTAAGATGCTGCTAGAGAACGAGTCTGATTCGACGAGGCACAGTGAAGACACGATTCCATCAAAATGCCCAAATCAAAAAAATAAATACATTATAAAGTGATGTCTTGAAAATGGAAAAGTTGGGTTTCAGGCTAAACTGGGGCATTGGGAGACTGGCACTTATAAATATCAGCCAGGAGCAAGGTGTCAGAACCAGCACGAGCTCAAGGAACACAACTAGAGGAGCACAAACTTTCACAATTAAGGACACACACACACACACACACACACACACACACACACACACACACACACACACACACACACACACACACACACACACACACATCTTCTCAGATGACCCCGTGTGAAATAGTATAGAAAAGAGAATACTAACAAATAGCTGAAATGCAAATACTATTAAAGGAAGAAGCCAGCATTTACTTATGCGTGCACGCGCACACACACACACACACCAGACAGAAGATTTAAGGCACACTTACCGTTCGTAGGAACTGGATCTCCTCATCCCCTCCCTCTCCTTCGGCCATCCTACTCCCAGCGTTAGAAGCAGCTCCTCAAGAGAAATCACAAAATTCTTCCGTTGTGGTTTTGGATATATTTCTATTTCTCTCTTCCTCGTTCTCTCTTTACAGAATCTCGTTGTCTACCTTTCTCTCCAAGCTCTCTCACACACACTCTCTCTCAGCACTGTGTGGAGGTGTGTTGGCGGACACCATGTGTCCTGTGGCTCTCACGGTGGCGTGGGAGAGAGTGACAGTCGATTTGTGAACTCCTCCAGTCTCTCTCAGGCTCGCTCTCTTTCTCGCTCGAAGCCTGTCCATATTTGCACAAGTGAGCCACCCCCTTCTCTAAACCTGGTCCTCCCTCAGGATCTAGTGGCCTATAAAAGGCACGTGTGTGTGTGTGTGTGTGTGTGTAATTTCTTTTTAATAATCAGAAGAGCCATAAATTAAATAATAGACTTATGGCCCAAACCGTGCTTACAGTGGAGTTGTATTGAATATTAATATAAGAGAAGATTCTGGTACTAGCGAATACCCAGACATCAGGATGTCCCTCGATTCTTGCGCTGAATGAATTTTGCACTTACATCTGACTGACAGGATGTTTCACTATTTATTTTTTTTTTTATATTCAATCCTTTGTCCATGAGACAGGAAGTCCAAACTCTCCTGTCCTGAAGACTTTCCACTGGTGGAAAACACACTGACTGTGACAAAGCACTGACACTGGAGACTCCTTCTAATAATATTCTAATAATGTTGAATTTTATTCAACAATTTTGCTCACTGAAAAGCATTTTTAGATTTATTTTATTGTGTTTTATTAAGATTATGTGCAACATGTGCAGAAAGTCCCTGTGAATGACATGTTACTATAGATAATTACATTCACGTATTTGAAAGATGCCCTTATCTAGAGCGACTTATAAGTGAGCAGTTGAGGATAAGGGGCCTTGCTCAAGGGCCCAACAGTGAACGCTTTATAGTGCTAGTCCAATTTCTTGACCACTGAGCTACCACCTCCCAATGTTACTTATAGCAATGATAACATCAAAACAGAAGAAACTATTCTGACCAATCAGAAAACTCAAATTCAGGAAGAGGAAATGAATATTTAGGATATTAAAGATACAAATCAACTTTTTTTTTTTTTTTTCACCCTGCACTGTTGCTATGACCTGTAAAGATGATTTAGAAAAATTTCAAATACTGGCATATGTATTTGTGTATGTAAAATTTATAATAATATAATAATAATTACATTTACATTATTTCGCTGTTGAAAGGGAAATCACAAAACTAATTTCTTTATTATTTGTTATAAATTCATTTTATTTAACAAATACCTAATTGTACATAATTGGAAATATTCTAGTGCATAACTCATTAGATAAAGCAAAATCAAGTCTTCAAGATTATGTACCATGAATTAACACCACATAGAGCACAATGTTCATTTTGATTGTTTGCAGAACTCAAGTTAACCTGATTAAAGCTGTATTTTTTATATCAGCACCAGTTTTCGTTCTTATTTTCAAGTCTTATTTTTAGTCTATTCTGAATTCCAGTCATTAAAAATATCTCGAACGATGATCAAAATATCCAATCAGGCTTCTTTTAGTGACCATCCATTGGTTGTGTCTTACTCATTTTGCAAACGGAGTGTTACAGTGCCCTCTTTACTATTTTTGGAATAATAGATCAGGAGATCGTCACAGAAATCTGAGAAGAAAACAGCTGGGCGTTAGGCCAAGTGCTCAATTCACATGTTTGAAAGAATGTGTAGGAGGATTTGTGCAAAAACTATGACAAACAAGGGCTTGATCTGGAGAATGAAATCATGTGTGTGTGTGTGTGTGTGTGTGTGTGTGTGTGTGTGTGTGTGTGTGTGTGTGTGTGTGTGTGTGTGTGTGTGTGTGTGTTTGTGCAAGAGAGACCATAAACATATTTCAGCAATACATCCAATTGTGCATTTATCATTCCATACAAATAATATGTATACAGAAATGCACTGTAAGTAAAACATGCACACACACACACACACACACACACACACACACACACGCACGCACGCACGCACACACACACACACACACACACACACACACACACACACACAGAGAGAGACAATAGTGTCTGTATGCAGCCCACCTGCACAATCCCCATCTACGTATCCTCGCTCATAGCCATCACTGGTTCTGGTTGAAGAGCAGCTGAAACACCTATGGTCTTGTCAAAAGCTTCTTTTGGCAGCTCAGACACTGGCTTAAGAGAGCATGCTCGATGATGACATCAGACCTCTGATAGACTCAAAGGAATTCTGGGAAATGAATTTCTTACACTCAGTTTCAGAAATTTTCTACATGAGTTAAGACTAGAAATGGTCACAAGAGGGCAGTGTTTTGAATTCAAATATATTTAGATAAATAAATAAATGGATAATCAATGTGGAAAAAACAATGGAAGGTATTTTAGTAAAGTGTTGCTCCAGCACGAGCCACCAGAACTCAATTCAGCTCAATTCAAGTCAAGTTTATTTCTATAGTGCTTTTCACAATGGACATTGTCTCAAACCCGCTTTACAGAATGCAAGAATTATAAAACAAAGATTACTTATATTTAAAATGTGTATTTATCCCTGACGAGCAAGCCTGGGGCGACTGTGACAGAATTTTTTTTTAGATCGTATAAGGAAGAACCCATAATTAAGGGAAAACCATCCACTCATACTAATGTCCTTTTTAGTCTTATACAGTCAGTTGGAGTTGTGATACGAGGAGCTTCTGGGCAACTCATAAATTAACTCAACATCTGAGTTCATTAGAAATTAAACACCAACTCCTCAGTGCCAGAACCTTAAATATGCAATGATGTAAAAACAGCACATGTATACTTTTATTTGAGTATTTATTAAAACAGCTCG
The DNA here is from genome assembly GCF_946808225.1 of Silurus aristotelis. Classification (NCBI taxonomy): domain Eukaryota; kingdom Metazoa; phylum Chordata; class Actinopteri; order Siluriformes; family Siluridae; genus Silurus; species Silurus aristotelis. The sequence continues at coordinate 27,277,019 of NC_139583.1, forward strand.
GCTGTTAGATGCTTGTCATTGGTTTTGTTTGACAATCTTTTATAAAGTAGAGAAGAGGGAGGAAAAAATGCCTTTGAGAAGCACATAGCTCTAAGACTGATTCAATGATTTATAGAATCATTTGTTATACACAAATGTATAAAAAATATGGGTGTCTGGGCAGGGATTTAAATCAAAGGCTGACGGGAGAATCAGACCTTCTCATGTTAAACCACAGAGAGAAGAGGAACCAAAGACAGAGAATGACAAAGATGGTCAAAAGTTGGCTCTGGCTCAAAAGTTGGATTGGCTTCAGACAAGGCTGAAGACACAGAAAAACAACACACAATGGGCTTTCAATCAACATCAAACCCAAGCAAAGAAACGAATACTTAAATATACACAGGGGAACTGAATACAGAAGATGATAGTTAACAAGCCAGAGAAGAACAAAATTAGTGAATAATGGCGACATCTGGTGGACAATAGACAACACAACCAGCAAAATACTGACTGGACCCAAAATTTTGACAATTTGCATCTTTTTTATTATTTAAAAAAAGAAAAATGCTTCATATAAATATGTAACGATGGCAAATTACATTTGTATCCTTATTTGGGACCAATCCTTTTAAATCTACTTTGCACTGACTGATCTTATCAGATCTTTAAAAAAGATTTCATGTCCTTCACTGTCCTGTAGCCCATCAGTATAGGAATATTTACATAAGTGAATCCAAATAATTCTACTAAAAAAATGCCACTCTTTCTTTTGTGATAATCAGTTTTTTACACTTAATGAGCAAAAAGAGCTGTCAGTAGTTCAGCCACTTAAAAATGTAAAATCTGGTTTAGAATTTGATGCTGATTGAAAATAAAGGCCCAACGTGCATATGAAAATTTTAGAGCTCTGGACATGTGAAATTGGTTAATAACTAAATTCAGCATACTGATTATAAGGCTACATAACAGTTACACTTCCTGTTATTGACAGCATGTCAGGTGTTATAACATTCACACAAATCTGTCAGAATATACAGTTAGCAGAACACAAGACTGCCCTCTGCTGGAAAGAAATGTCAGTTGTCAGGAAGTAAAGCGTTACCAGTAGTCCTGAATTAAATGAGCTGCTCTAGAGTGGCTTTCATCCGAATTCACCTCTTTTGAATGATAATGAGTCGAATGGGCAGTTTATATGTGACTTCTGATGAAACTTGGAAGCCTCAGCATTAAACTTTCCCCTCACTTCAACTAGACGACCCAAAAACTGTTCCAGCATGACAATGCCCCTGTGCATAAAGCCCATATGAAGATATGCTTTATATGAGTTGGAGTGAAAGATCTCCTGCTATTGAGCTCAAAAACCCTATTATACAACTTTGGTATTCATTTGGAATGTTGACTGCACCCTCAGTTCACCTTCATCAGTACCTGACTTTACTATGCTTTACTAGCATTTGGGGATGAATCTCACACAAATTAATCGCTTTCGACTACTAACTCACAGTGTTAATTCTCTTAGCCTTTAAGCTCCTTTGCCCAAAATCCCACTAATGTGAGTGGCTCAAGTATTAGAAATCATTTCAGGAGTAGTATACAGACACGGACAGGCATTAGGCATATTGGGAGCCACAGGGGCATTTCTTTTTAATTTACTGTCATATACAGTCATTGGAAAGTTCAGGTAGCCTGTTAGCAATATGGCTGCCAATCAACACTGTTGAAAAAAAAAAATCACCTGGTCATTTCCCAGGTTGGATGCACATGATAACCTGAGATTCTTGGTTTTAGCTAAAAGGAGCAGAACCCAAAGATTTCTCAACCACAACGTTCAATGTTCAATTCAGCATTATTGTATTTAGCAGACCCCCTCATCCAGAGCAACCTACAAAAGTCTGTATCAACAAATACATTAACACTGGGTCACTAGGTTACAGATTTAGGATACCGTCAGTTACCCTGTTAAGTGGAATTGTATATTGTAGCACAATATTTTTATTCAATTTATATATTTTATAACACATACATTAATAAAGCACACAGAGAAAAATAAGCACTAGTGTTTCAGTACGAGGTTTTCACCCATCATTTGAAGATAATCAGAACCTTGGGGCCAGAACAGAGACAGTGTGACCAGTCAAGCAGTGCTAGATGATGGATTCACATATTCCAGCTTGTCAGGAATTTATGGTCTAAGCATAGGGTATAGCAAAGTCTAACAATGGAAATTATTCTATTTTATTTTTTTGGGACCAGCATTTATTTTCTCTTTCCTGCTTTTTTATGTCAACAAATTTTTAAGTTAACTTTTTGTTTTATCTCAAAATCTTCTACTGCTGCTTATTTTAAATTGGCGCTCTAACTTTTGGACTAATCAGGAAGAAGAATTTAACGGTGCTGTGACATAATAATCCATAATTAATCATGTCTGACAAGCATGACCTCACATGACATCAGATTAAATGTCTTACTCTGTGATTTATATCGTATTTACCTGTGCTGTCATAATATTTTAGTATTAATATCAAGCGATCAAGCAAAACCGCGATGTAGGCAGATTCTCCATGAGATGAGTCCTGAACTTCATTACCTCATAATCCTGAACTTCAAACTGAATTCATGAACGTGTAGGTCTCCACTTGGGTACTCACACATTTCTTGTACATCAATTCTTTTTGTATCAGACACTGGTGCTATTAGCTCTATCATTGTTAAAAAAAAACCACTTCTTTTAGACGAAAAGTTTACCTTGAACTTCAAACTTATGGTATTGTGTGTGTTATTCAGGCCTCGGATCTTCTACATTGTTATCTGTTTTCTAATCAAGAACATTATGCGAAGTGGATGTTTCGAAAATGTTTTTCTATATTTGTAGTTCTGCATGCGCTGCCATCTTCTGGAATTTATTTCACATGACGTGAAATATGAACGCAATACATATGTTGATATTCTCTCATAATAATAATACTAATTATTTTTAAGTAATTTTAAAATCAATTTAACCAGATTATGTGATTTCTTATTTTTATCTTTCCTTGCATAATAGATGCTCAACAAGAAGTAAGGCCTTCACCAGAGTCTTCATTCATAAACTTCTGATATGTAAGTCAATAGACTCATACACATCACAGAGGTCTATATGTGCATTATATCTGTCAATAAAGCTCAGTATAAACGAAATAAATGTAAGTATCTCTGGATAAGGGCTTCTGCCGATTGCTGTAAATGTAAATGAACTATTTCTGATCTGCATTAAAAAGACTGGAAAAAAAACAAGTGGAATGAGACTAAGTTGTTTCTAGATCAGAAATCAAACTAATAACAATTATTCTACTTTTCCTGATTTATACACACACACTTTCACACACATATTCACTCCTTAGAGCAGTTTAGCAGACAATATATCTATCAGTTTGCGTTAGGGAAGTAGGAGGAAACCAGGGAATTGGCGGAAAATCATTCAGACCTAAAACATTCATTCATTCATTCATTTTCTCCCGCTTATCTGTAATTCGGGTCGCGGGGGCAGCAGTCTAAGCAGGCCCCCGCCTTCGACTGCTGCCCAATCCTCACAGCACCGTCCCTTACGGTCCCTCCTGCAGGTGGTGAGCCCACGGGAAGGCGGCCCCACGTCACTCCGACGTCACGGACCTTGATATTTCCCTCGTAAGGGACATATTCTTGTCTTATTCTTGTCTTATAACATATTCTTGTCTTATTCTATTACACACACATATTGTTTTTTTTTTTTTACTTTTCAATGAATGTAACACAGAAGTACACTCTCATTCAAAAGCTTTGAAGTGTGCAAAAGGTCATAGCCAAATTTCTCGACTTCCATCTGTTGAAATGATTTGTCTAGAATTTAAAACCCTGCCGAGTTTATTAAGAGAGATCTGACACCAGCTTCTTACACTCACTGTCCAGGGGCAATCAGGTTGAAAACAACAGCCTTTTCATTATCCCTTATTCAAAAAGACATTATTAGTCACACAAATCTGTTACATAACCAGCTCATCTTACCCTGAATCCCACTCCACCAGGGGTCTTGTAATCCTGCTCCTGCAAACACTTTTGCCAACTTGCCATTTCAGCTTGCTGAGTAGTGACGTGTCGGTCGTGAGTGAGTCGATTCTATGAGCTGATTCGTTCAAAGAGTCAATACGAGCCTGTGGTGATTTGGTGATAATAAAGCCTGTGGTGATTTTGATAATATGTTGGCGTGAATCATGGAGCTAAACAACAGGATACAGGCACTAAAATCATTTTCATATTGTTTAATATCCACCCATATGGAATGCGTTGGCACCAACGATGGCTTTTGCTTCCTTCCAAGATGAATTTTTATTCCTCAAAAATCACGTTACATGTTTAACACTGAGGAATAATCAGTCAATATTTTGAGTTTTCTATATTCTATATTTCTATGCTTTTAGCATGTATATAGAAAAGGAGAGGTCATGTGACACATGCTAATATGTACAGATATTACATGATGCATCCACGTCTTCATGCCTGGAGCTTCAGGATGTTTTTTTATTCTGATATTGAAGTAAAATTTTATTTTGTCATATCAATAATCAAGGTTTTTAGTTGATTGTTGTACAGACTCTTTACTGATTTGTATCTTGAGCTCATCTTTTTATGGTGTACTTCTCTTTTGCACTGTTAAAAATAACCCTTAGAATTTAATGCTTTGCATCCTTGAAAAAGAAGAAATTACCTCTTAACATCTCATGACCATACTTTATTAAAAATAACCCTAGTAATCTGTACTACTGTAATTTACAAATGAAAATAGAAGGATGCTCTAAGAGTCAACTCGTTTGGGTGATTCGATTCATATGAACTGGAATTGTCATCACTCCTGGAGACCCATCACCCTTAGCTCCTGGGCTAACACAAAGAGGATTATCTGTGGATCTCATATTTATGACAAATCCTGCAAAGTGCTTTACACACAGGGTCAGATGTGCTGACTGGTAGTATGATGTTGATGATGTTGATGATGATGATGATGATGATGATGATGAAGATATGCTCAAAAGATAGATATTGGGAAGTGGGTCACAAAAGTTCAAGCTTTATGGTGTATAATTTGAATATAATTGAGCAGCACATAAATGTGTATGTTGAGATAAAATACTACTACTACTACTACTACTACTACTACTACTACTAATAATAATAATAATATTAATAACCAAATATATTCATAGAGTTCAGAATGAGGTCATGGTTTACTCACTCTTGGTGCTATCGTTGCATTAACGACTTTATTGCCTTGAGAGTGTAGAATTCATAGTTTTAAATGGGTCCTACGGGTATTAGAGGTCAAAGTGGTACATTCAGGGAAGCAACACTGACTTCAGGACACAAATTCACTGGTTCAGGTACTTGGGTAAATATGCATTAAAAAAATGTCTTCTCCTTTGCTATCATTTGGCACAGTCATGTCTTTATTTTCTACTAAAACGCTGTTTTGGTGGTTGGTGTTACAGTGACATCCTTTTGAGAATTTTGACAACCACTCAGACACATAAATCTCATAAATGACCTGTGGTTGTGATTGCTCCTATTTTGGCAAAGACTCATTGGTCGCATTATGCATGAACTGTTAGAAGTATTAAAATGTATCTCATAACTTTTAAAGGCTATTGTGTGGATGCAACATTTGGTGATAAACAAAATCTGATAGAGAAGTAGCAAAAAAAACAGTTTTCAACAAAATTCAAGATAGCAGAAGATCAAGATCGCTGAACTTGTCTCTAGCCACGAAGATGCTCCAGGGATGGTTATTTAATTTTGACTCAATGGTGGCGCTAGAGCATTGGAAACACTTCACGGAAATGAAGTAAGAATTTGTGACAAATGTAAAAAAAAATGTACTAGACATTTCTATAGGCTATGGGCTGTTTGGCCCTTGAGTAAGGCCCTTAACCCTCTGTGCTCCAGTGGTGCTTTGTCATGTCTGACTCCAGCTTCCCATCGCTGGTATATGCAAATAAACAATATCACTGTGCTGTAATGTCCATGTGACAAGTAAGATGATCAGATTTACTCTGTGTTTTATTGTTTTTATTTAGGCATTAAAGCTATACTTAACACATACTGAATATATAGTAAGTGCTTCATTAAGGCAATATATAAAAATAATGTATTATACATATTAATGTAGGAGAAAATGTATTCTAGCACAATGAATCTGGAATATTCAGGATTTCCTGTTGAGAGTTTCATCTCAGAAATGAGCACTTTTCCTTCTCTGTTCCACCACCCAGCTATAGGGATTCATGTCTAAACGCAACAGGTTGAGAATCCATGGATCTTTCTGAGCTCCTGCTAAGAACTCCTCCAGTGTTATCTGACCTGAGAGAGAGAGAGAGAGAGAGAGAGAGAGAGAGAGAGAGAGAGAGAGAGAGAGAGAGAGAGAGATTGTTTGAAATACTCAATAAATTGAAAAAGAGAAGTCAAAGAGTAAAGTTAGTGGTGGATTGTCAAAAAGTTTGGACTCTAAATTCGTGGTAACTGTTTCGGGAAGAACCATATGGCTAAAAAAAGTCGATGTCTGTCAGGTGTCCCTTCAAAGTATAGAAATAATATCTTGGGATTTGAGATATTCATGGTAATTATGACATACCGTTAAATCATCCATTTTCCTATTATTTTAATGCAGCAAGATCTCAATAATTGTCATACAAGTCAACGTAGATTTACTCACCATCTCCATCTACATCTATCACTTTAAAGATTCTTTCACAGATTTCCTCAGGGGACACCTCTGGATCTTTCCTTCCTACTTTCCTGATGTGAAATATAATCTGTAGTGAGACAGTTATTAGTTTGTATCTGCAAAAAGTCTGCAATGTTCAACTAATAAAACATGAATAACTATTAGCTGTGATTTTCTCTATAAATAGAAATAAGTGAATAAAATAGAAATGACTTACTTCAACAATGGCTTTAAGTTCAGCTTTGTCTATGAAGCCATTGCCATCCTTGTCATACACTTTGAATGACCATCTCAGCTTGTGTTCTAAATCCCCTCTGAACACCAAGTTCAGAGCAGCTACGAACTCCAAGAAATCTATTGTGTTGTCCTGAAACATAGAGAGCAAACATGGCTTTCATGCTTTCCATTATATTTAAATTATAATCATTTAAATAATAATTATAAATAATAATAATAATATTTGTATTTTAAATATGATAAATTAAAATTAAATCAATTAATTTAGATATTATATTATATTATGTTATATTATATTTATCATATACATCTCTGTAAAAATCACTTTATTCTCAATCAGTACATCAAATTCATTCATTCACACTTTATGAGTTTGTTACTATTCAAAAATCTAAAAAATCTGCTTCAACTCATCACTTGATATTAATATGATACTAAATAATGCAATTAAAGCAAAAGCATTTGCTACTTTTTATACATGGATTTTCACAATTTTAGCAGATGTCTCACAGATGCACTATGATCCATTCCGCCGTAAATGAATGCAAGTTCATCCGTAGGTAGGATTTGTCCCTGATACTTACAGAATTAATATTACCCAACTCTACTTCTCCTTCATGCTGTCTTAATGCTATCAAAGGTGGATGGTTTACAATTTTGACATGTATCTTCAGAAGAAGTAGAAAAACCTCTAAAAACTTCTACAGAGTCTATAAGCTCAGAAAATAGAATCTTAAGCACTATTAAAAGTTAGATAAATGCACAACACATTCACCTTCCTGGATAATAGAGTATGTTAAAACCACTAATTGTGCATGTTTTACTTTAGGAAAAGGAAGAAACAGAAAAAGAACGTACCAAAAATTTTATAAACTTTTAATGTACTATAGTAAAATATTATAATGAACTTAACAACAGGGGTTTTAATAGTTTTTGCACTGAAACCACTGCCACAATAGAAAGCTTGTGGGCATGTAAAACATCTTAGCAAAGCATTTCTAAAAGCACATCCTAGTTTTATAATATCTATTCATTTTATAAACCTAACTTTTATTTTATACGTAATATAAAATTTCAATTTTATATATTACACATCATATTTTAGTTTCCCCGGTCTGTGTTATTGAGTAGGAATACTGGGTCACAAAAGCACCCTAGTTTATGATGCACTAAACATATAAATGTCTTTAAGAAGATCAGAAAGTGCTGCTCCTCACCCCGTTTTTGTCAAAGGCTCGAAACATGCTCTCGGCGTAATCCGACGCTTCCCCCGAGGGTCCTACTCCAAAAAACTTCTTAAATTCATGCAAAAACAAAAGGCCGCTCGGGCACTCAATCACAAACTTTTTGTACATGTTCTGAAGTGTGATGACGTCGATCTCTACTTGCTCGGTTTTCTCATTGTGGTGAGTTTGTCCCATGTTGAATCTTTAGAGTGTGCAGCTGTAAAATCCCATCCTGAAAACCTGCTCACGCCGATCACTTAGAAAATGTAATGAAGATTAGCTCTGAGACGGTGAGACTGAAAGGAGAGGAGGAGACCCACTGGACGTGGTCTGTGGAAGTGAAAACCACACAGCATGGACAGCAGTGTTCAGCATTTCTTTATTGCTTTCTGCATGTTTTTAGTCTTTTTATTTTATGTTTTAAATTAAAAGAAAGTTCTCCAAACTCAGTTCACCTGCACAACTCATTTAAAACATACTGTAAAACACTTTGGGTGTGTACTGTTACATGAAAATAATCAACAACAGCATAGTGTAAATATGCCTGAAGCTGAAATACTTTACTATTTTTCCCCTTATACAATGAGGAGTTACCAAGGATTACTGTACCACCTTTATAGAAGTGAGTGAATCATAAAAACGAGTCAAATCCTTCACCAAACCTTTGCTTAGCTCTATTATGCAAAGTCCACAGTCGTGAAGATTTTAAATCTTCTTTTTTATAAATATAAAATAAACAACTCCTAACAGAAAATACCTCAGCTATTATATATTTGTCTTTGTTAAACCACAATCAAATTGAATCCTCTCTTTATAAGATTTAATTGTGTGAAGCATTTGAGACATTGGGAAATCTTGGCCACAGTATCATCAAGCTACCACTCTTAAAGCCCTTGAGCAATGCCCTTAATCCTCTGTCCACTAGGGGCGCTGTATCACTGTGCTCTGACCCTAGCTTCCTTACATTGTTGGAATACACGAGGAAAGAATTTTACTATGCTATAAGGTACACGTGTCAAATATAAAACACCTTTATAAGCCTCTCTCTCTATTTTTTTAAGAATTACGTAACATCGAGCTGTAAAACATTCAAGGTACGGCTTAAAAAAGGTTCAGCTTTTAGTTCTAAATAAATAATACAGAACTGCACACATAATTTTTTGGCCAAAAGGACCTGTTGAAATTTCTTGAAAATCGAATGAGATTTACTCTACACTGTGTGCATGAGAGTTTTAATAGTCTTACATAGATTGCAGCATTTATGTAAAGTTAGATTCGTGCAAACGCATTTCTGATAGAACACATCACTGGATTAAAAGCTATAGATTATGCTGTTTCACTTAGACAGATTGTTGGCGTATTTCTGGCTAGCTGCTTAGAGTGAACAGAGAAATCTGCCATGTAATGACTAAGAGGATTTACAGGGGGCTTAATAGCCAAGTGAAAAAAAAAACTAAGGGGTCAAATATACATTTACAAAAATGCAGGGAAAAATACAATTATCTTATTTACACACCTGAGCAATTAAGGGTTAAACATTTTGCTTGATGGCCCAACTGTGGTTTGGTGGTGCTTGGATTTAAACTTATGACCTTCCAAACAGAAGAAGATCTTAACCACTTGAATCTTGAGAGTAAATTGTTAAATTGGTAATATTTCTTTGTTAGTGCTTTTATAGTGTTTCAGAGACACTTGGTAAAGTTATTGCTTAGATAAATTATTGAGGATCTTAGTGACTGATATATATTTAAAGCTCCTGATATCAAATTTGTTCTGGAGCTTTTTTTTTGCTTGTCACATGTACATTACCGCACCCCTGGAGCTCAGAGGGTTAAGGGCCTTACTTAAGGGCCCAAACTCGGCTATTCTGGGTCTTGAATCCCCAACTCTCTAATCAGTAACCCAGAGACTTAACCAATGAGCTAGCACTTCTATGCAAAAACCGAGTCAAATCTGCTTATCACGTGGTGTAAATCGTCACCAAGAGAGGGCGCTGTCTTACAACACTCGTTCAAAGCAAAACAAATTAGACGTTAATACACGCACAAGAGCGTCTGAGGGAGAAAAAAAACAAAAACAAAAAAACACTAACATCTCTATTAGCAAACAAACTAGTTGTAATGTTGTATGTATGTATGTAATATATATATATATATATATATACTCTTTGTTTCATATTGAGCACTTAATTAAATAATGAGGTCAAAAGTCTATATAAATGCATCAATAAGCACATCTCAATAGTGCAACCGCACATCATTAGGCACAACAACTCCCACCCGATGTGACCATCATACCAAATCTAGGACAGGTACAGCAGTATGTAAGTGTGTGTGAGAAAATATGGGCCATATTCCTAACCTTGACAGACCCACCATTTCTAATATCTATTCAAATGAATCAATAACATAATAGTGTCATTTGTATATGTTAATTGTAGCAAATAATGCAACAAATAGGTTATTGCAAAAAAAAAAAAAAAAAAAAAAAAAAACGTAATTAATAAAAGCACACCAGGCATTTTTGCGACTCACGTGGTCTGTGTGGTTTTACATATTCACCTCTATGTGAAAAGAGAAATCTACTTCAGCATAGACTGCAAAAACCTCTCTGTGAATCATTGTTCTTTATTAAAAGTACTTCTTTACTTTTTTATTCAGCCCGACTAATGCAACTATGTTATTAAATATATTGGCGATGCAACGGATGTTTACCGTCTATTTCAAGTTGAAGCGAAAGATAAACTTCAATTCGTTAGTCTCTTTAAAATGTGTATTTCTGGTAAACTGTTAAAATGTGAACTGTGGATGCGAAGTGATGTTGGGTTCAACTGCGTTCTTATATTTAGTGCCCATTTGCTGTTATAATAACCTCCAGTCTTCTAGGAAGATGTTCCACTAGATTTTGAAGAGATTTTAAGCAGACAGCCACAAGGGTGTTAGTAAAATCAGGTACTGATGTAAGTGAGGTGAGGTGTCCTGGGGTGTGTTCCAATTCATCCCACAGGGGATCAATAGGGTTGAGATCTTCCACTCCAACCCATGTAAAGCACGTCTTCATGGAGTTGGCTTTGTGCACAGGGGCATTTTCAAGTTGAAACAGGTTTGGGTCTCGTATTTCAAGTGAAGAGAAAATGTAATGCTACTGCATCCTAAGACATCATGTTTAATTGTGTACTTCCAAAATTATGGAAACAGTTCAGGGAAGAATCACGTATGGATGGAAATGTCAGGTGTCTCGTACATAATGTATACACATATGAGATGTGAAGTGAAGGATAGTTGTTTCCTCTGTAAAGTGTATTAAAATGGAAATGGAAAATGGCACGAAGCGTCTTCACAGAAATTCAGAAATAAAAATGGAAAAGGTGTTAAGGAAAATGATGTCCTATTGATATTATTATTAAAACCAAATCATTACAATAGACATGAATAACTTTCGAAATGGCATTAACTGTACAGTAAGTGTTGATACGATGAGGAACTTGATGCGCCTTCGAGAGATGTTCATGAAACTAAAAATAATCAGGGTTGTCACCATGCGTATCAATCATCGTGACACTTTTTTGAAAGGAAGCGTTCCCTCGCCCATGTTTAATTAATGCACGTGTCAAAAATCGACTCTGCACAAGGTTAGAGAAATAAACGTTCTCGGCTTTGAAGATCTGAATGCTCTTTTTCACCTGCTGACATGTTTGACACCCTGGAGCAATGCTTACATGTGGATCCACTCTCCAGAACATTCACTAGACCTCACTGAAGGTCAAAAGAGGAAATGAAGCTGATGAAAAGCTTCAGAAATCTCAGGGAATGTGCTTTCTGGAGAGTGTGTTCCTCTGGCAATGGATTTCATCATGATTCCACTCAAAGAGACTCGGTAATGGAGAGGGACGCTGCTAATTGACAAAAGGTTTCATCTGCCATTGTTATATAGCGAAAGTTGGATATAAGTTGCCGTTTGTATCATGATGCATAGTTTTAAACATATTTGCATCGGTAATAACTGATCGTTTATATATAATTATAAGTAAATGCGCTGTACTTTAATTATTAAGAAAGTAACCAATAATTTCTAACCAATATTTTATATGTAGACTGATTTCTCCTCGTGAAACTCGAGCACGTTCTCTCAGCCCCACCGTTGCTACGTGAATATGACGTATCACAACACAACGGAGACAGAGGCGTGTCTTGAGAGTCACATAGAATGCAGATTAACATGGCAGAGGTAGAGCTGTATCCTTTTGGAGATAGGAAAGAAAACTTTTTTTTTTTTTTTTTACATTTCTTTTTTTTTTTTTTGCACTACAAAGGCCTGTTTGTGATAGGACCATGAAAAAAGCAGTTCAAGTAAATTGATGATTTGCTGTCTGTTTAAACTAAAGAAATAAAAGCAGCTATCTGTAATACATTGAATTGCATAGCATCATGGAAATCGGATTGCACTGCATCGTCATAGGGGAATCGGATCGCATTGCATCAGTTGCTGCTTCATATGAATCTGTAATGCATCATATATTTGGCTTTGCACCGAGATAAGCAGAGTCACTGCTAAATATCTTCCCCCTTTAGACCTTGTTCTTTGTGTATACACATAATGGTGTGTATAGCAAGCACTGGCTAAATCAGACAGCGATGGCCAGATGGATGACTGTTCTCTAGAGAAACAGAGAGAGAGAGAGAGAGAGAGAGAGAGAGAGAGAGAGAGAGAGAGAGAGAGAGAGAGAGAGAGAGAGAGAGAGAGAGAGAGAGAGAGAGAGAGAGAGAGAAAGACAAAGCGAGATTCATCTGGTCCAGCCTTATTAACTCCAGCTCTGTCCATATTATCTTTAAGACAGATGGCCCTCACACTGTTATCTATATTAAACTCGGTGCAGTGTCCAGTTCTCTATAATGCGAAGGCATCCTACATGACCTCTTACCTGTCTTCACTACATGAGTGCTAAAAAGGAAACGGAGACTCTTTAGATGGAGTGTGAATGTGCATCTGCTTCATTAGGAGAAAGTGCGAGAAGATGGAACCGGAAGTCAGAGAGACAATCTGATATACAGTATACACAGGCAGAGAAAACCATTGAGATGTGCCTTTATTGCTTAATAATTTTAATCACACCCATAGCAGTTTTCTCTGGAGCTCTGGATAGAGACCAGGAAGAGAATTTCAGTATATAATTTGGTGTATTCAGGCTCTTAATTCACTATTTGGTATTAAAAAAGAATCCGTTTTGGGTTGTTATGCACATTTTTGAAGATAACATGGCAACAGAATGGTGGGTTGAGAAGCAATGTATCCAGTATGCTTATTATAAAGTCTATATTAAATACAGTGATAGGTTCTTTTTAATATAATAAGGTTACTATGTTATTCATGACAACACTGATTTAAGTGCCAATTATTGTCGCTTTTTTAATTGTATTTTAAAGATAAATAAAAAATCAGTTGTTTATCATATTAATAGTAAACTATATAATATACAATGAAGTTCATATAATGTATTGAAAGAAATAAACTATTCTCAAGGATCTAATATTAATTATTTATCAAACTGGATACAAGCGAGTCCATGTATAAATCTGTTATATAAGCATTTACACCGTAAAAAAAAAAAAAAAAAAAAAAATACAGCTGCAGGTGAAGTCAAATCTACAGACCTTTCTGTATACACACACACACACACACACACACACACACACACACACACACACACACACACACACACACACACACACACACACACACTGTCCCTTCTGTAAACGCACTTCTTGCAGTGCTTACAAAACTGTAATGAGTTTTTCTTGCACTTTTTTCTCTGGCATTTGTCCAAAGTAGCATGAGCTGCCAGTAGCGATTTTGTGTTGGTGGTGAGGGCACAAGTGTTAGAACAGTTCGAACGACAACATGCAAAACTGGAAAGAAAAAAATTCTGAGGTGAGAAAACAATATAAAAGATATTGAAAATACAGTATTAGACACAAGCCTGGAACAAAAAAATGTGAACGGCAGAAAGAGAGGATGTTGACCGAATCGCCAAAAAGCACAGATTTGCTCGAACTATATTTAATCAACTGTTAATTGGGAGCTACGTGCTGTTTCAAAGCTTTGTCGTTTGTATTGGGTGTTAAAAACATGTTTGCCTCTGCCAGAAAGTTAAACTTTGGACATAGTGTAGATAAACCAGTCTTCAGAATAGTGAGGAGGAGGAGGACATGAGTACATGCACACAAAAAGAAATGATCAGAGTAGGAGAAGTAGAGATCATTCTGCACATCTCCAACTTCTTAGACATTCCAGAAAAAGCCATGGTGCTGTTCTTCTCTCAAAAAGAACGCTTCAGCAAATATCACATGCAGGGACATATTTAATTAAAGCTATTTAACATGAATTATGTTTAACACAAATTAACTTATTATTGGTTAGAGCCAATTTATTAAAGCCAAACCATCTACTGGCATGGTTTGGCTTTGATAAATTGGATACCAGCAACCCCAGATGAAACCCCACATGGACATAAGAAGAAGGTAGATATATGAATTCTACAGAGACATTAGGCTAAGTTTCGAACTGTTTGCTGCCTGGTTATTTATTATGTGTCACAAAACATTGATAAATTGATTATTGATTGGCACATTATTTGCTCTGTTTGTCTTTGAAACATCAATGTCTTGCATTTAAATGGATAATTAGCATTTGTTAGATGTTTAACATTGTAGTCTATTAGATTAGCTTTTCACATTGCCCGGCGTAATAGCTTTTGGAGGCCACAGGGAAAGATATGCTTTACTTCCATTTAATTGCTCACCAAAATCAATTGACTCCACCTAGTGGAACATCTTTTATGTGTGGTTATAAGAGTGTAGGTGTATGGCTAAGCAAAACATTTAAGGAGATATGTGTGTGTGTATATGCAGCATATATACACACCTGACGAGCTAGATATACAAATGTGTTGGGGGTGGGCTGATGTGTGGTGTGTTTTTATTACATTCTGCATAAAAATATAAAGTAACACTACGAGAGGATTGCATTTCTAATAACAAGATGCGTAAAATGTGACATCATGCTTCTTTTTTAACCCATGGTGATTTTCACTTCACAGCATTTTTACACACACACAAAAAAATTTATCAGAATGTATAGCTCATCTGCTTGAAGAGCATTGGAAACATAACAAATATGAAATGTCAACAGACAAAATGTTATTTTTGCTTTGACAAACAATTTTGGATCCTCTTAGAGTTGAGTTGAGCTGCAGGATTCGCCTTCATCGCCTTCCTTTTTGCCCTTCACTCCTAATTACATGCTGTTTCCTCCTAGCAATGCAATATTTGGCAAAACAGCTGATATATATATATATATTGGGAGTGGCGACGATGGACAGGATTAGAAATGTTTATTAGAGGGACAGCACATGTAGGATATTTTGGAGACAAGGTGAGGGAGGTGAGATGGTTAGATGGTTTGGACATGTGCACAGGAGACATGAGGTATACTAGTAGAAGAATGCTGAGGATGGAGCCACCAGGAAGGAGGAAAAGAGGAAAAACAAGGAGGAGGTTTATAGATGTGGTGAGGGAAGACATGCAGGTAGTTGGTGTAAAAGAGGCAGATGTAGAGGACAGGGGGTATGGAGACGGATGATCCACTGTGGCGACCCCTAATGGGAGAAGCCGAAA
>NC_139583.1:27293066-27298066 GCF_946808225.1 Silurus aristotelis
GGTTTCTGCCATAATATAAACATACACACACACACACACACACACACACACACACACACACACACACACACACACACACACACACACACACACACACACACACACAAACAAACAAACACACACTAATTGCTTTCTATGAGCACAAATCCTGACTCAACCCATTACAGTACAGTTTAATCTTATTTTAAATACAATTTCTAATAAAGACAATCTGAATTCAATACAAAAGAAAATGCAAGAAAAAGAAAAATCGTCAATATATCATCTGCATTACACAAAGCACCCCAATGACACACAACGTCAGCAGTTGCTAGAGTTTTGAAATAAAAACAATAAGACAGTGGTGCATTTCTGTCACAAAATAACCCGAAACAATCCGAGGTGCAAAGCCTGGTGTTTCTACAGAGTGAAGTGTGAAGTGAAGAGTTCAGCGTTTGAAGTGAATTTGTTCATGAACAACACTTGAAAGAAAAATACAGATTTTATTTTTATATATATATATATATATATATATATATATATATATATATATATATATATATATATATATATATATATGAATATAATGATATACAGATTAGCAAAAATTTATGAGTAGCATAATATAATTTATAGATCGTTGAGACACGTCACAATGAATAAATATGAATTTCAATTAAATTCAATAAAATTTTATTTGTGTAGCATCTTTAACTATGGACATTGCCCCAAAACAGCTTTACAGAAATAAATCGATTACGAATAACAACTCGAATTACGAGTTACTTTTTTTAACAGATGGCGGTGAGTTGGGGGATTCTAGTGTAGTTCAATAAGGACAAGGAGATATAAATCTCAAACTAGCTGTTTGTAAGTTCTAGGTACACTTTTACATATTAAAGTGCAATAACAAGAAAAAAAAAAAAACCTACAGTCAATGGCCTAAGTCACTAATGTAAATTATGCACTTTCTCAGCAAGAAAAAACAACAAAACATTTATAATAATAAGAGAATTTGCAAATGAAGGTTCAGAATTAGGTCTAAGGACTAAGAGGCCAGGAATATCACTAAGTTGAAGGCTATATACCTGACAAGGTCAGCAAGGTGGATGCCTTGGAGAGAAACTCCAGAAGACAAAGCCTTAGAGGCTGCCACACTCCGGGTCATACACACTGACATACTGTGCCCCCTGCCTGAAAAAGGAGATCCTTACTGAATGAAATCTCCCAGGGAGGGTATTCGAGAAAGGCTACCAGGTCTGCAAACCATGGCCTGCTGTGTCACCGGAAGGAGATGGACTCCCGGGAGCAGCGCGACAGGGGAAAAGGCATACAGGCGAGGCCGAGGCGTCCAGCCCTACAGGGGCTAGAAGTGTCATGGAGAACCAGAGAGGCCAGTGCAATGTCTCTTGAGTTGCAAGAGCGCTGTAAAATTTCCCACAAATTTGCTCTACTATCTCAGGGTAAAGGCGACATTCCCCAGGCCTCGGCCCCTGTCTCGAGAGGGCGCCTGCTCCCTTGTTTAATTGGCCTGGGATATACACTGCCGTCAGGAAAAGCAGCTCCCCCTGGGCCCACAAGAGGATCTGACGTGCCAGCTTGTATAGGAAGCGAGATCGCAGACCCCCCCTGGTGGTTGATGTAGGAACCACTGTCCGTATAGCCCTTGAGGTCTGGAAGGAAATGCTTTAATGATTAAAGCACGGCCAGCATCTCCAGACAATTGATATGCCATGTGT
Source organism: Silurus aristotelis (assembly GCF_946808225.1). NCBI lineage: Eukaryota > Metazoa > Chordata > Actinopteri > Siluriformes > Siluridae > Silurus > Silurus aristotelis. The sequence goes on from NC_139583.1 coordinate 27,294,785, forward strand.
GATGGGGCCTTCCTCAGACACCTTTTTCAGCGAAGCCATTCAAATCCCATATTATATAGACTCACAGGACCCATCAAGACACATCAGGCAGATTATTAAATAGTCTGTTAAGGGAATCAGTCTCTCGAGACTGACCTCTGGTATACCTATAGCCGGAACTAACGAGGGAACCGAGGGACCTCCTGTGAGGTGGCAAACCCTCCAATTCCGCTACAGTACAGGGCAGAACTTGGAGGGCACTCGCTGGACTGGTCACGCCCTAAAGCACTAAAAGTTGCAGGGTTAACATACCAGCTCCCTAAGGACACTAGGGCAGGGCAGGCAGCATATACTGAGGTGCACAACACCCCTTCCCGGGGGAGTCTCTAGATGGTCCTGTATCAGGAGTTTTTGGCCGAAGCTCTCTCTATCAGGAATGTTTTTTGAGATTATGGCAGTTTTTTGCAGGTTAGACCCACCGTTTAGCATGATTTAACCATTGACAGGAGTAAAAGTGCTAGTTTAGCTGTACAGTACTCTCTTTATTTCAGTGCTCATAATTTTTTTCTTACCTCATGTCACTTTGATTCAGTGCCAGCAAGGCCTTCTTTGCAAGCTTAAACACATCAGAATCACTGAATTACATTTTAATATTTTATTTTTCATTAATATGTATGAAATTATTCCTGATATACTTTATTTTCATTTAATAGCTTTTCTTTCAGTTGCATTGCTTCCAGTAGTGTATATTTTTGTTTCAGTTCTATTCAATAATATTTCAGCCATAACGTAATGTCAGGGTCAAAGATATCTGCCTTGAGTCCTTTAGTGTGGGTGTCTGTAGCTTCAAAGACATGACAATCAAACTGTTGCTTTTACCAATCAGATTTCGAGTTTGTGACACCAGCGCCATCCAGCAGGCGAACAATAATGTTGGCATTTACACAGCTTTTGATTGGATGGTCAGAACGTGCACTAGTAAGGGCTAGCAAAATGCATCTGTAGCAAACTTAAGCTTAAATGTATTGATTTAGACCTAATAGTTGGTATTTTCTTCATTCTACAATTGCAGACAGAAAAGATGAAATCGATGTGGTCACAGATACATTAAAGGTTAGTTGTGATGTTGATGCACTTTTCAGGAAAAGTTATACATCGTGATGGAAGGTCAGCTAAAACATTTTAAAACAGTTGGTAAGCTTTTTTGGTAAACTATTTATACCTTTTTATTTTCTTCCTTTAAAGAATTTACACAAAAACACACAAAAAATGCACAGCAAACCTGGGTGGACTGTTTTAATGCCATTTATGAGGTTAATATTGATGCTTCTGTCAGAGATGATAAGCAATTCTACTGTATGGGGTACATGTTTGTGATGCAGCACAGTTATTATATGGATCAATTCAAGTACACCAAAGGGGGATTATTCCATATAGCCCCTACATCTGATAGCTCTAATCATGAGAAACTTGTTTGCCTTTGGCAAGTTCAGCAATTGAGGTCTGTTTGGCCCTTCATAATTATACTCATCAGTATAATTCAAAATTTTCACACAATTCTCTCAACAAATGACTTGGATTCTTTTTTTCTTTATTAAATCAAAGACAGCACCAGATATAGCTGTATGTAAAACTACTGAGAACTGTATGAAGTAAACCGTGTGGCTGAATTCTTGTTTATATTTTTGTTGAAAAATATTTTTTATCATTGTCTGTTAAAAGCACACGTGGAATACACATCAGGTGAAATATCACAGCACACCTCAACAAATGATGGACCTGTTATTAATGAACATTTGCATTCAGGTGAGGAAGGGTTCTCTTTTGAGTCTGGTTCCTCTCAGGGTTTCTTCCTCATACCATCTCAGGAAGGTTTTCCTTGCCACTGTCGCCACTGTCTTACTCATTCGGAATACATTTACGTATGTCTTTAATTGAGTGTGTCCTTGTGTGTATGTGTAATATTTTAACACCTATTATGTGCAATAACACACACATTTGTAACTGCTTCAACATTGTAACATAGATAGATAGATAGATAGATAGATAGATAGATAGATAGATAGATAGATAGATAGATAGATAGATAGATAGATAGATAGATAGATAGATAGATAGAGGAGCTCGGTGAGGCCATGGAGAAGGACTATCGGCTGGCCTCGAAGAGATTCTGGCAAACCGTCCGGCGCCTCAGGAGGGGAAAGCAGTGCCCCACCAATGCTGTTTACAGTAGAGGTGGGGAGCTGTTGACCTCAACTGGGGATGTCGTTGGACGGTGGAAGGAATACTTCGAGGATCTCCTCAATCCCGCCGTCACGTCTTCCATTGAGGAAGCAGAGGCTGAGGGCTCAGAGGCGGACTCGTCCATCACCCAAGCTGAAGTCACCGAGGTAGTAAAGAAACTCCTCGGTGGCAGGGCACCGGGGGTGGATGAGATCCGCCCTGAGTACCTCAAGTCTCTGGATGTTGTGGGGCTGTCTTGGCTGACACGCCTCTGCAGCATCGCGTGGCGGTCGGGGACAGTGCCTCTGGAATGGCAGACCGGGGTGGTGGTCCCTCTTTTTAAGAAGGGGGACCGGAGGGTGTGTTCCAACTATAGGGGGATCACACTTCTCAGCCTACCTGGGAAAGTCTATGCCAGGGTACTGGAGAGGAGAATACGGCCGATAGTAGAACCTCGGATTCAGGAGGAACAATGTGGTTTTCGTCCAGGCCGTGGAACACTGGACCAGCTCTATACCCTCTACAGGGTGCTGGAGGGTTCATGGGAGTTTGCCCAACCAGTCCACATGTGCTTTGTGGATTTGGAAAAGGCATTCGACTGTGTCCCTCGCGGCGGCCTGTGGAGGGTGCTCCGGGAGTATGGGGTCGGGGGCCCTTTACTAAGGGCTGTCCGGTCCCTGTATGACCGAAGCAGGAGCTTGGTTCGCATTGCCGGCAGTAAGTCAGACTTGTTCCCGGTGCATGTTGGACTCCGGCAGGGCTGCCCTTTGTCACCGGTTCTGTTCATAATTTTTATGGACAGAATTTCTAGGCGCAGCCAGGGGTCGGAGGGTGTCCGGTTTGGTGACGACACGATTTCGTCTTTGCTCTTTGCAGATGATGTTGTCGTGTTGGCTTCATCAGACCAGGACCTTCAGCATGCACTGGGACGGTTTGCAGCCGAGTGTGAAGCGGCTGGGATGAGAATCAGCACCTCCAAATCCGAGGCCATGGTCCTCAGTCGGAAAAGGGTGGCTTGCCCACTTCAGGTTGGTGGGGAGTTCCTGCCGCAAGTGGAGGAGTTTAAGTATCTTGGGGTTT
>NC_139583.1:27300566-27405566 GCF_946808225.1 Silurus aristotelis
ATGAGCTTCTCAACATTATTAAACATCTACATTACAGTGACACCTACATCACCTTACAGTATCTTTTTCCAGATCCATTACAGTTCAGGTGGCTCCTTGTTGTCCAACAGCTTAATAAGATGCAGTATATTGCTTTTTGCTCTAATTTGTCACTCGGTGCAGTGTTTCAGTGTATAAACAAATTGGTTCCTGGCAGTAAAAAACACTTTTAATGGCTTTATTAACGAAGCTTCTATATAAAGGTATAAACACATCTAATAAACTCTGGAATAAAATCCTTGCTTATTAGCATATCTTGCTAATTAACAGTTCACCCTGTGCTCTTCTTGAGAAAAGGTGTAGCTTTAACACTGTAACGAATGGGGATGAGAAAAAGATTTAGAGGTGTAAGGTTGGGTTTAAATGCAAACAGATATTAAATTCCAATTACAGAAAATATTCTGTATGAAACATGTATAAGAACATTACAAAGGAGGCCAAGGCATGGCACAGTGCTGAAGTCGATTATTAAAACCAATCATGTCCTGTAGATATTCTCATCTCATATAAAAATGCATGGTGAACCTCACATACACTTTTTGTTTTCAAGAAAATAATTAGATTTTATAGCAAGGAATTCATAAGCATCAGCTGTTTGGTCTGGTCAATAGGTTCAGAATACTTTTTACATTTATTTAAATAGTGATTTTACATCTATTATTCTGTCATGTAAGTATGAATCAACATTTTAATCCGCTTTTAACTCCACAAAAAGGGAAATATAATGGAAATAGTGCTCTTTTATTTAGTACTCAAAAATCCAGCAATTTTTTTTTTTTTATTGAGGACGCAGAGATGGTAACTAAATAAATAATTCGAGGATTTTAAAAATAGTTTGAGCTCTTGGTGCACTTTGTGCTTTGTGGCTCGGTCTCACATGGCTTCTGTCTATTGTGTCGTATTTTCTACCCATGGTAACACTAAGTTGGTTTGATTATTTGGAGAGTTTTTTCTCTAAAAATGATTTTTTTGGTATCATTATTAAGAAGCCTTTCAGCCTGTACCTTTCTCTTACTCCAGCAAGCACTTGCAGCTATAATTATTTTAATGATAACATTAGCGATTTCCCCGGCTTACCTGGAATTACATTCAATGAGCAAAATGCTTCAAATATACAATATATTCTTGAATAACCACCTTGAATAATTTCTGGAGTGAATTTTCTTCAAATGGACACAGTGGATCCTTAAAACAATTCTTGAGAAGTTTACATTATATTAGTGAGATCTTTGGTGAAGTTTTGAGTATTAAGTATTCCTTTTCCAAAACCATAGACATTAATATGGAGTTGTTTTACCTTTAATACATTTCAGTCTTCTAGAAAAGATTTTTGTTAGAATTTGAAGAATGGATATTGAGATTTATTATAATTCAGCTAGCAGTGGGTGTCCAGTGGGGTTGAGGTCAAGGATCCTGGCAGGACACTCAAGATCTTTGAATGCAAACTGAAAACACCATGTGTTCATGCAGCTGAATTGCCATGTTGAAACAGGTTTGGGATTTTCAGTAAAGGAATATGGTTATATGGCAACAGAATATAACGACATTCTATAGAATTTGTGCTCCCAACTTTATTGCAACAAATCCACATGTGACTGTAGGGGTTGGGTGGCCTGAATCTTTTAAACAAACAGAGCATATCGCATGTAAAGACGAACTGTGGTCAGGATGTGACTCAACATAATCGTATTACAATTGATTCGTATCATTTTAGAAAATGATTTTATTATTTTAATCCACATAACCAACTGACATTATTTCAAGCATTCTTCATTAATTACAATTCATCTTTAATTGTATATATTTATTCTTAAAGTAACTATTTATTAAGCTTATGCTGTAAATAACCTCACTGAATGCGTTAATTCAATAAAAACTTTTGACGAAAACTGAAAGAACTGAGCCTGAAATATTTATATTTACTTTTATTAAATAAATAGATTATAAATAAATAAATACTTTCAAATATTTTAAGGGAAGACAAGAGTTTGAACAATTTAATCCCATTTACACAGTGTGTGCAATATATAGTTTTCTATTTGCTGATATTTTAATTATTATATTGCGTATATTTGTAATTCATTGCTCATTTTTGTGAAAATTAATCATTAACCTTTTTGTATAATTAATTATTCTTCAGGTCTTCTCTCACCACATCCATAAACCTTCATCTTTCTTTCCTACCTGGCAGCTTCATCCTTCTTCTACCAGCATTCTTCTACCGATATACCCCATGTTTCTCCTCTACTGAACATTACCAAACCATCTCCATCAAACCTCTACCACAAAAGTGGATAATTAATTAATATTAACTAATGCAGAAAACAAGCAATGCCAAGAAAATATGAATATATATAGATGTAATTTAAAGTTTTTAGAAATATCAAACCAGCAAGGGGTTAAATATTGTCCCATGATGAATCTTGATAGGGTTTTGGGATGTTCCTGAACAAACTCTGGGTTCTTCTAGCATGTGTATTTTTTTTTTATTTTTTTATTTTTTTATTAAAATCATGTTATACTTAAATAAAGGTCAAAATGAACTAATTATGTGACTTGTGATGGTAACTGGTTGCTCCAGAACTAATTTGAGGATTTTAGACCAGCTGATTTTGTGATCACTGGGATTTTATATTTTATATCCCTTGATTAAGGAATAAAATGCATCAGGGTTTTGTTTCAGAACCAGAACCAGAACCAGAATACTTCAATTAAAGTAAACATTAAAGTATAATAAAAGTAAGAACATTTAAATAAATAAACATATTAATGTGTATATATTAAGTAAAATTAGCAGCATAAAATGAAATTTGTAGCAGCAGTGAAACAGATAGCAGAAAAGTCAAACTAGCTATACAAGTTATGTAATAATAATAAAAATATACAAAAATGATATTAATAATGAATATTAATTATTACAATTCTTTTTACAAAATATTACTCTGAAATTAATATATGTAATATTATTCTGTAATCTCTTTCTATGGACAAAATTAATTTCTATTAATATACATTCTGTTTTAATGTATATTGCAAATATATTTTATTAACATTTTTTAATCACATCTTTTTATTTTTTTAATTTAACTTTTTTTCGCCCAATAATTAATTTTTTTTCTTAACATTTTACTGCTTGTCAGATAGTGTATGGGTGTGCACTTGGCAAATACAATTTGAATTCATACAACATGACTTGGTTCAGAAGGAATCCCATTGACTAAAAGTGACAACTAAATCGTTCCTAGCTTGTGGAAATCAACACTAGCAACACTAGCTCCATTCAGCTTTCTTTTTTTTATTTTTACTTTTCTGCAGTCCCCATGCTTTTTGAGCGTCTTATTGTCACATCTTGAAATTGACATCAAAATCCACAAGGCTGCAGAAAGCGATCCTGTTCAACAGCTGAATGGGAACAAATAAAGCAAATCGTTTGGTTTTGCTCGCAAACCAGAAAGAAAACGTGAGAAAGGAAGATGTCATACCTGTTAAATTTAGAAAATTTGGAGGGCAGAAAGTAGCCTGTGTGGAATTGGATTTGACTGCACTGCTCAAACCCAATTACCGTCTCTGTCAGAGGAAACAGCGAGGCTGCACGGTGCCTACTTCTCCTTTTGTTTTACACAAAAAGAGTGACAGGATGAAAAAAGATAATGAATTTCATTTATAGTCCATCTGAAAACGGTGCACAAAATAAAGTAGTGGTGGTCTATTGGAAATACTTTGGTTGTCATTTAACGAATTGGAAATCTTTTGTTCTATGGACGGAAACTTGTTCTGGATTGCACAGAAGGCAACTGGATTTGCTATATGAGCAAAAGTACTGGGACACCTGAGTTTTCCAGCTATAGGTTTTCTTCCCTCTAACTCTCCCTATAACAATCTATTATCACTTTCACTGCACCACACTTCCTTAGATCTTCTAGCACTGCTCGACAAATTACAGTAAATAATTTCGCAAAACAGAGCAATTTACACTACTGTAATGTATAAACTTTACATAATTTACTGTGGCAAAGGGCGCATGGACGAGTGCTGGATTGTAAATGAAGGGCGGAGCCGGACGTGCTTCGTTTCGGTGTCCGGCGACGTTGATGAAACGGAAAGAGACGAGAGCTATAATTTGGCTTTGTTACAACTCAAACACAGAAAAAATACATGCTCTAACACCAGGACTAAGTACATCCTGGCAGCCTTTAAACCTATCATACAAAATATCAAAATCGTTATTGGGAGATTGAAAAATTGTAAATCGAACTATTGTACCTTGTGGACTACCAAGATTTTTTTCTGTTCTGGCACCGTGGTGGTGGAATAAACTTCCCCTAGATGTCCGAACAGCTGAATCACTGCTTATCTTCAAACAATGGTTGAAGATCTATCTCTTTCTGAAACACTTAAACTAGCGCTTAAGTTTGTTTTATGTCTTTATGTAAAAAAAATAAATAAATAGTGCAATAATTCCTCTCAAGGTTTCCATTCTAGTGTTGATTTATTTATTGAAAGAGGCTTCAAATCACTTTTTTACTTCGCTCTAGAAAAGGGTGATATTTAAATGTTACTATAATAGCTAATAGGGACAAATCGTTATATAAGATTCTTAAAAGGCACATACAAATTTTAGGTTTAGGTATTTACAAACTTTTATCCATACAGTGCATGTTATTTTGTCATCATAAGCTTCAAGACCATCAACTGCCTCCTTCTGACAAGCCATTACTCCTGTTTAGACAGTTCATATCTATTTATTAGCTTTAAGGTATGTAGGATTAACCTGCGGGAAAGAAAAAAAAAGCGGAATTCGCTCGAGCCTGTCTGAGAAAATGAAGAATGTGACTCGGGTGCAATTGGGATGCAAGCATAAGCGTGGAGGTGGAGGAACGGTGGTGGGAGGTGACGCTAAGCTCGAGACGAGAGATGAGTCTCAGGGGGGTGCGTAGGCACCGAACGGAGAGATGTCTGTGTAAATTAGGCGCTTCGGTGGTCCCAGCTGAGCCCAATTACCTGGAGAATACAATCTCACATGCAACATAACACAGGCATCGATCCATTTCGAAAGAGAGAGGAAGCGAGTGAAGAGGAAGGAAAGTGGAATCGAAGAGATGGAAGCAATGCACATGGGAAGAGGGCAATGAAAATGGAGTACGTTGTCATTTATCCAAATTCTTTTCGGTGGCAGAATGGATGGACAAATTAAGGATGATGCAGGGATGTGAGTCAAATCAATGTGTGTACCTTTTTAAAGGTTGAAATATATATGTTTGTATCTGTCTGGTTAGGAAGGTGCAACTGTGTATATACTCTTTAAGGAGATTTAAGAAAGTCCTTAAGGAATTTAACAATTTAATAAGCTGCATTATTGAGAGCATTCTAACTGACTCCATCATATTGTGGTGTAGCAGCTCCAGTGTGTGTGAACGGAAAGCCATTTAAAGTGTGTTCAAAACTGCCCAATGTATCACCCAACCCAACTACCCAACTACATCCCAGTCCATAAATGTTCCTCTTCCCACCAAGAAGAAACATTCTTACTACTGCTATGCTGATGTTACGCAACTCATCTTTTCTTTCCCTCCCATAGATATCACAGCTTCCGCTCGGAAATCAGAATGCTTGGCGGATATTTCTTCATGGATGAGTGCTCATCAACTAAATCTCAACCCCTGCAAAACAGTACTGCTGGTCATTCCAGGTGATTCATTTCCAGGTCAAGATCTCTGAATAACATGGGCGTCTGCTAAATGCCGCATCCTGGGGTCATGGGGTGTTTCGGGTCTTTCAACATCAGACACCATTGTCCAGGCGACCCAGCTGGGCTTGATCAGACCCCGGCCTGTGTCCCAGTAGCAATGCCCATGGCTTTGGCTTTTTCTGCGACTTTAGTTGCATTTCGAATCGCCTTCCTCTGTGCCTCGCCAGTGATGCTTAGTAGAGTAAATACATTGCAGAGTGAACGCCCTGCAAAACCTCTACTGCCCACCTCCAACGGCTTACAACGAGTTTTCCAGCCCTGCCTTCTACACTCTTCAACTAACTCTTGGTACTTAACCCTCTTCCTCTTGTTGGCCTCTTCAATGAACTCTTCCCAAGGCACAGTGAGCTACAATAAAATCAACTGCTTGGTGGAATCTGAGACAATGATCACGTCTGGACGAAGCTCTGTAGATATTATTCTGGTAGGGATCTTCAGCGGTTTATCAAGATCCACCTGCAATTTCCAGTATGTAGAAAAAGTAAGAAGACCAGACTTTACTGTGGATTGTGGGCGGGCCTCCTCTCCAGCTTGTAAAAACTGGATGGTCTTTAATGGCTATGGCTAAGCTCTCAGCAACTGCCTTAAGCACTTGGTCGTGGTGCCAACAATAGCGCCCATCTCCAAGGGCTTTTGGGCAGCTGCTGAGGAGATGTTTCAGCGATCCCCTTTCCGAACAAAGGGGACAGAAAGGTGTCTTTTTTTTACCCCAGATGTGGAGGTTTGCAGGACTTGGTAAGACATCATGCTTTCTGTGTTCTTGACACCATGAACTTTTCAGTAAGACTACTAATGGGGAGGTGCAGAATATTACTGGTGCCATATAAAGCAGCACTGCTTAGGGGGTTTGGGAAAGAACCACATATGGCTGGGGAAGACAGGTGTCCCAATACTTTTGTCGATATAGTGTATCATAATGGGGTGGGGGGGCTAAATTGAGAATGATCCAAATTTGAACTATTTTGTTTCTTTGTGGTTTGTTTGGAAATATGTGTAACATTGTATATTTTTTAAGTCATGAGGTCAGGAGGTGGACAAAATAAAAGCCGTAATGGTGGTCTTTCAGATATACATTGTGTTTATTGAAAAACTTTATCCTAATGGAAACATGCTTTGGGTTGCACAAAAGGAGACTGACTGGAATCATTTTTTGTACTCCAGTACACTATATGAGCAAAATGTTCAAAATATTCAGCCATATATGTCCCTCCACACACACACACACACAAATGTAGCATTACATTTTCCCTTCACTTGAACTAGGAAACCCAAACCCGTTCCAGCATCATGAAGCCCCTATGCACAAAGCCTGCTGCACCACCTCCTCACCCTACTGATTACACAGCTTTTAGTTTTCTATTTGTGCTTTCCAGTGGCACTTTTAAGATCTGTATTACAGTAAACATTCTAGTAACCTAATTTAAACTAACAGTTAATAAAATACCAGAATAAAATGCATTGTTCATACTGTATAAGAGAAAATCTACAGCAAGGTGTGCATTATGGCATTTTATTGCACTGCACAGAGGTGAATAACCTCCTGAATATGTTTCAAATGACTTTTAATAAATCGTGATAGAAAGATATGGAATTGTATTTAAAAAGAGAGAGAGAGATAGAGAGCAAGAGAGAGAGAGAGAGAGAGAGAGAGAGAGGGAGAGAGAGACTGTGCATGTGTGCATTACCTACATTTTTGCCTCACATCTATGGAAGAAAAGGAGTATCTCAGTGTTTGAAATTCTGATCAGAAGGTCATGAGTTCAAATCCCCATACCACCAAGATGCCACTGCTGGGATTTCAGGTGGTTTTTTTTATTTTTTATTCTGTCTTCTTTCAATAGCTTTTTCCTCCTGAACCATGACAATGCTGTTGTATTTTTAGACATCTTATAACATAACACACTTGCTACTTGCTATCACTTAACACTCCACTTTCTCCTGTGATGCTGTGAGTGTGATGAAAACTGCACACAATAGCAACTAATGCTTTCTGAAACATGCGCATATTCGATGCAGAAGCAAAGTGGGTATGCGTCTTTTGGGGCTTTCTGAGCCCTGAATTCATATCTTGGAGTAGATCACTCCATTTCCCAGCCTCTCGCTCAGAGACTGTGTGGGGCCTAAAGGGCTTCAGTTGCTGGACAAATACAGCAGAAAATAAAAGTTATTTCTGGTGTGCTGCTGAATTATTCAGGAGCATTTTTTCATCATCAGACTAGAACTGATGTGGCTTACTGACGAAAGCTACATAATAAAGACGGGTCAACATGCATAACCATGTTTAACATGACTATGGAAATGCTGACCATTGGAGATTTTACAGCTGGGCTTATCCAAAGCTAGTGTAATCAATATTAACGATTTGCATGTGTTTACAATTTTTCTTCTTCTGCTCTCCAGACCTGCCTAAACCATCTCAGAGTTCTCATCAATGCTGTGAATGGGTCTACATGGACAGCTGAAAAAACACTTCTTTGATAGCATTAGATTATTGTGACTGGTTTCAATCAGAAACTTTGGAGATAGCTTTGGACTGCAAGTGATATGAACATTTTTGCACCCATCTAGCAGCTGTCCATCAGTGGTAACCCCAACAATGAAGAACTGATAATAAGTGGATATTCGGTGTCACCCAGACGAGAATGGGTGGCTATTTGAGGCTGGGTTCTCGGGAAGTTTCCTTAAAACCATCACCTCTAGATTGCTCAATAGGGATCAGGGACAAATCTATGAATTTAAAATCTATGACTTTAACTACCACTTTGTCTTTATCATATATATATTTTTACATCATATTTTATTTTATACTATATAATATTTTTACATTTCTTATTTTGAATTTTTACATAATATTTTATATTTGAAATATATTTTATATTTATAGTTGCTTTAATTAAACGCACAATTTTCGGAGAATCTGAACAGGTTTACATTGCAAGTTTTTAAGAAATAAATAAAATCTTGAAAAAAACATTTATATTCTTGATTTCTTGCTTTCTGCATCTTTGTTTTGTGACAATGTACATTGAATAAGGGTGAATGGATTAATAATTCAATGAAGTCCTCTATTCATTTACCTACTGTACAGTAAGCATTTTAAGGCAAAGACTAGCAAGAGGTATGTTGGTAATGATGAAACGGAAGGTTGCAAACCCAGTGTAATAAACTGTTATTAATGAAAGAGACAGACGAATCTGAATCAGCAGGCGAAAAATAATCGTTTCTAATACAATAAGCAAACTAAAATAAGATATAAACCAAGAACTCATACATTAAAACAAAAGGATTTAGAGCAACCAGATGTAATAATTTCTGAGCATGCAACAGGAACTCTGGGGTATTTAAACACAAACTAATCAAACTTAAAATATGTGTACACAGTAAGAACCTACGAGGAAAACACCAATGAGAAGACAGGGGTCGAGATATCACACACCCCACAAGAGAAACACACATGGCTTTATAAATATTACATTAAAACACTCCGTAAGCTCCGGCGCCTGCTGTGAAGAGGATCATCTCCGTAACATAAATATGTTTTGTGTTAGTTAGGACTATTTAAATTCATGGGTAAGATTTGACAGTAACAGTACAGCAAACAAGGACTACATGTGTGTTGTGGTAATGATCTAAGGTCAGTTTTATTTTAAGGACTCTTTGCTATTAATATCAACTTAAAGTTCCACTCAGGGAAAATAGCATGCTTGCCAATCTTTCTGTCTCTCACAATCTTACAGAAATGTACATTTATGGCATTTGGCAGATGCCCTTATCCAGAGCAACATACATGTATTTCATTCATACTGTACAACTGAGCAGCTATGGGGTTTAGGGCCTCGCTCCGGGGCCCAGGAGAGTCAGTTTGGTGAGGCTGGGATTTGAACTCTGCTACCAATGCCGAAGACATCGTATGCCTCCAACTTGATGTTAACAGTTTGCGGAAAAAAACACATATGCCTGGAAAAGTTAGATTTCCAATACTTTTGCTTATACAGTGTATGTCTTATCTTATGTACTTCACCTTGAAGGTCCCACAGGGTTGTTTGAGGTTTGTGTATGCTGCAGCTTAATGTATTGTGCTGAGAAGTAAAACGCAAAATGAATGTGCATTTATAAACTACACTGAATGCTTAAGCAACACACTTCACCACCTATTTGGCTTGCAGTCTTGAAAAAGCACCAGAGTCGACCAAGAGTGGAAAGAAAATCCAGATGTGAGCTTGATTTCATTGGTTTCTAGCCTTTGCCTAATGGAGGTCCTGAATATCGTGATAGAGTGACCTGAATTCTGTATATAAATAGTAGATCTCTGTGTAGACACTGAAGAAAAAAGTAATAGAAGTTCTAATCAATCTACCACCTAAATCAAACTAATGACACCCCCTGCTGTGACACTTCAGTGTGGCTTCTACAGTACCTCGATTGCTCAGCACCTGTTTCTCATCACCAATGCAAATCCTTCTTCAGTTCCAGAAAGCAAGCGATAAGCTACGGTTTTAACTTGAACACTTCTCGGCAGGATGATATCCTCATGGGGACCGCTTTCATACTTTACTTAGAAGATCCTGATTGTAGAGAAACATCATTAAAGTACATTATAGGGCCACGAGGAGCCGTTCTGCTACAGTTCTTGGTTATGTTGCAGGAAAGGTTAAGCGGTTTTGGTTCTTCAAAAATGTCTTGGGTTTGTGTCTGAAATAGACAGAAATTGACTTTATTTTAGTGTTTTTCCTGCATGACAACTAACCCTTTGTGAAATCTATTGTTTTTTGAGGAAACAGACTTGATTTTACTACAATTTTCTTTCTTTGTTCATTTTGTTTGTTTTTTCATTCATTCATTAATTAATTTTTTCACTTGCAGTTGTCATGACTAGGCCAAATTATTTGGGACTTTCGGCAACCGAGTGCAAAAACACCATACCACAAAACACAATTGGTATGAAGAAGTAAAAAAGTTACTTTTAGTGTGCAACTAACTAACTGTATTAATATGTGAATTTCTGCGATGGATAATGTCTGGGATGGGACGTTGGGTTTAAACATTACTGTTCCATGAGCAGCGCAAATATGAATAAAGAATGATTACTGTAAGCAGTGTAACAGCTAAAACATTAACTAATACCGTATTATTATTATTATTATTATTATTATTATTATTATTTCAAGCTTGTCAAAAAGACAAGTTGAAGGTGGCAGAGTTTAAAATGCCGATTGGACTGACGAGGAGGATGGTTTGATCATGTGCAGAGAAGGGACATGGGGTATATGGGTAGAAGAATGCTGAGAAATGTGTCACCATGCAAGAAGAAAAGTGGAAGGCCAATGAGGAGGTTTATGGATGTGCTGAGGGAAGACATGCAGTAATTTGGTTTGAAAGATGCAGATGTGGAGAACAGAGTTGTAGATGCAGATGATCCGCTGTGGTGACCCTTAATGGGAGCAGCCGAAAGAAGATTACAATATTTAAAACAATAATTTGAAGTAGTTAAAGAAAAATGTCTGGAAATAAGTTGTCATTATGGAGTAGATGACACAAACTTTTGACCCTCATAGCAGTGGCAGCTTGTTGGTGCTTGGATTTCAAATTTCTTCACCACAGAGCTACAACATCCCACTCATATAACAACTTTCACACAGAGACACACACACACACACACACACACACACACACACACACACACACACACACACACACACACACACACACATTCCACTTTATTCCATCTTATTCTACAGCACTTTTATCACCAGCTACACGGTTTGCTTTATTAGTGAGAAACTTTGCACATACAGTATGTTAATTATTTTGCTGGACATCCATAATGCAAGGTTTTATTTTTGTTTCAAGGTTTTATTACCAATATCACAATCTCTCTCTCTCTCTCTCTCTCTCTCTCTCTCTCTCTCTCTCTCTCTCTCTCTCTCTCTTTCTCTCTCTCTCTCCATCTTTCTCTCCTTCTATATATATTAAATGAAAGTCATTGTTGAACACTGCACCTTTTTCATGTAAAATTATTATTAGTTTTAAATTAAATAGCGGCTCCTTCATACAAGTCCCTTATGCACTGTATGAGCTGTTACTATAGAAACAGTAACATATTAATAAATAATGATTTATTGTTCAATACACACCCCTTCCGACCAATCAGATTTGAGATTTCATATACAGTGTGTTCTAAATATATTTGATCTGTTAATTACATAAGTCAGCGCAGTGGATTTCGGTAAAATCGTTTTCAATTGGATCGTTTTTGGCCTAAGAGTTGCAATAGTCATTTTACAAAAACTAAAAACTCAGACTATTAATCATAATAAAGCAATATTAAGTCCCCACCTGCTTTCTGTATAAAGTGTACATTGAAATCTTGGTTTCATTCTGCTTTTTTAGGGCTGGTTCGAAGCTGATTAGGAGTTCCAATGAACTTATTCAGAGAAATTAAAAGACGAAATACTGTAATATGAAAGTGGATCAGGCCACTGAGAGAGGGGCTTCCTGACAGAAGTGTAATTATCTGTCACTCAATTTTACAGCAGAAATCTTATGCCATGCTTTTTTGAAGAGCATAATTGGAAAAATTCATATCTTCAATTACTCTTACAGACATGTTAAGAGCGATACAGTGGTGGAGGAATTCAGTTGTTCGTACAAAGTAAAGATCCACCATGAAAGACTCGCACATTCATCATTCTATTTCAGTCATTTTCAGTGGCATCCACGATTTTATTTCTGAACAAATTGCTGAGTAGATTTTTTGAGGTTAACCTTTTTCTTTAGCAAATTTTTATATTTTTATTCTATACTATACTATACTATACTATACTATACTATACTATACTATACTATACTATACTATACTATACTATACTACACTATACTATACTATACTATTCTATACTATACTATACTATACTATACTATACTATACTATACTATACTATACTATTCTATACTATACTATACAATACTATACTGTACTGTCCTACACTATTCTATATTATATTATATTATACTATACTATACCATACTATACTATACTACACTATACTATACTATACTATTCTATTCAATGCTATTCTACATTATACTCTTCTATACTACACTATTATATACTATACTATATAACACTATTCAATACTACACTTTTCTATACTATACTATATTACACTATTCTATACTATACTACACTATACTATACTATTCTATACTATACAATACTATACTGTACTGTCCTACACTATTCTATACTATATTATATTATACTATACTATACCATACAATACTATACTACACTATACTATACTATACTATTCTATTCAATGCTATTCTACATTATACTCTTCTATACTACACTATTATATACTATACTATATAACACTATTCAATACTACACTTTTCTATACTATACTATATTACACTATTCTATACTATACTATACTACACTATACTATACTATACTATACTATACTATACTATACTATACTATACTATACTATACTATACTATTCTATACTATACTATACTATACTATACTATACTATACTATACTATACTATACTATTCTATTCAATGCTATTCTACATTATACTCTTCTATACTACACTATTATATACTATACTATATAACACTATTCAATACTACACTTTTCTATACTATACTATATTACACTATTCTATACTATACTATACTATACTATACTATACTAGACTATACTATTCTATACTATACTATACTATACTATACTATACTATACTATACTATACTATACTATACTATTCTATACTATACTATACTATACTGTACTGTCCTACACTATTCTATACTATATTATATTATACTATACTATACCATACTATACTATACTACACTATAGTATACTATACTATTCTATTCAATGCTATTCTACATTATACTCTTCTATACTACACTTTTCTATACTATACTATATTACACTATTCTATACAATACTTTTTAATACTATACTACACTATACTACACTGTTCTATACTATACCACACTATACTATTCTATACTATATTACACTACACTATACTAAACAATACTATACTGTACTGTCCTACACTATTCTATACTATATTATATTATACTATACTATACCATACTATACTATACTATTCTATTCAATGCTATTCTACATTATACTCTTCTATACTACACTATTATATACTATACTATATAACACTTTTCTATACTACACTTTTCTATACTATACTATATTACACTATTCTATACTATACTTTTTAATACTATACTACACTATACTACACTGTTCTATACTATACCACACTATACTATTCTATACTATATTACACTATACTATACTATACAATACTATTATTTACTATATCAAACTATTCTATACTATACTATTCTATTCAATGCTATTCTACACTATAGTATCATATTCAATAGTATTCTATTCTATACTATTCTATTCTATACTATTCTACACTTCTTTACTATAGCCTACTATACTATAGTATTCTATTCTATACTATGCCACACTATTCTATTCAATGCTATTTTACACTATACTGTACTATACTACACTATTCTATACTATACTATACTATACTATACTATGCTATTCCATTCAATGCTATTCTACATTATACTCTTCTATACTACACTATTATATACTATACTATATAACACTATTCAATACTACACTTTTCTATACTATACTATATTACACTATTCTATTCTATACTTTTAATACTATACTACACTATACTACACTGTTCTATACTATACCACACTATACTATTCTATACTATATTACACTACACTATACTATACAATACTATTATTTACTATATCACACTATTCTATACTATACTATTCTATTCAATGCTAATCTACACTATTCTTCACTATAGCCAACTATACTATAGTATTCTATTCTATACTATGCTACACTATTCTATTCAATGCTATTTTACACTATACTGTACTATACTACACTATTCTATACTATACTATACTATACTACTTCAAGCTATACTATACTATACTATACTATACTATACTATACTATACTATACTATACTATACTATTTCAAGCTATACTATACTATACTATACTATACTATACTATACTATACTATACTATACTATACTACTTCAAGCTATACTATACTACACTATACTATACTATACTACTTCAAGCTATACTATACTACACTATACTATACTATACTACTTCAAGCTATACTATACTATACTATACTATACTATACTATACTATACTATACTATACTATACTATACTATTTCAAGCTATACTATACTATACTATACTATACTATACTATACTATACTATACTATACTATACTATACTATACTACTTCAAGCTATACTATACTATACTATACTATACTATACTATACTATACTATACTATACTACTTCAAGCTATACTATACTACACTATACTATACTATACTACTTCAAGCTATACTATACTATACTATACTATACTATACTATACTATACTATTTCAAGCTATACTATACTATACTATACTATACTATACTATACTATACTATACTATACTATTTCAAGCTATACTATACTATACTATACTATACTATACTATACTATACTATACTACTTCAAGCTATACTATACTACACTATACTATACTATACTATACTATACTATACTATACTATACTACTTCAAGCTATACTATACTACACTACACTATACTATACTATACTATACTATACTATACTATACTATACTATACTATACTACTTCAAGCTATACTATACTACACTATACTATACTATACTTCTTCAAGCTATACTACACTATACTATACTATACTATACTATACTATACTATACTATACTATACTATACTACACTATTCTATTCTATTCTATTCTATTCTATTCTATTCTATTCTATTCTATAGTATTTTATACTATACTATGCTAAACTATACTATACTATACATTGAACTAGAATGGTAAATCTGTTATAATTCTAGAACCTAATCTGCATAGTTAAGCAGATCTCACAGTAACATATATATATATATATATATATATATATATATATATATATATATATATATATATATATATATATATAAAATTATTTTTATATAATACAGTTGTTGTTTTTTAAACATTCACTTCAAACCCATAGCCCTCTACTGCTCTCCTCAAAAAAATCATTTAAAAGACTTTTGCTTGACATTGGATTTGAAATATATATTTTCAATTGATTTAATACTGTAAAGCTGTTTTGTGACCATGTCCACACAATTAAAATCCACACAATTGAATCTGTTGATAAACACTGTAAGAAGGCAGTATGTCATAATGTCCAGTCCAAGTAATATAATTTTTAGTTAAAAAATATTCATTGAATCTAGTATAACATCGAATGTGTAAAGCTTTTGACCTTTTAGTATAAACCCTTCTCTGGAAAATGCGAATATTGTATACTTCACTCACTTGCCGTTAATAACTGCTCCAAGCTCTGGATCTGGATGTTCCTGTCAGGACATAACATTCATTTTGTGTAGTTCCAAAGTTCAAAAAGTGTAGAATAGCTCTTTCTTCTGAAATTTCTTTACTGCATTGCAGCACAGATTAAAAAGTTTATACCTTGTGAGTTGTTATACAAAAGTAATGTCTGTTCATTTTACTACTTCTAACCAAATATTCAGACTAAAAAGTGATTTAAGAACAAGTGACAGATGTTTTAGCTAAAATCTGCTCGAACCACTCTCCCAGTCCAAAGAACCTAATACTACCGAAACCACTTAAGACCTGGCCTACCACATTTGTTCCAGTTGTTCCTTAAATCCCAGATTCTTCTTGATCATCTCCTGCTCCTTCTTTTTGATATTCCTGTCGCCTGAGATTGCCACATCTATCACAATGGCAGTTTTCTTCACCTTGTCAACTGCCACTATGTCTGGTTGGTTAGGCAGCATCTGCTTGTCAGTCTGAAACATGAAGTCCCACAGGATCTTAGCGCTACTGCTCTCAGCCACTTTTCTGTGGTGTGTCCCAGTGGGACTTGAAGACTTCTAACCCATACTCAGCACAGATGCTTCACTATCACTATTCCAGACTCTCTGTATACGCTGTCCCTGGCTTGCATCAGACACTCTGCTAATATATGTTGCTCTATAGATATGGTTTTGTGCTGCCATGATCAGAGCTTCTGTGCTGTCCTTCGGGTTAGTCTTTTCTAGGCACTGGTAGGATTTTCTTGGTTTCAGACACTTCCTTTCTCTGCTAAAGATACACCCCATTGAGTGGGTTAGTATTCTACAATATTTTCTCTTCCACTTCAGGTAGAAAGAAAATATTATGTGCCTGGTCAGTGTGTGCACTCTATCTATCTATCTATCTATCTATCTATCTATCTATCTATCTATCTATCTATCTATCTATCTATCTATCTATCTATCTATCTATCTATCTATCTATCTATCTGTCTGTCTGTCTGTCTGTCTGTCTGTCTGTCTGTCTGTCTGTCTGTCTGTCTGTCTGTCTGCCGGTCGGTCTGTCTGTCGGTCTGTCTGTCTGTCTGTCTGTCTGTCCGACAGACAGTCGCCACGGCTGCTCATCAGGGACAAATTCACACCATTCACCTTAACTGTTGATTTGTGTAAAGCTGCTTTGAGACAATGTCTGTAGTAAGAACTTTTAGCTCTGGTATTCAGTCAATGCTTTCCAGTGTTTCCAAGGGCAAAGTGGCAGGTTCACATTAAAACCTTAACCAACAAATGAAAAGTCATTATTTCATAGTGGGAAAACTGATCTGCATCTCGATGCTTTTCTGCCTGTTTTCTAAAGTCTGCACTTTCTCTATAATTCCTTCATACTCATTCGTCAAGTCAAGTCAAGTTTATTTGTATAGCGCTTTTCATAACAGACATTGTCTCAAAGCAGCTTTACACAAATCAACAGTTAAGGTGAATGGTGTGAATTTGTCCCTGATGAGCAAGCCGTGGCGACTGTGGCAAGGAAAAACTCCCTTAGATGTTATGAGGAAGAAACCTTGAGAGGAACCAGACTCAAAAGGGGAACCCATCCTCATTTGGGTGACATTAAGAGTTTGATCATAAATCTTTCAACAATACAGAACACTGGAGAGTGAAAACTAACATGATTACTGGAGTATAAGATTATAAGTGATGTTCTTTCTGCAGTCTTATACAGTCTATATGGTTAGTAGCTCCTAGTTTTATAAGCTCAGCATTCGTCGACATTCGTCACATGTTTTGTATTTGGGGATACAGAGCTTATGACTTCAGTCTACTTTGCTGGACTTGCTGTACAGTAGCTCGGAAATCATTGCCAAAACGGCACAGTTTAGACTCGATATTTGTTCCAAGAACACACATAGAATAAAGCATATCAGCTTCTATTCCTAATAATATGAATAGCTCTCTGTTTTCCTGTCTTGAATTTGCCTAAATCTACTTACCCTCACATAGACTACTCTCTCAAGCAAACAAATTGATTTCCGTGTCAGATTATTTTAGGAGCTGGCTGTGCTGTGAGCTTTTTGTGTCAGGCATTGTAAATAGACAGAGCGTCAGTGGGAAACGAGTGGCCCTGTATGCTGCTGTGAGAATGATAGTCTTACACCTTTTTATTATTCGGATACATGCTATGAAGTGATAAAAAAGTGCAGACTTGCAGCATAATCATCAGCATTAAATCTACTATTGAATACACAGCACAGCACTTTCTCTTTTATGTGCATGGGTCATTTTTGCTTAATCAAACGTTTCACGAGGTCTTCTGGATTATTTTGCCTTCATGTAGTTGTTATTGACAAGAAAGCTCCAAGGAAAAGAATGAAAGATGAAGCAGTAAGACGGTTGATGGATGCTACTTTGCCTAGGAACATTATTGATCGGATTTAAATGGACCTCCTGAGATCCAAAGTACATCACATAAAACACCGGTGGCAGGCCTGAGCTCTCTGAAAACCCCTTATCCTGCCATTCAGACACAATCAGCCATTTTTAATGTGAACTCGCACACAAGCCTGGACCTGAGAGTAGTTGAGTAGACAGTCTTACTTAATCCGTATCTGACTTTGACAATAAATTTTCACCTTAAAGCACAGTATCAATTGTAAGCTTAGTGTCAAGCCTGTGACAGCTTATGTATCAAATGTTATTTAATTTTTAACTTCGTTTTTATTGCTTGTTTTAATGTTAAAAACACTGTTTCTTTTCCAACCATATGTGGAGTTGGAGGTACACATTTGTAAAGGTTGTGTTTGAATGTGGTGCAATTCAATTCTTTTTTCACTTGAACTAGGAGACCCGAACCTGCTCCAGCATTACAATTGCCTATGTGCACAAATCCAGCTCCATTAAGATACTTTACATAGGTTGGAGTGGAAGATCTCCTGTGATGGAGCTCTGACCTCAACCCGATTGAACACCTTTGGGATGAACGTGAATGCTGACTGCACCTTGTCACGGCACCTACATCAGTACCTGGCTTTATTAACACCTATCTGAATGAGCACAAATCACAGGCACCCTCCAAAATCTTATAATAATTCTATTAATAATGGGGGAGTGGTGGCTCCAGCGGTTAAGGCGCTGGGTTGCCGTTCGGAAGGTCTGGGGTTCAAGCCCCAGTATCGCCGAGCTGCCACTTTCGGGCCCTTGAGCAAGGCCCTTAACCCTCTATGCTCTGGGGGTCCCTTACGAGGGAAATATCAAGGTCCGTGACGTCGGAGTGACGTGGGGCCGCCTTCCCGTCGGCTTACCACCTGCAGGAGGGATCGTAAGGGACGGTGCTGTGAGGATTGGGCAGCAGTCGAAGGCGGGGGCCTGATTAGACTGCTGCCACCGTGACCCGAATTACGGATAAGCGGGAGAAAATGAATGAATGAATGAATACTATAAAATAATAATGCACCCATGCTAATTTTAATGAATGAAAAAACTATCTATCTATCTATCTATCTATCTATCTATCTATCTATCTATCTATCTATCTATCTATCTATCTGTCTGTCTGTCTGTCTGTCTGTCTGTCAAGAAACAACATTTGGACTGAAGATATGACATTAAATGTGCCATTAAATGTAAGTTATTTAGTGCAATAATATTAAATAAATACTGTACATCAATGTACATTACATATCCAAAGGTCCTTGTGATTTCACTACACATCCTACATCATTTCATTATAAGGCTGGTGATTGTATGACCCCGTTACAACTGACCTCCACTTACGCACAGATAGAGAGAGAAGGACAAAAAAACGAGAGAGAGATTTCCTGTCTAATCATACCACATACAGCCACAAGTCAAGGCTTAGTAAACAAAGGTGGCATAGAAGAAGAAGAACATGTAGAAAATGCATGTGGACACTAACCATCACACATAAGTATCTTCTGGAAAGGCTTTTCACTAGATTCTGGAAAATGGCTGTAGAGATTGATGCATGTTCAACCCCATTTAGTAAGTTTGTAAGGTCAACAATTGATAGTCTGGTGCACCATCAATGTTTCAAATCACCCCAAGTGGGGTTGAGGTCAGGGCTGTGTGCAGGACCATCGAGATCTTCCATGCCAACCTTTTCATAACATCTTCACAGAGCTTGCTTTGCTCACAGGAGAAAACTGGAACATGCTTGGACCTCTTAGTTCCAGGGAAGGGAAACCCTAAGTATACAGAATACCACGGTTTTCTTGACTAATGTGTGTTGAAGACCCACACTGTGTGTGTTTATGTGTGTGAGGCGCCAAATTTTTTTATCCTTATAGTGTACAAAAAAAAACCTTTTGTTAATTTGATATAAACAATTATGAGGTTTAACCGTTCTGCTCCATTCAGTTAAACTGCAGTAAACTTATTTTATTGGGTATCAGTCAGATCAATTTTAGTTTTAGTGAAGTGGTAGCTCACTAGATGCTAGACTTCTGATCAGAAAGCGATGGATTCAAATACCACCACCACCAAGCTGCCACTGCTGGGTCCTTGAGCAAGCTATTTAATCTTCAATTGCTCAGCTGTATAATTAATATAAATGTAAGTCGCTCTGGAAAAGGCTTCTGCCAAATGCCATAAATGTAAATGTTAAATTGTCTAGATACACTGAAATAGCAAGAGTGGACATTGATTTTATAATATTTCGTTAATAGAACAGCACCAAGCTACCTAACAGACCGGGATGATAAGAGCATGTAAGATATTTAGATGTATAGATAGCAGGATAGAATACTGTGCATGTGCACACCAACGACGTGTTGTGCAGAATAATCAATGCCGATTATACAATCCTTGGAAAGGTCGTTTCACAAAGTCAGGCAAAAGTGTTAGGTTGCAGTGATGAAAGCAGATAAAAAAGTAGACGTGAAAAGGGTGTGTACTGCACACAGCACCGCTTCGTGTAATGTTTCCTTGTATGATAATGAAAAAAATTATAAGGAAAAATAAGTTGAGGGGTTTTACTAAGCAAAAAAAAACAGAGCTTTGGTTTTACTATTTAAAAAAATGCACCATTTTTAGATGTCTAATGATAATAATATGTTTCTTTACATATGCAAATCATACAGTAGATCTTAAAATGAAGAAAATATTAATATAAGTAAAGCACATTTCTCTTCTAATCTAATCCAGGCATTCATCTAATGTACTGTGGTCTGGATGCAAAGGTAATTAAGCATGTTAAAAAATCAATGCATGGACTAACCTACACAATACATGCTAGTCTTTTGACGCATTGTTGCTTTTGTAGCAGATCTTCGTTGCGGTTTGTTCAACGCTCACAGACTTGCAAGTATCCTGTTACAACCCATAATATTACAACGGGTTGAATTGAATAGGAGGTGTGGGTTTGTAAGTCTGTGCGGTTGCCATTCCAGACTCCAATCCAGGCCTTCCCTGCACTCCAGCTTAATGTAGCCACACCCACCTCACATAGATGACATCAACAGGAGGCGCTTGTATAAAGTCGGATTGGAGATCGCTTGGCCGATGCCCAAATTTTGTTCTGTGATTTTGTTTTAGTGTTTTGTGATAGCTTGGTTTTGACATACGCCCATCGTACCCTTTCCCTCGTACATTAATTAGCTGTCTGAAAAAAATCACTTTATTCTATATATTTTGTTGATATATTCAATTAAATATAGCACTTTTCACAATGGACATAATTGACTTAATTTACATATAAGTAAAATATGTGTATTTATCCCTGATGAGCAAGACTGTGGCAAGGAAAACCTCTTGCCCTGATGAGCAGCCTGGGGCAACTGTTACAAGGAAAAAACTCTCCCAGATGGCATGAGGAGAAACCTTGAGAGAAACCAGACTCAAATGAGGAACCCATGCTCATCTGGGTGACACCAAGAGTGTAATTATAAAATTATAAAAAACATTACAAACACCTGAGAGTGAGAAATATTATAAGCACCGGAGTGTGTGATTATGAGTAATGTCCTTTCCTTAGTCGTATACATTCAATTGGAGTTGTTGAAGCAGGTGCTCCTGAACAACTCAAAAATTTGCTTAACATCTGAGATCATTAGAGATTTAACACCAACTCCTGCATGCCAGAGCCTTTTAATGTGCAATGGTAGAGAAACAGCAGATGTAGAATGTTTTGTGTATTGATAAAGAGGCTGTTTATCCTTATAGTACAATGTCCAAAATCTTCATGACCTGGGATCCACCTGGAGCTGAAACATCTGTAGATGACTCGGTATCCTCCGGGGGTCGGCATCCTCCGACATTATAATGCATTATAATATTTGTTTTCTGTGTATTGGGCTGTATATTCGGTACCTTCCTGAATAGATCCGAATACCGCATACTGTACACACCTATTCATCTTACATCCACCACCCCGTGCCTTAAATCACACTGTGAGCCCCAACCTTACACTGGGTTGTAACAACCTTTACAGGTCTGATTATTTATATTATAACATGACTTGCTAGAAGAAGACATCCGTTCAGGAACTGCAGTTATAATCGACTGGTAAGGTGATGTAAAACCAGTGTGAAATCAAAACGTGGCAATGGTTCATCATTAAAAATAACTGCTATTTTTCAGGAACTGTTATTTTTCCTATCTAACAAGCCATCACACGTTTATTAAAATGCCCTTGGTTTTTTCTCATCACTTTTCTTGTTTCAATGCCCAACTAATCAAACACCAGTTATCATTATGCATAGTATTCAGAGTTCTTCCCTCATTTATCATGCTTGAACTCTGGCCATTTGAGTTAAGCACTACTAACAGGAACAGAGCAACGCTGCAGTTCCTTATTTTCAAGTAAACGGGTGCTCTTATAGATAAGAAGTTTACGAAGCGTTAATTATAAAAACATGACTTGAGACAGTGGGACAGTGTGTATTCACAGTTTTATTGTTCGCTTCACCCTTTCACTATAGGGACGTACTGCTTGGACTTGTCTGCAGAGTGTATGGATTTTCTCAATGACAAAACAGTAGACAGAAAGAACATCAACCATATTTGAGGTTACACCAGACACCAGTGAATAGGGATGTCCAGCCTCTTGTTACAAAGACAAGCCTGCTGCTGTCTCAAAAGTTTGTATCCACGGTGACCTTTTGAAATCGGCTCTTATGAAGGGTTACCAGTTACTATGGAGGCTGGGAACTTCAACCGGATCGATAAGATTATCTAGGCACAGCCAGCGCCAGAGCTATCTCAGTCTCTGCATCAGGTCTCTGGTCATGCCTTGTGCACCAGATGTTCAATTTACTGTTGCAGCTAAAGAAAGAGTGTCAGGCAAACGTGACTACTGTTGAGTAGGTTTATTACACAGCAACATGGGTTCATGCTTAGTGTGCACAGTGTGCGATCAGACACTTACCTCACGACTGACCTTTAAAGAACAGATTCTAATCTATTTCGATGTGTTCTAATGTTTGTAAAATATTGTATATATACATATATATATGCAGCAGATCCAGTTGAGATTAGAGAGTGAAGGAGTGAAGGAAAAGCAGCCAACAAGCACTTAACAACGAACTACTCAATA
Source organism: Silurus aristotelis (assembly GCF_946808225.1). Taxonomy (NCBI): domain Eukaryota; kingdom Metazoa; phylum Chordata; class Actinopteri; order Siluriformes; family Siluridae; genus Silurus; species Silurus aristotelis. The sequence goes on from NC_139583.1 coordinate 27,324,390, forward strand.
TTGTTGGAATGCACAATGGTTTGACGTATGATTTTCCGTTCGTACACTTATGATAGCGATACGAAAAAATTATAATAAGATTTTTCATACTGATCACGATTCTATAAGACTCCTCTGTATGCTCAGCCATATATCCACTTACAATATATATATATATATATATATATATATATATATATATATATATATATATATATATATATATATATATATATACTGTATATAGGTTATGATATACAGTAGATACAGTGTATATAGTTGATTACTACAGTATTAGGTTAGCTTATTATACCAAACTTACTGTAAGACCCTTACTTTTGATTCAATTGACACACAACCCTGCCCCCTTCCACGCACACATACACACACACACACACACACACACACACACACACACACACACAGTGTGATCAGAGTGTCTTCAATCTGGGTCATCCACTGTGAATTTGTGAAACGGTAGTGAGATATTCAAGCATTCGGCTCAGGCTCAGCAGTTTCCAATTCCAGGGAATGAAGTGGACACCACCAGAACGTATCAATCAATGTATTGTTTGTAAGCCTGGTAATTCTGACACATTTGCAACCCTCAGCTCAACTCATGCCATTTTTCCATGCTGCTCTGGTCAGCATTTCTGAGACTGAAGCAACGTCTTTGCAGACTGTTCACACACCAGTACTTTGTCAAGGTCTGGATGTTTTTCCTCTGTAGACTACAGTGTGCGAGAGACAACTCCAACTGTAGGGTTGTCTGGATGCAGCTGTGGAAAAACACCTTCTGGTCCATGATAAGAAGCGAATATCAAGAGACTTGGGTTGAATAAGGTAAACATTAAACTTTTGACAGTGAAATCAACAGTCCAGGAAAACTTTTCTTTAAATACCTGGTCCATCAAAGTCTGGCAGGTTTCCAGAATTGAATTTGAGTCATGTTTAACTTTGAACTGTCACAATGCATATTTCTAATAGCAAACCAGAGGTAACAGTTATGAGGAAAAAAGTTCTAGGGAAAGGAAACATTAAACTGAATTGATTAAATGAAAAAAAAAAAAAACGTTCTTATTTGTTACTCTGGTTTACTGGGTTCTCCCATTTCATCCCACTGATCAAAAACTTTCAGCTATGCAGATTAGCTATGTTTAATTTCCCTTAGGTGTGAACAAATACTCAAAGTTCAATGAATAGGCTACAGACTTACGAAGACCCTAAACATGTAGAAGCGGTTACTTAATAAATGTTGGATGATAATTGATAATCTTTGGAGTATCTTCAGCTGCATTACGAATATTAGCTAATGGTCATTTTCTCTACATCTCATATGTATTCTCTCGCATATATATATATATATATATATATATATATATATATATATATATATATATATATATATATATATATATATATATATATATATATATTTATTTATTTTATTCCTCATACATACTGCTGTGGGACTTTTCATGATTTCTTCAAGAATCTCATAGTTTTCAGATTGTTTTTTTGACAAGAGGCAATTTTATTTGAAAATATGAATACAGAATCACATGCAATTTATGAACAAAACTTTCTAATTGAAGTAAAGCCTTGGTGGGTTTGTGTTTCTATTTTGACGGAATGTTGGTTGTCCTTTGCCCAAGGTAAGATCTTATCTTTTCTTGACAATGGAACCCCCTTATTACCGGCCTGATTTTAAGTTTAACTGAAAAGCAGACGAAATATTGCAAATGCGATATATTTTAAGCATTTACTTTTTTTTTTTTTTTTGACCACAGCAGTGAATCAGGACAAAAAAAGAGATTAGACTCAGACCCTATGTTGCTAGTGGCACTTATCACCACGGGGTGGCTGACCTGGAAAAATGTAAAAATAATTAAATACAAGAAATAGAAAAGTGCAGCTTTCAAAAATTCACAAGAAACCGTGAGCACAACTAGAAGTGAATTTATAGTATTCTGGTTGAAGAGGGAAAAAATATCATTATTCTTTCTACATTCGAACAATACTAAATATGTTGAATAAGACGGCTATTCAAAAGTACAAATGTACAGTATACAGGTGCGATTGTGCGATCAAGCAGAAAGGTGAGACTTGAGCATAATTTTTTCGCCTGCACAGTTTATTCATTTCTCACACATATAATTCAAAGTCAGTTCAGGCTACAGGATATGAATTATACTGTTAATTCGCCAGCAACTGGAACCAAACTGTAATCTCGTATTTATTTGTCACACTGGCTGCATCAGTCGCTTGTCCTTGCTTGTTTCCATTTTACTTGAAGCGACAATTAATACAAGCACACTAAGCACACTGAGCATGCACATCACGGCCTTTCGAAAAAAGATTTTTCTTCATTCGAGCAGTCGTCACTCACCGATAATGATAACAAATGATAAAAAGAACAATTCAAACCAGCGCATCAGTTCCGTATGAACGCTGATTGGATGTCTAGCCATCTTGGATGTAATTACCCTATAATCATCAGATTGCCATCATCCTAAGCACCACTATCGTAATCACTGCCAAGGTTATTAATTTGGAAGTAAGAGCTCATTTGCAAGTCGTGTAATATTCATGTGGATTTGAAGAAGGAGGGGAAGACTATTGCCCTATTCTGCCCTGAGTACTTCGGTTCAGTACTACGTTCAGCCACCGAAAGCATTAGATTTACATTTCCTTCATGTTCGTACACGAGGAGAACTGAATATTCAGAGTGCATTATTTTAATAAAGCATAGAAACAATGCTTAATTTACATAAAGACTTTTTTTTTGTGAGATTACAGCTATCGTTTAAAAAAATTATTACTTGTTCCAGTATATGAAACGGTCGTGCTAAAAATCATGATTGCCGATCTCGACGAAGGATAGACTTGCAGTTTAATGAAAATGTCTACGTTCTGCTTTGAATGTCATCAATCAGGTGACCTGGGCATGTGCAGAAAATGGGAACGCATTAACGGGAATTTGTTTTTCACATAAGAGTCGAAATGGAAATAATGCAATGGTCTTTCTTCAAAAACAGGTAAAAGGGTGTCATTTTCTTTTTGTACATTTTCATGAGCAATAGCTTTGCAACTCACATAAAAATGCAAAGCCACAGCCTGAGAAAAGAGGGGTAGCTCAGTGGTTATTGTCAGAGAACCACTAGCCACGCCTCCCTCCATCACTCAACACTCTTGTTCAGCCTCTTCCTCCTACTAATCACCTACACCTGTCCTCCATTGACCATCCCCTATATAAGGTTTCCTATTCCCCTTCACTCACCAGTTATGACCATAGATCACCCAGACTTCCTAGTGCTCTTGTTCCCTGTTCTTCCATGCTCCTGGCTACGTTTTGCTACAGTCTCTTCTCAAGCTCTCCATGTGTGTGCATGTTTAGACCAATAAAAGACGTTCTATTTTACTCCTGGTTTCTGACGCCTGGTCTATCCGTGACAGTTATGATGTTGGACTTCTGATTTAAAAGGTTGTGAGTTTAAATCCTAGCACCTCTGAGCTGCCAGTGCTGGGGCTTTGAGCAACTTAACCATCAACTGCTTAATTGTATAAATGTATGTATGAATAAGATATTTGTAAGTCGCTCTGGATAAGGGCGTCTTCTAAACGCCATAAATACAATTTTATCAAAAGATATATTTAAAAAATGTGATCCAGTATCCAGAATGATCGCTTACTCTATCCAAAATCCGATAATCCGCCAATACCACAGCCATATTTGTAGTTTAGTTTGCTGTCCTCCGATTGGCAGCTTTTAGAATTAAAAATTCAAAATAGCCCTTGTTTGTCACATACTGTATACATTATAGCACAGTGAAAATCATTTCACTGTTGGGGTCAGAGCACATGGTCAGCTATAGTACAACATTCCTGGAGCCAAGAGGGCTAAGGGTCGCAGCTTGGCAGTGCTGAATGTTGAACTTCTGACATTCTAATCGGTAACCCATAGCCTTAACCGTGAGCCAATACTGCCCCAAAACGAGATGCTTCATACAGTTCTCGTCACATGCACTTTACAGCACAGTGAAGAGAATGTGTTGAGAATGTTGAGAAGCTAGGGTCGGAGCACAGAGTCAGCCATGTTACAGCACCCCTGGAGCACAGAGGATTAAGGGTTCCAAGAATGCCAGTTTGGCAATACAAGGGCTTGAACCCCAACCTTCTGATCCTACCGTAGAGCTTTCACGACTGAGTGATCAGTCAGACATTTCTGACACTTCAAAAATTGTTCATTGTTTGTCTTCGTCTTCGGTGCTGGAGAATGTCATGTATCCGAAGAAATTCCTTGTTTTACGATTTGAAATTGAAATTCTACACTGATAAGCTTCTTTTCCACTGATTACATTGTAGTTACATTTAAATTACATTACATACATTTTGTAATTGTTTCTTTCGGATACACAGATTTTTCAGAAATCTGGTCATTAAGCCATGAACAGTACAGCAGGTCAAATTTAGATCTTAATAGGTAGGTCATATCTGGCTAACTGGATCTTTTCTATTTCTGATAAATACCAATAACGTGTGTTTATTTGATGACATTTCACCCTAAGTGAATACTTATATACATCACCACATTGAAATGAGGGCATCTTTTACTTTTAATCCCAAAGAAAAAAAAACATGAGTGCAGGCATGCTAGAGAAATTTCTCATGAGGTGATCGATTTGTGCATTTAGGAAGATATTAGTGTTATTATTTGTGTTCTGCTGTGTTTTCAGCTCTCTATTTATTCCTGCTTCTTTCTATCTCTCTTTCTCTCTCTCCATCGCTGTGTTTTCTTTCCCTACAGGACAGATTGTATTGTTCAAACTGGGTCTGTGGAATTAGTCATGGACCACTGGTTCGCATTTCCCCACAGAGAGCCGAAGTGTGTGTGTGTGTGTGTGTGTGTGTGTGTGTGTGTGTGTGTGTGTGTGTGTGTGTGTGTGAGAGAGTGAGTGTGTGTGGAGTTGGCCCAATATCATGTGGTACAGAATAAATCAGATTTTAAACAATAATGGCTGCAGCCGCAGTGCCCAATTGTTTGTCTACTTAGCAAATCAATAGCCATATTGTTGCTGTCCAGACGAACCGCAAGCACACAGTCTCGCCAATCCGGAAGGAATTTCCACAGGTGGACTCTTATGACAACGACAACAGGGCTCTGCTTAGGTCATGGCTGTTCTACATTTTTTTCTGATGACTCTGAAATGACTGAAATTTGTAACACAAAGGACCAAAAAAAAAAAAAAAAAAAAAAAAAATATATATATATATATATATATATATATATATATATATATATATATATATACTGTATATATACTAACATTATGCCTAAAGAATTGTTAAGTACTGTCAATTAGTTCATGTTTGTTTTCATGTTACCTCAAATCTCTTCATCTGTAAATTTCAGTGAACCCATTTCCACTGTAGCCTCCTGTAGCTTCCTGTTCTTGGCTGACAGGAATGAAACCTGGAGTGGTCTTCTGCTCTGGTAATCTGTCTTTCCAACTAATCCATGTTGTCTGTTTGAGGATGCATTTCTCCTCACTGTAGATAAAAACAATGCTTCCAAATCAAGCCCCCAAAATCTAGTGGAACATCTTCCCATAAGAGTGGAGGTTATTATAAGAGTAAATGAGAATTCACTGCGGAATGAGATGTTCAGGTTGATGTTTCAGGTGTCCACAAATGTGTGTCATTCATTTTTAGTGCCTATAAGTTTGTTCCTTATAACTGTAAGGTTATCCCTAATGAGCGAGCCAGTGGCGACTGTGGCGGGGAAAAAGTCCGAGATCGCGTGAGGAAGAAAATTTGAGAGGAACCTGACTGAAAAAGGGATCAAATGTCCATTCATTACAGTTCAATCATTGCTGATGTGTGCAGCCTGTGGTCCTGATCCCTTGTAGTAGACGGTTGATATTAATGACAGTCCAAATCCATCCTTAAAATTCTTGTATGTCTATGTAATGTATGCCCCACCTAATTATTACTTTCCATACCCATAAAGTATCCATAATTCCATTCAAAATAAAAAGTCACACTGCAAAATGATTGACAAAAACCCCAGCAAAAAAAGCATTCTGGACCAGAATTCAGGGTTTTCACAGACACTGACTACTCTTCTGCTAATGCTATTGTTTACAGATTTATTCCAAATATGTTTTACCATCGGATTTTTCATACAAATAAGTGATATTAAAAGAAATATTGACTTGCACCCTTCAAATATATTTCATTTATACCCTCCAAGTCCTTAATGCTAATTTGTTCAGATAATTCAAAAAGCTCTTGCTGTGCAGATGATGATTTACAGATCAAATGAGATTGCAAAAAAAAAACCCACCACACTCTGATTTCTTAACTTTTACAAAGTCACACATTACCGTGTAACCTTTCCTACACCCGAATGGATCATTTGTAGAATTTGGATTCAGGATTCTGAACCTGAGCACCGAACCTCTTCTGCCCAAACATCAATAGCGGTGGGTCAAAATGAAAGGTCTTTTTTTTTGGTCCGTCAGGATAATTTGTAAACCCTGAACCCCACCACTGTGCTGCACTTTAAACAAGTCTAACTCAAAAAACATTCATTTATCATAGCAGTGCTGATGTTATTATTGCTTACATGAGTAAGGTCATCAGGGCTGTGTTGGGTGTAGAAGGCAATGTTTTAATGAGGGATTAAAATAAGAACAAAAAAGAATAAAAAGAAGGGAAAAAAACGTTAATGAGACAGGCTGTCATACTTATTCTCATCAGAGATTCCTTTTTTTTTTTTGTATGCGTAAATCCTGAGAAATCCGTTGTGCTGTTGCACTAATCAAATTGTATCGTGAACTCTTACAGCTCCAACAGTCACTAAAGTGGAAATTTTGGGTGTTTTATTTTTTGTTTTTTTTGCAAAAGAGTAAACATGTTTGGTAGATTAAGGTTGTTAAATGCACCTCTGAAGGTGATGCAGTGCTTTGCCAGTACACATCAGAAACAGATAAAGGCTTTAGGAAGACAGGGATGGCAATGCAATGCATTTTGGAAAGTAACAAGTGAATAAAATTGCTCTTGGTTTTTGATTGCGACTAAAAGTAATCACTGGGAAGATGCCCAAACTTTATAAACAAACGATTACTGTTGCTTTCAAAAACATTTGATTTAATTTAACTCCTATTTTTATTTTAATACCCTTGATTCTCATTTTAAAACAAATTGAACCATACAGAAATGTCACTTGTTTAAAAAAGGATTTATTTTCTACACAAACCTGGTACATTTTATTTAACAAACTAAATTAGCAGTTCTGCCCTGATTATAAAAAACTTTCTTCTCCCATTAGGGGTCGCCACTGCGGATCATCCGTATTCATGATCCGCATGTTCGATTTGGCACATGTTTTTACGCTGGATGCCCTTCCTAATGCAACCCTTCCCATTTATCCGGGCTTGGGACCGGCACTAAGAGTGCACTGGCTCGTGCAACCCTAATGGCCGGGCCGCAGTGGTGAGATCGCCGGATCCTAGCCACTAGACCACCAGGGAACCTTTCTGCCCTGATTATAAATAATAAAAAAAAATTATTAAAAGGTTTAAAAGTAGCTTGAAAATTCACTTTTTAAATAAAATACTGTACCATTGAGCTCCCACTATCCCCATAAACTTCACACATACCGGTCTCTAGAGTTACACCAAATGGTGCAAAAACTGAAAAACACTCATTTTGCAAATAAAAACTCCTTGCTCTTTAGAAAAGGGATGTGACCAGAATCCCATAGTTGAAAGTTTGCTTTGCTGACATAATAACACGTTTTATTTTTAACTGGGAAGAGCAGAAAAGCATCTCAGAATGCACAAAGCATGTTGGTGTTGAGGAGGATGGGCTACAACAGTGGGACATAAAAAACTGGAATCTGAGGCTACACTGGGTTTCAGTTGACTTTCTGTTATATATATATACACACAAACACACACACATATATTTGTCAGTGTGTGTGTGTGTGTGTTGAAGTATATATATTAAAAAAATTGAAAAAAAAAAACACACTACACACCCACTGTTATTCACACGTAAAGTTAAATCATTAGTGTCATCCTAAGTCCTTGTTAATGGAGTCAAGGTCATGCACGAGGGCCCAAAAGACATGCAGCATGTATAATTACAGTTGCTTGACTGAAGCTTCGAATTATATAATTGAAAAGCGATAAACAGCGCTGAGATTGTCTGCGTTTAGCTCTTCTCCATCTGGCTGGCAGATGGCTCATATGGCCAACACTGTAGGAGCTTCTGTATTTTAGGTGTGTGTGTGTGTGTGTGTGTGTGTGTGTGTGTGTGTGTGTGTGTGTGTGTGTGTGTGTGCGAATGAGTGGGTGAGCGTCAGTATGCGCCGAATCTGTGACATGCTCACATTATAACAATGGGACCGATCAAAGTATGCTTAGAGGCAAATGTACGCAGGGCATTTTGACAACTCCTGCAAATGATATAGAAAGGGAGAGATAGTAATATGATAAATAAGAGAGAATGAGAGGCTATAGAGGGTTAAAGGGCCTTGTGCAGGGGCCCCAGGAGTGAAAGCTTGGCAATACCAGGGCTTGAACCCTCAACCTTCTAAACAGTACCCCGGAATCTTAAGCTTTCACCACCCCTGAGGGCCTTCAGGTTGGTAGGGTTCTGTTTTTGGTTTCAATCTTGTGCAGAAATCTGCAGGAAGTCAGAGAAGGGAAGGTAGAAATGGGTTCGTGGAATTGGTTGACAGAAGCTTGAGAACAAACGGTCATGAATGATGGTCTGCTCACATTCAGGTTTTCTCTCCACATGCCTTTGGGCGGCTTGTGTCGCCCGTCTGTAACATAAATATCCCCTCTCTTCCTTTCAGTCCCTTCCTGATTCTCCACACCTCCTTGGGCTCTCTCATCTCATCCTGCCAGAGGTTTGCCTACAAAAACCTGTCAGCTCCGTTATTACATACACATACACGACTCTATACATCTTTTAGCTCTCATCTTCCCATCTGCTTGCTTCAGCTCCTTTTCACCAGTCGTGCTGAGCTCCTCTGAACTTCTTTCAGTCTTCATACCAGTGTTTTTTATCAGCTTCTTCTCCTCTCCTGGAGCTCCAGGCCATGCGGTACAGAGACACTGACCTGAGGCCATACAGTGTGATCACTGAGTGCAGATTGATCGATGTGGGTATAGGTAATCAAGAAAATCTCCCAGCCAGATAGAGCTCCTCAGTCTATTAAAGTTAGACATCTGCTCTTGTCCTAAAGCTGAGGAACTCACAGAAGGTTATCCAGTAAATGCTAGATTGGATGAGAAGCTGATAAGAATCTCTTTCTCTTTCTATCTCCCTCTGTCTTTGGATCTTACCGATTCATCCAGATGCCCTACCTCTGGATGGAGTGTTTTCAAAATCTCAGACACTTTGTGCAGCTGGAGATAGTTCCAACTCAACAGCCTAAAGATGAATTTACTGAGCAACTGAATAACTATAAGAATGGATTTGGACCGTAATTATTCTTAGTCTAGTATAAAGGTTTCAGGACCACAAGCTGCTTGAACAGTGCTTCATTTAAGCGTCTATCACTGAACACCTCAACAATGATGGACCTGTAATGAATGGACTTTTGGTGTCACCCAGATGGGAATGGGTTCCCTTTTGAGGCTGGTTCCTCTCAAGATTTTTTTCCTCATGGCATCTCAGGGAGTTTTTCGTCGCTGGCTTACTCATTAGGAATACAATTTTATAGATACTAAACAAGTACATTCTTTGTTACAACTTTATAACCACTTTATCTCTGTAAAGCTGTTTTAAGACAATGTCTATTGTTAAAAGCGCTTTACAAATTAAATTTAATATTGAATTGAATTCCCAAACTTGTGCCGTGATATATGATTTGACCATCCATGTCATTTATAAGAAAATAAAAAGAGGCGAGTGGGGGGATACCATTTGTAAAAACTTTAAAAAATTAAGGACCAGCTTCATGTCTCTCATTTGAAGTCACTAAATAGCTGCATTAGACATTGAACTCTACTGAACAGCTTAAGTGTAATTGAATAGTTTTTCATTGTATTATAAGTTTTGCTGAACACGAACTTCGATTCATTATGCAGTTAACAGATTTATACCTTTTTATGTATTTGTTTATTTATTTTTAAGCATGGAATTGGAAGTTTCTGTAATCTTGCTGAGACAAATGTTTGCACTTTTAATGAAAATAAAATTAGGATTCTCATACTGATAAATTACATATTAATAATAACATGTTTGGCATTCATTTATCAAATGTCTAAGAAGTATTAATGGTAATGGCTGACTGTTGATGATCATTGTGGGAGAATTAAGTGGCTTGGATGGATGGATGGATGGATGGATGGATGGATGGTTGGATGGATGGATGGATGGATGGATGGATGGATGGATGGATGGATGGATGGATGGATGGATAATTGGATGGATGGATGGATAATTGGATGGATGGATGGATGGATGGATGGATGGATGGATGGATTGATGGATGGATGGATGGATGGATGGATAATTGGATGGATGGATGGATAATTGGATGGATGGATGGATGGATGGATTGATGGACGGATGGATGGATGGATAATTGGATGGATGGATGGATGGATGGATGGATGGATGGATGGATGGATGGATGGATGGATGGATGGATAATTGGATGGATGGATGGATGGATGGATGGATGGATGGATGGATGGATGGATGGATGGATGGATGGATAATTGGATGGATAATTGGATGGATGGTTGGATGGATGGATGGATAATTGGATGGATGGATGGATGGATGGATGGATGGATTGATGGACGGATGGATGGATGGATAATTGGATGGACGGATGGATGGATGGATAATTGGATGGATGGATGGATGGATGGTTGGATGGGTTGGTGGATGGATGGACTGACAGATAAATGGACAGACAGATGGATGGGTAGATAAAAGACAAAACATTAAACACATTAATAAATAAAAAAGGGAGGTCAGTTTTAAATATCACATTCTTCTGGATGATTATAAATGGTGTATGACTATTATGTAAAAACCTGACTTTATATTTCTTACCTATTTTCTAAATAGGTTATTGAACATAACTGAAAGTGAAGCTATTTATACTGTTATAATAAGAAGAAAATCTTTATTCTAAATAATTATAAATTTTTTGACACGTACTTTGCATTTCCAAGCAGATACTGATGTATGAAACACCGTCACATGAATGTCATTGATAAAGAATGAGCACAAACATTTTTGTGAAATATTTACACACTACTATGGTATACAAGAAAGTCTCCTACTACAGGTAGGTTGCAGAGTTGCTGTCTTTTATTTTTTATTTTTTTTTTTTACAATGAACAAGACGAGGAAAATCTTTCTTTAAATCTATTTTAACTTTATTTTGATCTCCAGACGAGACTTATAATATAAAACATTAATGGGGTGGACCCTTTCACTGCTGCCAGCCTTAACTCAGTAACTCTCTCATGGACTTGAACAAGGCATTTCACTGCTGATCCCAGAGACTGGAACATTTACAAAGTGTAAGCGCAGTCTTACAAGGGTTTTTTAGCTTTCAGCTGTAATACTGCTAGTAAGTGAAAACCCACAAGACACAAATCTGTATTTATCCTGCGGGATTTCAACGAATGATAAAGTCTGCCTAAATATGGCTTCTGAATATGAACAAAAAGCTTTGAGTAGAACAGTGGCTGGTTATCATCATGAGGATATGACCAGTGATCCTTTTTAATATTATAGCTTAAAAATGGTATGTGTCTTTGCCTGGATGTGAACCAGCAAAACCCAAATGAGGCTTGCAAAATGAAATACAATTATATAAAATATAAAAATGATATAATAATGTGAGAACAATTGTGGTGAAACAAGGTACAAATGAGCACCGTAGAACAACGAAGCAAAAGAAAATGAAAGCGGAATCAGACAAAACAATATACATCCATTCTATACATACAAATGGCCACTTTAAAACACTTCTATACACTTGTAATCTATAGAAATACAGTATTCGAATTGAAGATGCTGCAATTTTTATTGGGAGAGACGAAGATGGCTAGGATTAAAAATGAATCCTGAGACCATGGCAGGTAGGACGTTTTTGAGACAAGATGATGAAGTTGTGGACATGTGCAGAGGAAGGACATGGGGTATATACAATAGGATGGAGATGTCAGCTAGGAGGAAAAACAGGAAGGCCAAGGAGGAGCTTATGGATGTGGTGATGGAGGTGCAGGTGGTTGACTTGAAAGAGGCAGATGGAGACAACAGAATGATATGGAGATGATAGAAGAAGAAGATTGTACATATTTTGCTACTCTTGTGTTAATGAGCCTGGGCACCACAGCATACGAATTCTATTTACCCACATTTAATTTTATTAGATGTTATCAGATGCGACTAAAGAAATGTGCTGTATAAAGCTGTGTTCCAACGCAGCTGTCTAACATCCCGAAGCCACTTTACTTTCTGTCAGCAGCAAAATTAAATGATTCAAAATCTTATCTTTTAAGTCTTCATAAAAAGAGCCATTTTTAAGACCAAAAGCACATGCAGTACTAAGAGGATTTATATAACATCTGGGGAATCATCAGTGATTCCTTCACTGTGAAGATGCAAAGAACTGAGCAGAGCAGAAGCACCTGCACACCACACAGCAGGAGGCAGACACTGTTCCTGCCTTTCCATGCACCAGTGAAGGGGTTTATTTCTTTTCTTTCTTTCCCCCCTTTCTGTCACTTTCCGTATGTCACGAATGCGTTTCAAGACGAGACATCAGCCTGCTTTTCTCCTGGTTTATATTTTCCGCTTTTTCACATTCAACTAAGAAGAACGATAGACAGACAGACAGACAGACAGACAGACAGACAGACAGACAGACAGACAGACAGACAGATAGATAGATAGATAGATAGATAGATAGATAGATAGATAGATAGATAGATAGATAGATAGATAGATAGATAGATAGATAGATAGATAGATAGAAGAACGATAGACAGACAGACAGACAGACAGACAGACAGACAGACAGACAGACAGACAGACAGACAGACAGATAGATAGATAGATAGATAGATAGATAGATAGATAGATAGATAGATAGATAGATAGATAGATAGATAGAAGAACGATAGACAGACAGACAGACAGACAGACAGACAGACAGACATACAGACAGACAGACAGACAGACAGACAGACAGACAGATAGATAGATAGATAGATAGATAGATAGATAGATAGATAGATAGATAGATAGATAGATAGATAGATAGATAGATAGATAGATAGATAGATAGATAGATAGATAGAAGAACGATAGACAGACAGACAGACAGACAGACAGACAGACAGACAGACAGACAGACAGACAGATAGATAGATAGATAGATAGATAGATAGATAGATAGATAGATAGATAGATAGATAGATAGATAGATAGATAGATAGATAGATAGATAGATAGATAGATAAAGTGGTACTACTATTAGATCTGCTGTACACAATTAATTAAAACCTTCTGAGCAGAGTCAATAATTTATCAACACTGTGGTAAAAATGGTTTAATTAATGATTGTAAAAAATATATATCTAAAAAATGACATCTTGCACTTCAATTTTTTTGTTTTTACATTTTTTAAGATTTAAAGATGTTTGACAAAAACAAATAAATATAATTACTCTTCTATGATTATAAATATATCACTAAATATCTGGTATTCACAAGCAGCAGCTCATAACCAGCGGCAGACCAATATGAATAATGACATACTGTAGCCTCAAACAAATATAAAGAAGCGGGTACACATGACTTACTGTATGTTTCAGGCTACAATCTAGTGAATTTTTCCCCGCAGCACTGTAACAGGCAGTTGAGAATGCAATCATTCAGGAGTTATTTTGGACCGGTATTAGATGTACTTTTCTTTTGTGTTTGAGGAAAACCAGGATCGACAGTTTTGAGCAAAATATCCAGGCCAAGTACATACCCAAAGCCACACAAAAAACTGAAAGTAGCCTGAGAGATTTAGTTACAGTAAAAAAAGAAGATATTGTTCCTTTTTTTTTTCACTGCGTTTCTAGACAGTATTTACTCGAACTTTTTTTCTCCTCTCTTTTTGCTTCTTCTCTATAGAGCAAGCATAAGACTGGAAAAAGCATGTGCTATTAGCGCTCATTGCAGTTTTCTTAGAGCATCAATAATAACTCCAGGAAGCTCAATGAAGAATGTGATCGGGCAACATTCAATACAATTCAATTCAGTTTTATTTGTATAGCACATTTTAAGAATGGACATTGTCCAAAAGCAGCTTTACAGAAGTAAATAGATCATGAATGTTATTTTTGCATTTATCAATCAATCCATAGAAGTTTATCTCGATTGAGTAAACCGGTGGTGACATTGGCAAGGAAAAACTCCCTGAGATGGTATAAGGAAAAAACACTAAAAGCTCGTAGAAATGGATTTTGCTGTGGCCGGTCGGTAATACAAATGTGACATAGTTCGGGCAATTAGTGTACAATGTAAACAATGCAGGACAAAGACAAGAACAAGAAAATCAAAGAGCAGAACAATTTGTGAATAATTCGCAGATAATCTGACCTCAATACTTTCCTTATCCAGGACATAACTTACAGCTTGGTGGTGCTGGTATTTGAACTTCTGGCTTAGAGTCCAATGCCTTAACCACTGACCTGCCCCCTCCCCCATAAGGGGTAACATTCTTATGTGTTATCACAACATTCTTAAATGTTTGATATAGGGCCAGTGTGGACCCCGGTGGCCATATTGCATTAACAAAACAAGAATGTGACAATGAAAATAAGTTTGTGTTCCATAATTACACAGACATGAATGTAAAAGTGCGTAGACAGTTTAATTACATTTAATAAGCAAATATGAATAATATCTGGAAAGGGTCTAACAGTAAACTGCGTATAAAATGCCGGACGGCATCGCATCAACACATTGGCTTAGCCAATCAGATTTTAAAACAGAAGCTAACTATTTTATGAACACATCCTTATTAGTATGGGTCTGTCATCCAGAATGAGGGCACACTCATGTTTTTTAGAATAATCGCAACAGCTCAGGTGGTGGATATTCCAACAACACGATCAGTATGCATTCCACTTGCATTGTGTGTGTGTGTGTGTGGGAGAATGTGTGTGGGAGTGTTCTGTCTCATTACATGAGTCCGGCAAATCCAGTAGGAGTGCAAGGGTGAGGGCAGTGGTGCAGCATGGGAAGAGTTTGAATACACACCATCTCCACAGTGCAATTAAAAACCTCCCCCTGAGCCGTTCAATCAGAACAGCTGTAATTAGACAGCGCTCGCTCACTCCCAAGTAGGGCATCACTGCTTTAGCTTATTCAGCATTTGTATCGACATTCAATTCCTTTTTCTTCAACCCTCAGTGGAGAGCGCTGAATATTTGTGAAATTGGAAAAGGTGCCGTTTCACTTAGTTCACCTTAAACAATGCAAAGAACCACTCTTTGTTACTACCTCCCAAGAAAGCAACTACGAGCAGATCTATGTGATATTCGTCATTATTAGTTATCTTTTAGTGTTTTTAAATCTGCTCCTAAAATATTTTTTCAGGGTAGCTTTCAGATGATTTTTTTTTAATTTTGCAATGTTTATTTTATTTAATTATTTATTATTATTATTAATAATAATAATAATAATAATAATAATAATAATAAATATTATTATTAATATTATTTTTTATTTATTGTTTTTATTTATTATTTTTATGCTTGTAAATGTAACTGTGTAAATGGAAAATGTGCGCAACTTTAAAGGTCATTATATAAAATAAAGATAATTAGTATAATAATATTAATAATATTAATAATATTAATAATATTAATAATAATAATAATAATAATAATAATAATAATAATAATGTTTAATGGTAATTGTTTACCAATAGGAGAGGTTTATTAAGCACTTTTAGCAGATCCTCAGCCGATATCATGCTTCTAAATTCATTAGCTGAAAGCTTATTGGACTAGAAGTCCAATTAAATTAAATAAAATGTTATTTGTAGAGTGTTTTTTACAATGTCTCAATGCAACTTTACAGAGGTGCTTAGCGCTAATAAAAGAATGTATGCGTTTGTTTCTTGCAATTGTTGGTTTATTTATGAGTGAGCCAGTGGTGACTGTGGCAAGAAAAACCCCCAATTGAAGAGAACTCCATCCAGAGGGTGTTGGGATGAATCAGGCAACCATGAAGAGTGGATAGGAGAAATGGATATGTTGGGTCAGAAATTTTTTACATACTGTTCACATCATTTTATTTTCTCCGGTCTGAATTGTGACATGGTATCTTTTGTTTTTCCGTCCTTGGATCAAAACTCATCTTTCTAGTTCAAGTGCTAATGTGAAGCGAGAGTGGGAGTATGTGACCTGAATCCCCCGGTAGTAAGGGTGTATGATTTTTCTGATGAAGAGAAACAGACTGGTCATCTTTCCCTTTCATATTCATGTCAGTATCTCTAATTTCACGTCTACTATTTGGTCAGTATGAACCGTCATGTTCCACATTGCCATTGCTAGAACTAAAATAACATCTTATGATCTACAATCCAAATTATTGAACTGTTGTTACTGGATTCCATCTCGAGTCGGTTCCGGCAGGCTGCAATTTCCTATTTGTTTCATCATACGCATGATAATATGGAGAAGATCCAGTTATAACATCTGTGGGAAAGTGTTTCATGTTGGCGTGGTTGCCATATTCGGGGCTGCCGTTGCATCACTTCACTGCAGTGACGGATAAATCCGTCCGCCGCGTAAGATTTTAAATAAGTTGTTATGTTAATGAGCCACTGGTGAGATTTTGAAGGCGAAATAGCTCGAGAGCATCTATAAAGAATGCTGTGATTTCTTTGCGATGGAACGATACGATCTGATTGTTACAAGGAGACCCGAAGTGTAAATATGTGTATAATGTCTCAGGACAATACTGATTGTACAAATAGTGCACAATCAGTCTCAGGAGAAAGAGGACGTAGTGGAGAAGTGCTCTGTGATAAGGCTGGGAATAAGATAGAAGAAAATGTTCAGGACTGTGCTGGGAGAAGAAAAAAACTCATCATTGTTCATCATCTGACAATTCAGTCAAAAATAAATATAAAGTCTGACACTTTGGCTCCGATGGAAAGTTTTGTTTATTTCAATCACACTTCACCTCTGAGTCTATTTCATCATCGTAATCAACATTCATCTAAGTAAGAGATAAACTGTCTGAGAACTTTCACACCCAATTTGCTTGGATAATACTTTACATTACAGTGATCGTATACAGATTGAATTTACACTATAAGCACCAAAGTTTGTTCACACCTCAGCATAAGATTGGTGTGTTAGTCTTCATTTGTTGTTATAATAACCTCCACTCGTCTGGGAAGATGTTCCACTGAATTTTGTGGAGATTAGTGAGAGATTCATTTAGCCACAAGCTTGCTAGTAAAGTCAGGTACCAATGTAGGTAAAATGAGAAGACCTGGAGTGCAGTCAGCATTCACATTCATCCCAAAGATATTCAGTAGGAACGGAGCTTTAAGTAGAAGATCTTTCATTCCAAACCATGTAAAGCAGATCTTCATGGAGCTGGCTTTGTGCTTGAGTGTATTCTAGGTTGTGGAAAATGTAGAAATAGACCAACCTGTCAGTAAAAGGAGTTGAAATTCTACGTAATATCCTTTTAATGATTTTCTTCTGTTGCAAATGAATAGAAATATTAATAGGCAAGGTGTTTATTTGGGTTTTCCTTTTATATAAATGTATCAACCAACCAACATACAGCAACTCTTGGCAACAACCCATGCAGTCAAAAGTCAGTCTGATTTCTTCAAAGAAACGCCCACTGCTGAGATTTAGACTGAATCACAGGTCAAAGGTCACCCAAGATAAGAGTTAGGCTGACAGATTCCACAAAGGGTGTTTTGAGAGAGGAATGATCAAAGAGGGGTCAGAGAAGTGAATCAGAGAAAGCTGTCATTGTGGAAAAAGTTTGTTGCGATATTTATATATATATATATATATATATATATATATATATATATATATATATATAAATTATTATTATTTTTATTATTATTACAATATTTATTAGTATTATTATATATTTTTCTCCAGCAGTTACTAATGTGCAGGTTCAAGGAAGAGAAATGGCTTCGGCAATGACACGTCATGTTAGACATCCTTCAAACGTAATGACCAGCAGACGATGGTCAGACGATACGTTTTTTAATCAGACACGACACAATCATATCTTCAGTCCTCAGATGAAATATGATATTCTCCGAAATCTCATTTTATAGACATGTTGTACTTCAGGTGTAGATCTTGATTGTATTAACAATTAGATCACATCATATACGTGATATATTCGGCAGCAAGTAAACATTTTATGGTCAAATTTGATGTGTTAAAAGAAAGAAAAACCGGCAAGTGCAAGGATTTGAGCAAACATTGTGATAGCTAAATTATGATGTCTAGACGTCTGGGTCAGAGAAAACAAAACTGCAGCTCTTGTGGGATGTTCCCAGTCTGCAGTGGTCAGTATCTATCAAAAGTCCTCCAAGGAAGGAACAGTGTTCTGAGGCACAATGATGCACGAGGGGAGCGAAGGCTGGTCCTTGTGGTCCGATCCAACAGATAAGCTCCTGTAGCTCAAATTGCTGAAGTTAGTGCTGGTAATGATCGATGGGTCACCACTATTTTTTTTTAGCAAAAAAGAGGACCAGCACTATATATATATATATATATATATATATATATATATATATATATATATATATATATATATATATATATATATATATATATATATATATAATTTTATTTTATTATTTTTTTTCGGCCTCATTGTGACCATCCACACACTTTTCTGCGTTTGATACATTAAAAGTATCAAACTATCAATCAATTAATTAAAGTAATGTTACATTGATCTTTTACTCATTTAAAATCTAGTATAGTCTGTAAAATTGTATGTTACAGATAATATATGTTACATTTCAGAAATGTGTGAATGTTGTATGTATGCACACTACTTCATTAACACACTCACACACACCTTATTAACATTTAGTCACTGCAATAAAGAAAGAACATACAACAGGATACATAGAAAGCATGAGAAGAAGGAAAATTTAAATAAAGTGTTAATAATAACAAGAACATGAAGAATATAAAGTATACATACACAATTTGGTCAAAAGTTTTGGACACCTGACCATAAGGATTGCATGTGTTTTTGGAACTTCTCTTTCTACATTTAGTCGCCATTTGCTCTTATAATAGGCTCCATATATTTTCATATGTATGAAAAATCATGTACTGATGTAGGTGAGGTAAAGAGGTCTGGGGTGCAGTCAGCGTTCACATTCACCCCAAAAGTGTTCGATAAGTTCGAGGTCAGAGCTCGGAGATCTTCCACTTAAACCCATGTTTTCAAGGAGCTCGCTTTGTACACAGGGGCATCGGAAAAGACAGAAATGTTCAAAAGGAATCGTATGAGTTCAAATGAATGTGTGATTGATTTAATGTTAAGCACTGTAAATGATGTCTGCTGTATATGATAAGTAGAGGGCAAAAAGAAACCTGCAGGGAGGAGAACGAGTAAACAGAGGCGGTTCATGGGGTGGGGGTGAGGGGCAGGAAGTTGTCAGACGAATAGAGCGAGCCGGTGATGGAGTGAAGAATCTCTGCTTTGCATTTCCTCTCAAAGAGAAAAAGCAATAAGCAGTTATGTATCACCCGTCAAATTATGCTCCTCAGCAGTGCGCTGTACTTCATCACCTCAAGTTGCCTTGGATACAGACAGACACACTGGGGTAAAGGTCTAAGGGGGGCTCATAATGGATTTTTACACCATGAGATCTGCATCCACAAGGGCCTAATTTATGGACAGGTGAAATATTCAGGCAGTAATAAATAAACTTGACATCATGAACTCACACTCAGAACAACAAGTGTCTCTACACGTGATGCATAAAAAATAATATAAATCAGACATGAGGGATGTGGGAGAATATCGAGACAATATAATTTTTTTCATATGTTAATTTTGTAAAAAATAATATTAATAAAAGCCAAAAAATATTCTTTTATTAAACCACATTTTTTTAAACAAAGACATTTATTCATATGTTAATATACAATGTTTGGACAGAATTTTGTGGACACCTGAACCTGTGCTTTTTGAACATCCCATTCCCATATTTAGACCCCATTTGTGCTGATAAGAACTTTTCTGGGAAGATGTTCCACTAGATTTTGGAGCCATATGGGTGTTAGTAAAGTCAGGTACTGATGTAGGTAAAGTGAGGAGACCTGGGGTACAGTCAGCGTTCACATCCATGCCAAAGGTTTTCAGTATGGTTGAGTTCAGTGCTCTATAACAGGCCATGTAATTCATATCTTCATGGAGCTGGCTTTGTGCACAGGGGCATTGACATGCTGGAACAGGCTTGAGTCTCCTAGATGTGCAGGAAAAATGTAAAGCTACAATATCCAGAGATTTCCTATACATTTGTGTACCTTTCACTTTGTGGTAAATTGCTGTGGTATGGGGAAGAACCATATGTTGCTGGAGATAAAAAAGGGACCAATCATTTGAGACCAAATATTTGATATGTAAATTGATTTCTTCTCGCTTATCTGTTTCTTGAGCACGTTCTCTTAGTACCACTGCTGCTACGTGAATATCACAACACTACCCGTTGGAGGCGTGTCCTGAGAGTAACATAGAACATAGATTAACATGGCAGAGGTAGAGCTGTCTCACTAAATTGTAGGGTGAATAGTATTTCATCACATCAGTATCTGCTTCATATGTATCTTTGATGTATCGTCGTTGGCTATGCATCAGCCTCAGTTATGGAGATGCACATCCCTAATTAGATTTGATTATTAGATGGTATATTTGAAGTCGTTTCAAAATCAAACACTTTAAGTACAAAGGGATTTTTTTTTTCTTTTTGGTTTGTTTTGCTAGTTCAATTGATTTGGTTCCACATAGCACATAATTAAATCAAAACCAACATTAAACAATGGGAAAAAAAGATATGATTTAACAAGTTTTGTCTCCGTGTTGGAGCTTGGGTCGACAAAGCTATCTAAGATCCATGGCATGTTTTGTTAACTTCCTATACTCCTGTATCATTGTTTTTACTGCAATCATACAATGAAGAGTTTACCTCCATCCGGTCTATGTATCATATTTCAGGAAAAGAAGAAAGCACACACTGTCTTCATGTTTGAATGCAGAGAAATGGGCCACCATGCAGTTTAGCCTCGGTCTTTAGTGTCTGAATACAGAGGCAGACAAGTCTTTTTCTCAGCAGAATGCTGCTTTGCACACTCCACAGATATAGCTAAAAACAGAAAAAGTTACGAATGCACTGCTGTTTATATAAGAGCATGACAGAAGCAGAGCTTTTACCACTTTGGTGTTCTATTCAATAACACTAATACACTTTTTTTGAAAGAAAAGGTATCAGTACATCAGTAAAAATGACACATACTCATGCACTTTTCGACAAATAATGGCATTTGTATCATAAGAACATGTCAGAGCTGAGCAATAGTGGTACCATAGGAAATGCAATTCCTGTGGAGAAAAAAATCTAAACTTGAAGCTATTCTTTATTCAGACTGAGATTAATGTGCATTGTATAGTGTACATAATGTACATTGAAAAATTAAATGGGGCTTCAAATGGCTCAGACTACAATAATACATGCTTGTTGTTGTGAAAGAACCTTGTGCAGAGCAAAACCAGTATATCCTGCAAATATTTTTTTTAAATAAGAGGCAAATCCAGTCATCTGATAACATATATGACCTTTAATGTATCTTTCGTATTTCATTAGTAATTATATATATATATATATATACACACACACACACACACACATATAAAAGAATGTTTTAGCCTGCCTCAATGCAATCACAATCATATGTGTCACAGCTCCACATTGGTATATATTACATTAATTATGGCATGTCACTAAATAATGAGTCATGTAATGAGAACTCAAACATATGCAAGCAGGTGAGTTTAGGCGAGTTTAATAAAAACGATGGCAAACAAATCTGAAGCACAACTCAAGATCGGGATCATGCAATGGGTCAGGCACTTAGCAACAAAGGCAAATCAAACCAAGGTACAAGAACGACACCAGAATTCAAAACCAGGAAATCAAACACAGTAACACAGAGAGAGAGAGAGAGAGAGAGAGAGAGAGAGAGAGAGAGAGAGAGAGAGAAGAGAGAGAGAGAGAGAGAGAGAGAAAAAGAGAGAAAAAGAGAGAAAGAGAGAGATTTGTAACAGGTGTGTCTCATTAGATAGTGGGGAACTGTGAGCACGGAAGCATCTGCATGCTTTGGGGTTGCTGGAAATTAGAGCTCAGCTGAGATCTAACAGACACAGTGCTGATGAAAAATAAGCAAAACAGACAGACAGACAGACAGACAGACAGACAGACAGACAGACAGACAGACAGACAGATACCGTATTTTTCGGACTATAAGCCGCTACATTTTTCCCACGTTTTGAACCCCGCGGCTTAAACAACAAAGCGGCTAATTTATAAATTTTTCCTGGGTTTTTCCCGGTTTCACAAACTTCAAGCCAAAAAACTGAACCCCATAACATTAGAGCAATGAAATAACGAAAAAACGCACCTCACCTGTGTTCTGAGCTGCACGGCATCGTGAGAAAAACTTTCACCGGTGTTGATTTTTAAATGCACAACGATGCTAAAAGTTAAACTCCCGAGAGAAATAGTAGTGAAAGGAAGGAGGAAGACAGTGAACAATGACTTTCTTTGGTAGGCTACTGTTTAGATACAAGCCGTTGTAGCGCGTTGAGTCTGGGTGAAGGGATAGCTCGCTAACTCCAGTTACAACAAAAATCATATAAACACAGACAGGTTTCCAAAACTCGTCCTTTTTTTTTATTTTTCTTGGCAACAGCGTTACGGGTTAGTCAAAGAAACTTAGAAATGAGCATCAGAAAATAATAAGGACATATTCCTCGGTCTCACACACACACACACACGCAGTAATACCGGAGGAATGCAGTGACGTGCTGTTCCCAAAATGATGCTCTGCTCTTAAAATAAAAGTATTTGTAAAATTCATACAGCTTATACAAGTTTGCGCTTTATAGTCCGGAAAGTACGTTAGATAGATAGATAGATAGATAGATAGATAGATAGATAGATAGATAGATAGATAGATAGATAGATAGATAGATAGATGGATGGATGGATGGATGGATGGATGGATGGATGGATGGATGGATGGATGGATGGATGGATGGATGGATGGATGGATGGATGGATGGATGGATGGATGGATGGATAGATAGATAGATAGATAGATAGATAGATAGATAGATAGATAGATAGATAGATAGATAGATAGATAGATAGATAGATAGATAGAGGATCAGCAATAATGTCACCATTACATAATATAAATAAATACAATATTATTTTCTCTTGAAACAATTTTAAATCTGTCCTCTTGCTTGTTTTTAATTTGTCATTAAGGAAATCTGGTATCACGTCTGCAATGATCCATTCCACTTCCACTTTCCCCACATATGATCCACAGAAACGCGCTGAGTACACAGCTTAACAACCAAACCACAGCAAAGCGAAAGAAGTAAATCTCCAGAACTAAAGATTTTCCCTCCTAAGTGATGTAACAGTGCGGTGTCTTGCATCTGTGATCCTGTTCATCTTAAAGAGAACCAGAAGCTTTTTAATTCACAGCCTCTAATCCTCCAGGCCATGCTTCAGTGGATCCTCAATACAGGCCAGTCATCTGAATAGCTGATCTGAGACAAAAAAACTAAAAAAAGTTACAAACAAACTAATAAATACAACAGCAAATAAATAAATACATAATTGGGAATAAAGATTTTTGTGTTATAATAACCTGAATTGCTGAACATAGGAATAAAGAGATGATAAAGAAAGCAGGTCTTGAAAATATATGATATATTTGAATGTGCTTTTGCTCTGGAAGTCTATTGACAAAGGAAACTGACATGCCGTATTGGTTAGTAAACTATGTCCTAATATGATTATTCCAGGTGGGTTGTATCTGTTACAGATCATTCAGAAATGAAGATACATTTTATTGAATATGTTTTTCACATTTATTAATGTAGTACGTATCAGAGGAGACCTGCTACACGATAGCTGTCCAAAGTTCTGAAACTCCTCGTTATTTTTGAGAGATACTTGCATGTGTATACTTTTGTATATTTGATATTATATTTTCTATGCAACAGACTAGGTCATTTAAATCTATTCATTTTCAATAAACTGTCACCTTAGCCAATAATAGTAGACTTTTTAATGTCACAAGTTTCTGTTTATATTTACTAACGATACTACTATATCGTTATATACATGTTAGCTTACATGGTGAAAGGAATAATAAACCAAAATGGCAACGCCGGAATCACCTGGTGTCAGTAAAGTTCTGCTGCGTGTCTTTCTTTCGCTGCTGTAAATGTTACTAAAAAATATGGCAATTTGTTACATGATTCCAATTTTTTTACTTTAATCTGACTGCAATTTGTAATAAAGATTGATCTTAAATATATATATAATTCAAGTTGATCACGTTATTGGTTGTATTTCTTCTTTAAATGTATTAGATTATTCGGAGCAGTCCGTCTTTTAAATTAATCATTCATTTTGAATCCGTTCATGAGCCTTCACTATGTACTATCCTGTGTATCCTACGGTATGTACTATCCTGATTTGTGGTAACACCAGACTACATAATCTACCAGATATGAATTATTTCAGGAAATTTCAGAGTTAATCCAGAATTGTAGATTTATTTGCCAGGCAATAATCAATTAAAAAAAAGTGAAATCTAGAACTAATAAAAAAAGAAAGTAAAAAGGTTTCACAACACGATCAGCACAAAACCAAATAGTTCAGCAATGCAGTTTACAAAAGAATTGTTAAAGAGTCACTGTACCTGTCAATAGACACACACAGAGACTGTGTGGGAAGTTCTGACTACAGAATGCTTCCCAGAGCGTTTCGACAGGAAACCAAATACCACCTCGGGTAAAAAAATACTAACACCTGATAAAGATCTTCTCTGGGACAACCCTTACATCAGTAGGACAGAATTCTCCCTAAACCTGTGATTTTTGGTCTTTTCTACCGATATGGGACTGACATCATATTTCGAGGCCTTAAAAATGATACCATACATTCTTAAAATTTTATAATTACAGTATGCAATTATAGTAGCTTGAATTCAGGGAACTTCTAAGTCACCTTTCCACGACCCGGCAATATCTCAAGAAGGGAAAGAGTTGGGCTCAATGATGGGTAAGAGGGCAGCTAAACAAAAGGCTTTCTCTCCTCAGATTAAAGAGATCCTTTTCTCAGATTGGAAAGTTTCTTGTTTTGTTGCATGGCAGTTCTTGGGGTTCTCATTGAGAGATCTGACCATCCTTACACTTTCATGGAATGGCCTGCCCAGTCACCACACCTAAATCCTATTGAACTGCTCTGGGATGAACTGGATCACCGGAAAGTGAACTAGTTCTGTAACTATTAAAGAACATCTTGGCATTGCAAAATATTTTAGTTAAACCTTTGGAGAAATGTACTGTCCAGGTGCTGAAATGATGTGTAAATCCAATGTAAAGTGGAACATCTAGACATTTAAATATTTTTTTGGTCATTTGTTTGATCTTCCTAGTGTTACATGACCTAGTTTGTCGCATACTGTAGAAACAAAAGGAACATGCATGCGTCTTTCAAAAAACCATAAAAAAACGCGGTGTTTTCACATTTTTTACAAGCCCTGAACATGAAATGCATTGAAATTATTGACTGGTCACAAGGCAGGTATCTTGATATAACCCAAATGAGGATGGGCTCCTCTTTTGAGTTTGGGTTCTCTCAAGGTTTCTTCCTTATATCATCTAAGGTATATTGATAACTTGAAGGCAGGATGAGATACGAATCGGATGAACTATGTATACCTACACAAACACACACACACATGTACACACATACACACGCACATATACACACACACAGATTTGCAGGTCCATGTATGTGGGATTTAGCAGGAAACTGGAGGAAATTCACATGGATGCATGGAAAAATCTAAAACCCACACAGACACCACCTCAAGCTCAGGATCGATTTGAGGACCCTGGAGCTGTGCGTCAGATGTGAAGCTTTCCACTGCATCACTGGGCCAGACTTTAAACTGAATTCTAGATAAGGATGATTTTGTGTTGCTGTGTGTAGTCAAGAGAATAAAAAAATAAATAAATAAACAAACCAAAGAAATTTTCTAGCATGGCAGGTTGGAGAAATTAACTTCAATGGACCTTATTTGAAAATAATGACTCTGCAATTAATCTAAAGATAGCAATGAAACCGCAAAACTGGAACCGTGTTTATGTACTACAGGAAAATTTGCTGCTTTGTTGTTAGTGCTTAGTAATGGCAGGGATTGAAAAGATCTTTATTTCGGGCACATGAGGCAAGTCTGCCACCAGGAGTGTGAAATAATCATTTTGTTTGGCAGCTCAGATACTGCGCATTCTGTTACAAGGAGCAGGTATAACATGGACAAGGACGGGATACTGGATAAATTTGCTAACTCACGTGTTATAATTTATGGGCAGCCAAATGTCTTTGATTGGATGCAAAAAAAAGCATCCTATAATTTTTTATCTGGGAAAAACCTAACATTGGGAATTTAGCAGTTCATGCCCTTATAGGCAGCAGAGTGTGACCTTGAGGGCAGACTTATAAATAAACCTCTATTGAGAGATGCGATAATCAGCACCACAGCAAATCTGGACAGTGAGAAATGCCAGATGTTTACACTGGGCGCCTATAGATCACTATTACACTTTTCTCTTATACTATGACCTGGTGTTTTGTATGAGAACCAAACCCTTGGTGTGTGGAAAACAGTGGTGCATTTGTACACTTGTGCAAGTGGGGCGTTAATATTGAACATTAATATTAATCATGGGCCTTGCTCAAGGGCTCAGCACTTAATGGTGCATGGATACAATCAAAAGCACAACATCTCAACCACTAAGCTACACTACCATTCCATCCAAATGGCTGTGCAGTGGTTGGAGAATCACACACACCTCCTGCCATCTAAAAAAAGGTACCGAAGCATTCGAGCCCTCACAGCAAGACTGTGTAACAGTTTCTTTCCCCAAGCCATCAGACTTCTCAGCAAGCGACTGGACTGCTGCACACACACACACACACACACACATACACATTTACATGTACAGTATTTATTAATATAGAAACAATTCATTTGCACATGTACTGCATTATCCTGCAATGGAACAGTGTTTTTGTGTTGTGTTATTGTACTGAATTTTTGCACAACAATGGCTTGTGTATAGTTAGTTTAGTGTTATCTTGTGTTCATTTATCTACTGTAGCACACTTTATGTAGTCTGACTGTGCCATATTACTGTGGACTGTACTGCAAATGGTTGAAATGACAATAAAGCCAGTTGACTTGACTATGAGAAAGTTGTTATGGTAAGCAAATGAGACGCAACACCTTTTCAATGACCTTATTGGGGACTTACGATGGACATGTGTTTCGATGACCCAAAGGAATTTACAGTGCTGTACTGGAGTATATGCTGCCACATTTGCCTGACTGACTGCAAAAAAAAACTAAATTATTTTTACAATTTTTTCATATTGTTATCGTCATCGTAAGATCGAAAAATGTTCAGTCGAACCATCGTAACTCGGGGCCATCTGTACTAATAATCAGCATTGGAGTGCTGTTACTACCCCAAAAAGTTTTACTTGTTGCTATTTAGGCGCCGGTTGGACGAACGTTGGAGGAACGTTCTTTTGCAAACCAAAATTTGTGCGATCACTCCATCCGCAGGTCCAAAAATTAATACTTCAACATAAGAACAAACGAGCTGCAACCCCAATGGCCAATCCAATTTTTTTTGTAATAAACTCATGCTAGGTGTGTAGGAAAGCCTTAAAGGCTACCCTGGAGCACTGTGTGCTTTTAAAACACAATGCTGAGTTATTAAACCTGAGAGGACTTTCGGCATCACTTTCTAAGATCAGATGTATGTGCTGTATAGTGTTAGAGACCTACAGTAGACGGGTTGACATACAACAAGATAGAGAATAATATTCTGGTACTGCTGATCAGGATTGTGAATGGAAAGGTGAAAAAAATCTCTTAAACCTTTAGGAACAAATGACGAAGATGACGACGACGACACCAGGTAGCAGTAAAAAGATTCCTCATAACATTTTTAAGCAACGATGTACAGGACATCACACATAGCTATAAAAGAAAATGTATAAAATAAAACAATTTGATCAATAAACCTAACATAAACAGATAACTTGCAGAAAGGCCACACTGCAGACTGGAGTTTCACGTGTTGGCGAATCAAATGAAATTGTCTACATTGCAGTGCAACATCGATGCACCAAATGATCAAAAATGAATGAACAACATTTATTTTTTTACAGAATATACCTTTAAAGAATCTCCGAAACATTGTTGAATACTCAGATACTTGCCACCAAGATGCTTCTGTGTACTGTAGGTCACGAATCATGGAAAGTGAAACCTGTCACAGGGGGAGATGAATTTATTCATGCAAGTTAAAAATATTGATTAAAAGCTTCTTTCTGTTCACATTTTTATTTACAGCATTATCATCATAGATTGTATACGAACTTATTGGGGGAAAAAAAAACAGTAGTTCTATGTGAAACCAGACATTGAGCACCCCAATATAACCGGAATGGTAGGACCCTCGTTTCATAGCAACTCTGTGAAGATTTGACTGTGAGATTGGTAGTCGAATCATTGAATCTTTGAATATTCAGGTTCACCCAGAGTACAGTTTGTTTGTTCTTGTCATTTGTACCTTGATTAGACAATGTACGGGTTAGTGCTTTATTTCTAGTTTGTCCTCCAAAACCGTTAAGAAAAATCAGTGCTAGAGAAATAAAAATCTGTCCTATTTATTGAATACAGTCTTGTATTTCACATGGGCTTCTTACTTACTGCTTATGGAAGTGTCAGAACGTCAGATTAAATTAATTTTTTGTGCATAAAATCAATTGACACAGAATAGCATTTTTAAGGAAAGTGGTAGCTCATTGGTTAAGGCTGTGGGTTACTGTTCAAAAGGATGGGGGTTTGACCAACCTGCCACTGCTATGCCCTTAAGCATGACCTTTAACCCTTTGTGCTCCAGGAGTGCTGTATCACGGCTGACCCTGCATTCTGAAACCATCTTCCTATCATCACTGATGTATATAAAGAACGAATTTCACTGTGCTGTAATGCGTATGTGACGAGTAATAGCCCCTTTACCTTCGTTGGTGCATTTGTACAGTACTTGTGACCATTTGTGGTGCTGATAGTTGTTGTTCAATAAAAACAAAATAATACAAATAATTTTAGGAGCTAAAACTAAATAGATGGTAAACGTTATTTTATGGCTTTTTCTTGAAAATAAAAAAATAGTGAGATTTAGGTTTGGGGTTTGGGATTAGGGCTTATACTGATATCGCCATTATTACAGTTAGTAAGAGAATTCAGTGAGGGAGATATGATGTAAGTATATTCTCTTTAAAGAATGTCTATTCAGGGCTAGAAAGCATGTTGATCATAGTCCTGACACCATCAGAAAGAGAAATGGTGTAGCCCAGGCATGCATCCAGCAGCCCTGTGACTGTGGGATAAGAGCATGCAGGATTCCAGCCATGACAGTCAGGCAGATCAAAGCGTTTTGCTCCAGCTCTCTGCATCTCAATGGGCTGCACTCTGCCATCAACACTGCAGACTCACATCCTCATGTAGCATTTGCACCTTTTTTATTTAGTTTTTATTTTTTTCAGGATGATCTGTTCTGCCAGTCGTACTAGAAACCACAAACGAAACCAGAAACCTCTCATTAGTAAAACTCTATTAATTTCATAATGGACACAAATCCATGCTATGGCAACCATTTCTCAGATATCAGAGAAGCAGAACTGCAGCATGATATTAAAGGTGAACTGCAACATTCATAGTTTATTGTACAGCCGTTCTCATACAGTGTCATCCCTCCGCCTGATTGAGTCATCAGCGTTCTTTTTAGGGGCTCGATGAGAAAAATATGACAAGTATGCTCTTAAAGCAAGAGTCAGGCATAAAAGGACAAGCAGTGTTTTTTTTTTTCTTCATGATTTCAGTGAACAGAATTTCGGCATTGCACTCTGTGTTAATGTTTTGTGCTATCGTTTATAGATGGAAAGAAACAGAAACCTTTATGTATACAATTGTAGTGCAATTTTGAACATGATGATGGACTCAATGGTCGTAACCCGATCATAAGGCAACGTTTATAAATATATCAAAAATAGTCATTCGCAACTTTCTTTATTATAAAAACGGTACAA
Organism: Silurus aristotelis; assembly: GCF_946808225.1. Classification (NCBI taxonomy): domain Eukaryota; kingdom Metazoa; phylum Chordata; class Actinopteri; order Siluriformes; family Siluridae; genus Silurus; species Silurus aristotelis. The sequence continues at coordinate 27,354,916 of NC_139583.1, forward strand.
AAACTTTGTCTGCCACAAGCGAGATGGACATATTTTTCAGCTCCTCGACCGAGTTGACGCTTTTATAGCCCAGTCTGTGTAATACTTTTTGACACACTGATTGTGTGTAGTCTACCATTTCGAAGGACAGTTTGAGCCTCCAGCTTTCGGCATTAGCCGCCGAATCTCTCACAGTTCCGTACTTGTGTTTGGTCAACAGTTCATTACTTCCCCTGGTGTTCGCCTGAATCCAGTCAATGACGTTTTTGTCCATCGATAACCCCAGGTAGTCGTAGATATCCTTGGTTTTCTGTAGAGGGTTCCTCGCTAAGTCCTCATATCGCACCAGCATGTACTTTCCCCTAAGCCAATATGGGTGGCTGAGTCCGGTAGAAACCGAGCTTAAGAAGTCCTCACAAACTACTGTCAACTGAGTCAAATCCAGGTTGTAGGGTTTCCTTCCGGTTGCTCTCCAGATCCTCCACAGACGGTAGGTGTCCCGGAAGGTTTCGATCCTCGAGGCGAGAATTCCTCGCGGGTCTCTGACCAGCTGAATGACCTTCAGGTTAAGGCGTGGATCCTCCACCAGGGCCCGCAAGTCTCCAATTTCAGGGACCCGGACGATCTTTATGGCAACATGACGCTTATCCCGGCAAGATTCGGCAGCAAGAGTCATGTTGAGAGTCGCACACTTTTTAATGCAGTCACCTTCCTCTACATTAGTCTCGCCGGGACTAAAGGCTTCACAGACGGGCTGGGAGCAGAGAGCTCGACTGGCCCCGCGGCGAAACAACTTGTCCGTGGTGTGGTTGGTTGGTGGTGGCTTGATGTAGCTCTCTAGAAAGTGCAAGTCACATCCATAGAGGCTTCGCAGCAAATCCCGACTGGCGCCCAGCATCACTCGCCTGTCGGCCGCATTCCGGCTGTGAGAGAGACGTGGAATCAGAGCTGTCTGGACGTGGTACAGAGGTTCAAACAGGTAGAAGATATCCGAGTGCTGATTCAGCAACTGGCCCACAAACGATGAGCCGCTGCGGGTGGTTGCTAACACCAGGACGTGGGTCTTGCGTGACGTATTGAAAGTAAAGTAAGAATACTCATCACACCCACGCTCGAACAGGCTGTCCGCTTCCTGGCCGCTCAGGCTGCAGTTCTGTTGGATCGGCACAGGGCAGAGCTGAAACGTCTTGGACGTAAAGGTCCGGATGGCCGTGTACTGGATGGCAATGGAGGCCAAGGCTAGCAGTATCACAGCCTTCCAAGAACATTGCATGGCTGGGAAACTTCATCCAGGCTCTGCGGACGGGATCTAGTCCTGTCTGGAGTGCAGAGAAGGAAACGTTTCATTACTGCCACACAGGGACACGACCGGGAGCAACACAGAGTGAGCATTCATGTCTTCCTGCGACCCCAGAGGAGGAGGAACAAATCAACACAGCGTTTCGCTTTCGGAAAGCCACTCATGTGAACAGTGCTGTGCAATCTGGGGTAAAACATTCACGTGGAAGACATACAAGAATTAATTACGTTTAGTTTGTAGGGAGCAGGGAAACACTGAAGTGTATGCACAAATAATGCTATTGCAAAGTAAATAAATCAATCAATCAACACTGATCAACCAATTAATATTTACAGATGCTTTTATGAAATATTTATTTTAGGATAAAGAAAATTTTAAAATTGATTTAAAAAAATGCAGCTTTCATGCATATTTCCAAATTGTCTAAAAACATGCTTTTTTTTTTTTAAGGAAATAAAAGTGATTCGTTTTTCGATACATGTTATGAAATGTACATGCACATGCAATATGTTTTGTTTAATTCGTTTGCCATCTCACTTCTGTAGTTTAGAGCTTATAGTTTACAGTTTTGTTTGTAAAAGAACATAAAATATATCAAAAAATACAATTAATAATATTAAACCATGCAGACTGCATAAGATCAGTAGTGAAACAGCGCATCACGTCCAGTCGTGCTTCTAAAATGCCCCAAAAACAAACAAACCAAACCGAGCAGATGTGATGCTTTCTTTCCTCCTCACCTCCGAGCTGGTGTTAAAGCCGTCACGAGCCGCAGCTTGCAACAGCGGCAGCATCAGTGAAAGTCTGTGATCTTCAGATGGAAAAAGAAGGACCGATGTCTGCGAGGTACATCCATAAAGCGCCGTCACAAATCCGAAAAGTCTCTCAATAGTGTGAGATTTAACAGCAGTGGGCTGGAAAGAGGACAGAGAACAACTGATATCTCTGCCTGAGTGGGAATGAGATAATGCGCGTGGGATGCTGGTAATAAAAAAAAAAAAAAAAAAAAAAGGGGGAGGCGCGCACGCGCGGATAGACACACACACACACACACACACACACACACGAAAGAGAAAGAGAGAGAGAGAGAGAGAGAGAGAGAGAGAGAGAGAGAGATGATGATGATGATGATGATGATGATGATGATGAAGGATGCATAGGTCACTTTGCCTCTATTTCTCTCAGTCGTCTCTCTGCAATCTCTCTCTCTCTCTCTCTCTCTCTCTCTCTCTCTCTCTCTTCTCTCTCTCTCTCTCTCTCTCTCTCTCTCTCTCTTACACACACACACACGCACACGCACCAATTCGGTTTAGTTCCACTCAGTTTTTAATCGAAGTTTTTTGTAACTGTAGGGTTCAGAAAGTACAGATTATATTATGTAATTTATTTAATTAATAATCATTATTATGTATAACATTGGGAATATGTGGGACCTTGTAATAATAAATAATATAGAAAATGGACTGATAGACGGATGGATAGATGCTGATAAACGAGGAGGATACCAAGTATACAAAATGGATGACTAGATGGATAGATGGAATAGAAAATAGACACATTGATGGATGGATGGATGGATGGATGGATGGATGGATGGATGGATGAATGGATGGATGGATGGATGGATGGATGGATGGATGGATGGATGGATGGATGGATGATAGATGGACAGACATCGGGCACTAACACTTTTAAAGGAATTACAAAAAGACAACAGTGGGAAGATGGAGAGAGTAGTGGGTGAAGTATTGGCCTATTCATCCTTAAGCTTCATCTCTCTCTCTCTCTCTCTCTCTCTCTCTCTCTCTCTCTCTCTCTCTCTCTCTCTCTCTCTCTCTCTCTCTCTCTCCTTCTTTCTTTCTATCTCCCCAGTTCATTATGAAATCATTTAATGTATTTGTTATTATCAAATAGTACAGCTGCATTCATCCCATTATGTAATATTAATTCAAATGTATTTAATTGGAGAACATTTTTAAATTGTAGCATTGAGAATACGAGAGACCTGGTGAGTATAAATGGAATAGAAAATTGATGGATGGATGGATGGATGGATGGATGGATGGATGGATGGATGGATGGATGGATGGATGGATGGATGAATGGATGGATGGATAAATTGATGGGTGAACAATGGCCACTAAAACTTTAAAAGAAATAACAGAATGACTGAAAGATGACAGAAGGGAAGGTTGGAAGTGGTTGAAGTGGGTAAAGTAGTGACCTATTCATCCTTCATATAAATCATCATTGGCAGCAGCAGCAGCATTTCTGTCTCTCTGTCTCTCTGTCTCTCTCTCCTCTCTCTCTCTCTCTCTCTCTCTCTCTCTCTCTCTCTCTCTCTCTCTCTCTCTCTCTCTCTCTCTCTCTCTTTCTCTTTTTCTCTCTCCAGTTTAATTAATGAAAACTCTCAAAATCTAAGATTGGGAATATGGGGCACCTGAGGAGGATAAATGGTATGTAAAATGGACAGATGGAAGGATGTATGGATGGGTGGATGGATGAGTGGATTGATTAAATGGATAGGTGGACATTAAGAACTAAAACTTTTGAAGGATTGACAAAAAGACTGAAAGACGACAGAGGAAAGTTGAAGAGAGTAGTGGGTGTAGTAGTGACCTATTCATCCTTAAGCATCATTATAATCAGTGACAGCAGCTGCATCATCATCTCTCTCTCTCTCTCTCTCTCTCTCTCTCTCTCTCTCTCTCTCTCTCTCTCTCTCTCTCTCTCTCTCTCTCTCTCTCTCTCTCTCAGCATAGTCTGATTTGATTTACTTCAGTTTGATTGAATATCTAGATTCTTGATATTTTATATATATATATATATATATATATATATATATATATATATATATATATATATATATGTGTGTGTGTGTGTGTGTGTGTGTGTGTGTGTGTGTGTGTGTGTGTGTGTATGTGTGTGTGTGTGATTAAAGATTTCAGTGCTGCTCAGCACTGCCACTGCTGGGCCCTAAAAAAAGCCCTTAACCCTTAACAACCTAAAGTATTGTGTAAGTGAGGTGAATGCCGCTCTTGATTATTGTCTGCCAAATGCTATCGGAGTAAACACAAGATTGGATCATTTGTTTGACAAGCTGTCAAAACACGTTGATTGTCTCACACACACACACACACACACACACACACACACACACACACACACACACACACACATGTCTGACACAAACAATCACATAGCTGTAAGATCATGCCTCTGAAATATCGTGTTTTATTGACAGACAGTGATTATATCTGCTACAGCAGAAAAAAAATAACAATATGTATCTTTTTAAATATTATAAGGTACACATATGTGTGTGTGTGAGAATAAACATATACAGCAACTTGCTGCATTCATTGTGGTTTATTTTCCAGAATAAGCTTATAGTTTATATTTCCATAAACTGTTTGTAAAATCAGATTCTTTGTGGTCATGTAGATTCTATCCTATTCCACATGCAGTAAAAAATTGCTGTTATGATTGGGGACCTCCACTCTTCTGGGAAGGTGTTTCAATATATTTTGTGGAGATTTGTGCTCAAGCTGCAAGAGTTCATCTTGTTCAATAGGGTTGAGGTCAGAGCTGTGTTGTAGGAGATCTTTCACTCCATGACATTCAAAGAAGATCTTTATTAGTCTGGCTTTGTGCACAGGGGCATTTTCATGCTGGTTTGGGTAGTTGAAGTGAAGGGAAAATATTATGCCACTTCATCCAAAGGCATTCTGTACAATTGTGTTCCTTTAGGTTTGTGTTGAACATTTGGGGAAGAAGCACATATGGCTGGAGAAGTCCATTGTCCCAATCCTTATGTCTGTATAGTGATTGCAAAAGCTTTGCGTCTATAAACTGCAGGAGATAAGACAGTTAGCAAGGAAGCTTTAGCAGATGAAAATGGACAGTGAGTTGCACTCCTTTTAAACTAGAGCCTTTAACTTATATTCACTTTACTCTGTTTTCTCCCCGGGGTTTTTATTTCCCCTTTCAGAAGCAGTGAATCAGCAAGTATCCGATTGTTATTACTCCTACAGCGACTGTAAGTTGATCCTAATGAATGTGACCTTAAAGCAAACGAAACACAAACTGTCCACTTATTGAAGGCTTTATAATGTAAAAGTGCTTGGTTAAAGCTTTCATTAGTTCCATGGACGCATGACATTAAATACACGATAAATCAGGTTCAGCTTGATTTATCTGGATATGACAGTCTTTATATACAGCTAGCAAAGGACAAGAATAGCCTTACTTTCTTTGAAGGAAAATAAATACATAAAAAAATGTTTTCAAACATCTGCCAGGATTATGGGCGGGGACAGTGTTTTCCACAAGCCACTACAATGCACCTGAAGCACTTGTATAAAGTATAACCTGCTCATGATTAGGGTTTCTTTTTTTTCATGTTTTGATTTTTTGCATTTCTGTTTTATGTCGTCACATTAAAGCAACTATGAGAATTGAGAACCATGGACAGAGACACTGCATATAACTGTGGGGCACATGCATAACACTTGGGCAAAGACGAAGAGATACGGTCAGACTTTATAAAGGGTGCTTAACAAGACATTAGACACATGTGAGCGTAAATTGTGACATGCAAAGGCCAATAGGTAATGTAGTCTTTATAGTGTTTTTAATCCTGACATTGTCTCATTTACATTTATTCAAAATATTTTTTTTACTTTTAACAATTGTCTCAAAGCAGCTCTACAGAGATAAATCGGTTATAAAGTTGTATGAAAGGAAGTATATATTTATTGCCTATAAGTTTGTTTCTTAGAATTAAAAGTGTGTCTCTAATGAGTGAACCAGTGCTGAATGTGGCCAGGAAAAACTCCCTGAGATGCCATGAGGAAGATGCCATGAGGAAGAAACCTTGTGAGAAACCAAAATAAGAAAGAGAATCCACCCTTATCCCCAAATTTGTCATTTGGTTTATGTCCTTTGCCAGAATAAATTGCAATTATCTTATTTACTGTATACAACTGAACAATTGAGGGTTAAGGGCCTTGCTCAAGGGCCCAGGAGTAGTAATTTGGTGGTGCTGAGATTTGATCAGAACTCCAACATCTGACAACCACAGAACAACCACCTCCCCAATACATACTTCATTTGCTCAAATGCTTTAAAATATAATTAAGTACAAGAGAAGAAGGTTGGGGCTGATTTCTTTCTAGCTCAGATCGTAGATTTTGCTAAAAGATGATATTAAGCTAGTCATGTAATTTGTGACTAAATAAACTATTGGGAACAAACGCATAGGCTCTAAAATGATCCATTCCTTTATGCAATATCTTTTACTGTTAAACTTTTCTGTTAATCTTCTTTGCGACCATGTCCATTGTTAAAAGTGCACTACAGATAAAAAAGAATTGAATTGAATTCTGTTAAAGTTGTTTGAGAGTATGATTTACATTTAGGATCTGCTTTAGTGATTTTCTCTGTAATGTCTTATGAAGAAAAATGCATACAAATGCTTGCATTCTGAACGGGGGATAAAAGAAAAGCTTTGCTGAATTCCAATTAATTTCAAGTAAAAAAGAATTAAACTCAGCTGCTTTTTTTCCCACCAAAACTTCCAGCCGAAGTCTAAATGAACTAGTGAATATTTATGTTCGTTTCAAAGTTTGCACACAATCCGGTGCTTTGTGAAAAAGATGGATTTCAGTGTCTATCGAATAAAAGTTTCACCTTGAAAAAATGCCCCATAAACTCTGAATTATAGAAGCAGCTCAATGAGTCCAAGAAGCATTCTAGTAATGAGTGTGCATTATGCTAGCATCACAAATTTACTCAGCGCATTAATCCGCCACTTTCTAAATATAAACAGACTGAATTATAAATGAGAAATACAACAGTCTAGGAAGGATTTCAAGGTGTACAAATAATTTCAGAGAAAACACAGAATACTGATTCCAACTCTAATCTACATGACTGCAGTTTGTTCTGACTTGTTTGTTAGCAAACTCTTTGTTACATTTCTACTGTAAAACCCTTTTCAAAATGGATACAATGTTTTTTCTATAGTTTTTTTTTTGGTGTATTTTTTAGAGTCTCGTTCATGAGTCCTTCTCCTCCTTTTCCTTCCCCTCCTTCCCATAACCCATTTTTACTCAGCCTTGGGGCTTAGTTCAGTGACAGACCAGTGGAATAATAATCCCAGTAGGTAGTTCAAGTGCACCCATTCTGACACTGCAATCATTTTTTTTCTTTTGATGCTTTCAAGACATTAAGGCCATTCAAAGCTGTACCTGTAATCTGTAAATGTAAATGTTTATGAAGATTTTTAGGGCTTTTATATATATAGATATATAGATAATATAACAGACTTTATTTGTATTAATGTTTAATTAATATGACTATTTAATATAATAAATATAATTCATATACGGATTCCGCTCTGCTGATGAAGGACTGATGCAAATTCTTTTCCACTGGAAAATTGGTGTACTCCTATACTATATAATTGTCAGGCTTTTTTGAACTGTTCACAGTAAATACACTTAATACAGTTTTTACAACCATACTGAGAAGAAAAGGATTTCTTAACACAACAGAGTTCTGTTTAGTCTAGAAGAGGAATCCAAGGCCACAGTGGGCACACACTTACCAACTGTGTAACCTGAGGTTTAAGTTTTTAGAGGTTCGCCAGTTTTTTGGCGATCTAAATTTCATAGGTTCGATCTCTGACAAGGATCTGGATATAATTTATGATTAGTAATAATGGATGAGAATGGTTTTGGACTAAAGATAATGTCAAAAGTCTACTATAATTGTTTAGAAACCACAAATTGCATTTAATCACCACCTCAATAACAATGAACTGTAATTAATGGATATTCGATGGAAATCCTAATAAGGACAGGTTCTGTTTTGAGTCTGGTTCCTCTCAAGGGTTCTTCCTCATGGCATTTTAGCGAGTTTTAAGAGATAAGCTTAATGGTTAAGAAGTTGGTCCTTGTATCCGGAGGTCATACATTTAAATCCCAGCCATTCCAAGCCACCACGACTGGGCCCCTGAGCAAACCCCATAGCTGCTAAGTTGTATAAAAGGGATAAATGTAAGTTGCTTCTGATAAGAGTGTCTGCTAAATGGTGTAAGTAAAGTAAAGTAACAATGTTTGTAATAGTTTGTTTACCTTCTGAGTCTCCACGTCCATGTGTTCATCCTTTGATCACTTTGTAAAACCATTATAAGATAACAATGAGGGTTTTTTGAGTATTATGTCTTAAATCTCTTTAACGTTGATCTGTCATCTACATGGCAGTCAATTGTCGAGTGCATGTGTACTGCTAAATGCAGACAGGCATGTACAGTTCATTACATTTGTAAACCATTAATCTACAATAACTGCTGGCTCAGGACTGACCTGAATATGCCAAAAGGGATTACCTCAGAAGCTTCAGGAAATTAAATGCTAACCCTCATCGTGCTTCATTTGAGCTCCAAGGACTGTGCAAATTTGGTATTGTTCAATAAATCTGACAAAAAAACAGCAAAAAGTACATATATTTTTGACTATTTATTTATTTTACTGATCGCTATAGTGTTTGTTTTTATTTTTTTATAACATTTAAGTGCCTTATATGGTGTTTAGTGTAAAATGATTCAATGAATGTAAAGAAGATCATCTGCTTTCTGACAAGTTTGCTGTTGTATACAGTATTATTGTAGCTTTGGCAAAGGGAGAATTTTTGGCTTACAGATTTACTCCGACACTGCCGAGACAAACTACCTGACTTATTTCTGGAGTCTGACGTGATATTTAGAAATTTGTGCATTAAGCTGTGGGTAAGATTTTATTTTATTTCTTCATTTTTTGTTTGTTTATCATTTTATTTTATTTGTATTTATTTATTCATTTATTTATTCATTTATTTATCTGAGAAGGATAATAGCATCCACACTTTATCCTTTCACATTTAAATAGCTGTTTATTTCTTTTATCCCGGTCTTGTTGATGGTTTCTTTAAAAAAATTATATTTAGGCAGAAAAGGGCAAAACTGAACCATTTGGAAAAGCAGCTATTTTATTAATGAGTTAAAAAAAATAATAAAGCAAAATCAAAGCAATCAAAAGCAAATCAAAGCAACCTAATCAACATTAATGAAATTATAGAAATGAAACACTTTACATGCTTGACAATTCCCCAATGGTTTCTTCCAAAGACAAAAGCTTCTTAACACTTTTAGTCCAGAAAATGTTATGTGATAGTAATGATAAGTTTAACATTTCTAAAAAAGAAAAAAGATGAGCTCTGAAATAAGATGTCACAAATTCCTAAATAACATAGGAGTTGAAGTACAAGGGATAGTCCTGAAGCCAATGTGTTTTTATTACCAGTTGAAAGCAGATTATGCCTCCTATGTTTTCTTACACAATGTCCCCCTCAGCCCCCTGTCACTGAATTACAAAGAAGGGAAAAATGCTCGCTGCTCAGCCCAAATAGCTGCTGAATATTAATAGAGGTTCACAATGGAGGTGACGGCTATTCCATGGATATCATTTACACATTTCAGATTGTTGTACACAGATATTTTCTGGCCTCCCATCAGTTTGGGCTCTCGCTTTATTGTGAGAAGGTCCCTCCTAGAGGAACTAATTTGAAGAAAAGGCTGCTCAAGGAAACAGGTGTACAACAAAAGGCGTGACAGAGGGAAAGAAAACTTGGCTTGGACAAGGGGATGTCTGTGAGCTAATGCACTTAGATAGGAGTCAGGAAATGTCAGTGACAGGAGTAATTTGGGGTTTTAGGGTTGAATTTTGACAATGATATAGTAGGACAAACTGCGAACATTGTGATTTTGATGTAGTGAAGTATTCAGTTGTTTCTAAATTTCACCATAATAGTAATTCACTTTCCCTTGACAGGTTTAACAGCTGCAGGGGTAAAAACAAGAGTCATTCTGGATGAAGACTTTTGTGAATGTAATGTTGAAGCTTAGATGAAGTTGTTGGAGAGCATCGAAAACATACTTATGCCTGATCAGTTCAGTTAACAATCAGATACCAGTTGTTAAAATATCCATAGTGCCCCCCAAAATGAAAAAGAGAATTGCAAAATGCAATTTTTTTTCTTTCCACTGTTTGGGGGGGGGTTTAATAATGTTAGAACTTTACTTGTGATTGAAAAACAAGAAAAACATATTTCAGTTGAGGAAAGTCTGTAGTTTTTTTTATATGATGTAATCAGGCAAAATAGTGAAGAGAATAGAGAGAATAAAATGCGAAGCTATGTGCATTTATGTTCGTATAAAAACAACATATATGCAAATTAGCTACAAAAAAAGAGCTGTCTAAAATTGTATAATAAAAAGTATGGCGCCGTCATACCAAAACAAATTCAGAATAATAATGAAGTAATACAGTTGCCAAATTATAGAGCAACAAACAAAGTACCACAAAATATTAAGTATGGGACATGCATAATTAAGTAATTTGTTTGTCAAAATGTAATCGCTTGTTTGCTCTATCACAATAAAGTGTTATAGAAACAAATTTATGAATTTTGGGCACCTTATAAGGGGTAGTGGTGGCTTCAGCGGTTAAGGCGCTGGGTTGCCGATCGGAAGGTCTGGGGTTCAAGCCCCGGTATCGCCAGGCTGCCACTCTTGGGCCCTTGAGCAAGGCCGTTAACCCTCTATGCTCTATAATCCTTTTTCAAAATTAGATTGGATCAGTTCTATCACAAGCTTCTCTTTTTTTCTAGGTTAAAGTTGTCACATTATAACTGTATAGTAACTATAACTATAGTACATTCATTGTAACTGTTACAACACACTGACACTGGAGACTGCCTTCATAAATATAAAAAAAATAATCTTGTTACAGAAATTCTCACATATAAACAATTATACCTTACATTACATTCAGACCTGCAGTTATAGAGGTTTATTCGGAAGTTTATTCGGCCAAATTATTTGTCTATCTGACCAATCAGAACAGGAAACTCAACAAAACTGGTGTAAATTTAATAATTTTGCCTCGATATCATTTATGAGGTAAATTAAAAAAAAAATTTCAGACAGCTTTATCAGACTTATGTACTTAAACTTCATAAAGGGCCAAATATTGCATGCCATAGAGGTCACTGAATGATTGAAACGATGGAAATACAACAAACCCCATCTTTACATATGGCAATAATTTGATTTGTGCTCTTAAGTAACAGCGATCAGTTTTTTTCTTCGGAGGCTACTGATTGGTCCGTGATCCTCCAGAGGATCTGCATTGCAATTTCAATTTGCACTTCTGGGTATTATTCCCCAGAGTAAACATGAAGTATATTCATGAAGATATCCAGAGCATGAAACTGAAGAGTTGTGCTGGGAATTCATCTAACATGCAATTACCATACAAATAACCTTACATCGACTCTCGAGTGGTGCAACAGGAAAGTGTTCGGCCTGTCATGAGGAAATCACAAATCCCAAGGCCACAAAATCCCCAGGCCACGGTCATTCTTGCCTGGGAGAACAAAATTGGCAGTGCTGCTTTTTAGCAATAACTTCACTTTATCCACTGACAATCAGACTAATGCAAGATCACCAGAGGCTCCTGTGCACATCATATAATATTCTGTATGTACCAGAGGTTCGTTAGCATGTTGACCTGAATGTCTTTGATTTTCCTGTGATGAAGCATTGTAGAAGGAGAAGTTCAAATATATGCACTGGATGTCTTCATGTCTCTGAAAGACTAAAAGTTTTAGTCTTTTTATCAACATTATGAGAGGACAAGCAATGGAGTGGGAATAGCAAAATGACCAAATGTAGATGAAATAGAACAATGATAGTGAACACTGCACTGGACAGCAGACACTCCATAACATTATGACCACCTGCCTAATATTGTGTTTCTCCCCCTTTTGCTGACAAAACAGACCTGACCGATTTACAGCAAGAACTTCTTCAGCAATTTGAGCTACAGGAGCTTGTCTGTTGGATTTTATGTACATGTTGGACTCCATGTACATCAGTGAGCTTCGGCCGCCCACGACACTGTCGCCGGTTAATCGCTGTTCCTTCCTTGGACCACTTTTGATAGATTCTGTCCACTGCAAAACCAGAACAGCCGACAAGAGCTGCCTAGACACTCTGACCTAGTTGTCTAGACATCACAATTTGGCTCTTGTCAACCTCGTTTAAATCGTTTCGCTTACCCATTTTTCCTGCTTCTAACACATCAACTTTGATGACAAAATGTTCACTTGCTGCCTAATAATATCCCACCCACTGCCATGATGAAGAGATAATCAGTGTTATTCACTTCACTGGTCATAGTGTTATAAAGCCATTATGTTATGCCTGATCAGTGTATGTAAGAAACCATGTTTTAGGATTTACTTCTTATCAGTGCTGCACTTTTTCTATAAATTATTTCAGTCCTTGAATCCAGAATCACGGGTGAGTCTACATTAGCTTTTATTATTCAGAATACCACACCTTGTAGTGCATCCCCTATGAGCTTCTATCAGGGCTTGATCTGTCCCACCATCCCTCAAGATACAAGCCAGACATTAAAGCATCAAGGTATTGGAATGAACTTTAACTGATAGTTTGATAGCCTGAAACGCTGATCTAAAAACAGGATCTGTTTTCAATGGAGATTGCAAGGTATTGCTGCATGCAGTGCTGGATATGAATACTCAATTCGGTGCATGTGAATTTATTACACCTCTTTGCTTGACTTACATGATACTTCATTTTACCAAAATAGCTCCTTGGTCAAGAATCCTGACATTGAAGATAAAAGCAGAAGCCTTCCAGCAGCTGTTGAAAGCAGGGCAGTACACATGTGAGGTGAAGCCGATACACCAGACTCGCTTCCAAAAGGGCCGCTCATAAGGTGAGTAGAGACATTGTCCAAGCAACAGCAATAGAAGGCAGGTATCAGGATAGATACCCAACACCTTTCCTCTCTTTGTTTGGAGGATTCTCTGGTTTACCCCCAGGAGGACAGGGCAAACAAAGCAGGTAGACGGGGTAAATGGACCAGGCTCATTTAGTAATGATTCCAGTTCATTGCTCCTGGACAGGTTATGCACCCTAGTGTAATGAAACACCAGTCTATAGAGGTGAAGGACATAGACCATTTCACTCTAAATGTTGGGGTATATATATATATATATATATCTCCAAACTTTTTACAAGTTAGCACCTGAGATCCTGGTATATATACTGTGATAATACTGTCCCATGTTCATGGTCTTTAGCACTTATTATGGTTTTCTGAGCCACTCATTGTACTTTAATAAGTGCAATACTGGTAATGTTGTATCAAACATCCTGGAATCACTCCTGGAATCGCTATACATGGAGAAGATCACTGAAATGAACAGAACAATGGCTTTCTGGCTTCTCCCTCTTCTTCTTCTTCTTCTTTCGGCTGTTCCCATTAGGGGTCACCACAGCGGATCATCTGTCTCCATACCCCCTGTCCTTCACATCTGCCTCTTTTAAACCAACTACCTGCATGTCTTCCCTCACCACATCTATGAACCTCCTCCTTGGCCTTCCCCTTTTTTTTTTATTCTCCCACTGATATACCCCATGTCTCTCCTCTGCACATGTCCAAACCATCTCAATCACACCTCCCTCACCTTGTCTCTAAAATGCGCTGTCTCTCTCATAAACTCATTTCTAATCCTGTCCATTGTCGTCACTCCCAACAAAAATCTCAACATCTTCACCTCTGCTACCTCCCTCTCCATCTCCTGTCTTTTACTTAATGCCACCGTCTCTAAACCTTTCAATATCACATGTCTCACCACAGTCCTTTAATCCTTCTCTTTCACTCTCGCAGATACTCTTCTATCACAAATCACTCCTGCCACTTTTCTGGCTACACGAGCAAAAATACCTAATAATCGGCTCATTTAAATGTAGATATTGACAAAAAAATTCTAATTAGACAGAGTAATGAGGTGGAGTTGATGTAAGAACTAAATAGAAGAGCAAGCTTAGTGACTTCTACGTACCAGCAGCTGCCAGGATAATGACAGGAGAAGTCTTTAAAATCTTGTTGTCAGCCCTCACTAGGAGAGTAGCTTTTGACTGATTTTAATTAGAACGGTCCACACTAAAATGTCTACACAGAAGAGATGTTCAAGTTTCCTTTTGAGAGCATCAATTATATCCCACTTCCCCTGACTACACCTTCATGACAGCGGTTCATTTGCAACGTCTCTGAACTGCTGCCTGACAGGCAAAACACACCTCTGTGCTTTTATTCCTTGTTACTGCCTTATGAATCTGACAGATAGCTATGGGGATGGAAAGATGGATGGATGGATGGATAGATGGATGGATGGATGGATGGATAGATGGCATCTGTTTGAGGATAGGACTGCACTGTATAATCCAAACCAGTTTTTTAAAAACATTTTTAAATTCTCTGAAAATCTTTTACTCTCTTGTATGCAATTCCTTATGCCATTTTCTTTACATATTGATTACATGGTACAGTGTGTGTTGTTACATGTCTCCATGTGTGTGTTGTTTTTTATTCCCTTTCATTCAAGTTGGAGTGTCTGATTTGACAACAAAAATATGAACCCCTATGACAAATCTGGACAATACCTGATTAAATAAAAAAACAAAATCTATGGATCTACTGGTTTAACATTCACATTTTGCTAATTGCTAATCATATTGCATTTCTGTCGTTTTCATGATATGAAATGAATGACACTGGAGTTGGCGTGGCCACTGTGGAGTGTGACATTCAAAAGCCAAATTATAGCTTACACCTAACCTCTCGAGACCTCTATGCCCTCTCGAGGCAAAACAGTCTGTTTTCCGACTTCAGGAAAAGCCTCAAAGTAGGTTCTATTTCTTACAACCAACTTTTGGGAATGTATTGTGTACACTGTTTGTTACCCACTTCAATAAATATAAGTAAATTCTGCTACGGCCTGTTATCACTACTACCGTTTAGATATTTTGTTGAATTTGATATGGGACCAGTGAAATTTTGTGAAATGTGAAATGTGTAAGTGAAATCCAGTGGAGTAATTCTGGAGATCCAAAAGGGAAGTCTTTCAAATGAAGCATTCAAATGGTTTTGTAAAATGTTTTACTTGCTGTAGCACAATTACTTAAAGATGTGAAAAAAACAAAAATGTGAATGAATGATGAAATGACAATAAAATTAATTTACGTTCAAACAATGTGTTTGTCCATGTCTTTCAGTGGAACAGAAACGCATCTTCAAAAGCATTTTATTTTCAGTTCAAGAGAGCCTGTATCGTTCAAAATTATATGTACATAAAACATTAAGAGCTTTTATAAGGGTTTAAGCTCCATAGCTTTCATTCTTTTTGTGCCATCACAGTAATAGTTTTAGATTTTAAAGATGAAAACAGCAGTGTTCCTGAAAATGACTCAAAAGAAAAAAATATAAAACCAACATCTGTTTTACTTTGACGTTTATTTCACACTTAGAAACTCTTTGGAAATCATTGTGTCATTTAATGATGCCTGGACGATGCAGATGCAGGTGTGGGAAATTGTATTAAATATTGCAACAAACAATCCATCAAACCACAAACATGAAACCAAATCAGAATCAGAAAACATGATACCAAATCAGGTTGAGCTCACGAAGTGCAAATAAAAACATAATGAAGGCTTCATAACAATGGAGGCACATAGAAATTAGGGTGTTTACTTCATATATATATATATATATATATATATATATATATATATATATATATATATATATATATATATATATATATACACACACATACACACACACACACACACACACACACACACACACACACACACACACACACACACACACACACAGTTCTGCGTAAAAGTTGTATGCAGGTATGAAAAATGCTGTAAAAAAAAGTAGAAATCTAAATCTAATCAACATTTGCAGGCCAACCTTTGCCTGAAAAACAGCATCATTCCGAAGATTTCAAAGCAGACTGGGGTTTCAAGGTGTGCTGTTCAAGTTATTTTGAAAAAGCAAAAAGAAACGAGCAATTTTGAGGAGTTTTGACGCAGTGGTTGGCCAAGGAAACTTAATGCAGCTGATGAAAGACACATCATCCTAACTAGCCTTTGACAAATCGGAAGATGTCCAGCAGCGCTATCAGCAAAAAAACTAGAGGGGACCAGTGGGACCCAGGTATACCCATTTACTCTCAGGAGAAGTTTGGCCAGAAGTAGTGTTTAATAAAGAATTGCTTCAAAAAGGCCATACCTTTAACATGGAAACAAGGCTAAGCGACTCAATTACGCACTAAATCATAGGACCTGGGGAGCAGAAAAATGGCAGCAGGTGCTTTAGATCGATGAGTCAAAATCTTCACTATTTGTCTGTATCATGAAACAAGTTTTTTGCCGAAGAGATACAATAGTGAGTACAATAATGCAGTAAAAATAGCAGTACAATAATGTGTGTCTGCTGACATCAGTGAAGCATGGTGGCGGTTCCTTGCCAGTTTGCAAGTACAAGGTGCATGTTGGCAAACTCCAAGCGGGCTTCCATGTGTTTTGTACTGAGGGGATCACAATTTTTGTTGCTAATAATCACAAATAAAGAGTTAAGGATGACATAAAATACATACAGGAACCCCAAAACTAACATTCTATGTCAAGCTGTTTTAACATTTTTGGAGTTTAATGTTTGATACAGTAAGGTTCCCTGGTGGTCTAGTGGTTAGAATTAAACTCAGCCATTAGTTTTGCACAAGCCAGTGCACTCTTAGTGCCGGTCCCAAGCCCGGATAAATGGGGAGGGTTGCGCTAGGAAGGGCATCCAGCGTAAAAACGTGTCAAATTGAACATGCGGTTAATGAATACGGATGATCCGCTGGGGCGACCCATAATGGGAGAAGCTGAAAGAAAGTTTAATGTTTGATACTGTAAACTGTCTTTTACATTTCGACTCGAATTCTTAAAACCATGAATGTAATGCATTAGCGAAGCTGTCTTTTGTCCTGTTATGCACTTACTCATTAAAACAGAGATCCAGTTTGGGATGCTTAGGGTTATACGATGAATGGGTATTGCTAGGGTACTATTCAATCCTTATATCTGGATTCTAATAGTTTGATACGTCTTTCATGCAGTAATAACATCTCTGTTTATTCTATTCATACATCAAAACATGCTGCACTACATTTCCCCCCTTTATATTCACTGAATTTCAAGTTGGATCCGAATTGCATTGCTTGCTCATATAATCCATTGATAATAGCAGTGCAACCTGTGTGACCTTAATATGCTTCAGCCCAAAAATACAACACACACTGCGCCTCTTGTACACACTTTTGGGTGGTATTTTTTTATTTCATTTTGTATATCTTTGTTTCCTTACTGTTGTAGGCTGTGTTTTGGACTATCTCTTGAGCTTTCCTCTGTGATGGCCTTGTAAGGATGCTCCGGTCACAGACAGCCTAGAGAATGGAGCCTTTTGTATGAGGCGCATTCATGTGCAAATGCAAGCGCAGCAGAGTTACTTTCATATCGCCCGGAACGCCATACTACCCTTATCTCACTTTCTCAAATAGCCTCGGAGCAATTGTGGTATTAACTTGGAAATAAAATTCCCACATGAGCCAGGGAGACTTCTCTTTCTCCTTCAGCCCCTGTTTGTCGGTTTGTCACTCCTTCGGCACATTTTGGATTTGGTCGATCGGCTCACATTTATGATCTGAAAGCAAATGTGATATTTTTTTCCCCCTCGTTTTAATTTCAACAATGAAACATATGCATATACACTGCAAAAATGTGAATAAAGTTGTATTCGAATTATCTATAGAATATTTATATTTTTCCATATATACATTTTTTCAAAATGGATTTCAAGATTCATCAAGATTCGTCATCTCGTTGTAATTAGTAGATAGTGTTTCTAAATACACTATATGGACAAAAATATTGGGACACCAGACTTTTTCAAAACAATATTTGTTAGTTTTTTCAGCCATATGTGGTTTAAAGAACACAATGTATAGTCTTTGGAATCGTAGCATTAAATTTTCCTTTCACTTCAACATAAGTTTGTGAACACCTGACCATAAGATTAGTACCGTAATTTCCGGACTATAACCCATATATAAGCCGCACCCACTGAATTTACAAATATTTTTATTTTTAACATAAATAAGCCGCACATGTCTACACTGAAACTAATGAATTTTACACAGGCTTTAACAAAAGACACGTTACACACGGTGTAACAGGTGAAATATGTTGCGCTTCCTTTAGGAGCATAGCGGTATTTTGGGAATAGCCTGCCACTGCATTTTTCCGGTATTACTGCATGTGTGCAAGACTGAGGAATATGTCCTTATTATTTTCTGATGCTCATTTCTAAGTTTCTTTGACTAACCCGTATCGCTGTTGCCAAGAAAAATAAAAAAGCACGAGTTTTGGAAACCTGTTTGTGCTTATATGATTTCTGTTGTAACTGGAGTTAGCGAGCTCTCCCTTCACCCAGACTCAACACGCTACAACGACTTGTATCTAAACAGTAGCCGACCAAGAAAGTCATAGTTCACTGTCTTCCTCCTTCCTTTCACAACTATTTCTCTCGGGAGTTTATCTTTTGGCATCGTCATGCTTTTAAATTACCAGATGGAAGTTTTTTCTCCCGATGGCGTGCAGCTCAGAACACAGGTGAGGTGCATTTTTTTGTTTCCGTTCGGAAATTTCATTGGTCTAATGTTATGGGGTCCAGTTTTTTGGCTTGAAGTTTGTGAAACCAGGAAAAACCCAGGAAAAATCCATAAATTAGCTGCTTCGTTGTTTAAGCCGCGGGGTTCAAAACGTGGGGAAAAAGGAGCGGCTTATAGTCCGAAAAATATGGTATGTGCCTTTTTTACATCTCATTCGCATTGCTCCCCCCTTGCTCTTATAATAACCTCCACTCTTTTGGAAAGATGTTCTACTAGATTTTGGAGTGTGAGTGATAGATTTGTGGAAATTTGTGCTCATTCAGCTGTTACTAAAGTCAGGTACTGATATAGGTGAGATGAGGAGGCCTGGGGTGCAGTCAGTGTTCCATTTCATCTCAAAGGTGTTTAATAGAGTTTCGAGCTCTATAGCAGGCCACTTAAGATCCTCCACACCCATATAAAGCATATCTTCATGGAGATGGCTTTGTTCACAGGGGCATTATCATGCTGGGACAGGTTTGGGTCTCATAGTAAAGGGAGAAGTGAAAGGAAAATGTAATGCTGCTGCATTCAAAAGCATCCTATAAAATGATCTGCCAACTTTTTGGCAACAGATTGGAAAGCAACCACATACTGTATGGCTGAAAAAGTTAGGTGTCCCAATACTTTTGTCTCTATAGTGTATAATAGGTATTTATTTATATACATTGTATGTAAATTGACTCTCATATGAACTTGTGCAAATAGCAATGTGATAAAGATTGATCTTTGTATGAATACACAGCTCTGCATTGTACATAAAATATCTGCTGTTCTTTATTTGCTGATGAATTGCTTTTTTTCTGCGCCAGATGTTTCGTCCTCAGTCTAACACTTCAACAGCATTCCCCATTTGCACCGTTCTCTCCAGACAACCCAACAGCCCGTCTTAAGTTTCTTTAGAGATGGTTTACGAGCTAGCAGTCTTGTTGGGTCTGATGCAATTTGGAACAAATAAGTATAATAAAGCAAGCGTGAAACCCCCCCATCACTCTATCCCTCCCGCCTCCTTCTGGTCTCCATTATCAGCTTCCACCTCTAAACGCAAACTAATAAAGCATGCATTCCGTGGCTGGCCTTTGGGTCATCAAAACACCAGACTAATGCATTAGTATTTGTGCTCATTGGGAATGCAATGTGCTTTAAATGCAACCCACGGGGAATGTATAATGCTTCACACAAATTGTATTTTAATTACAGCCTTTTAGAACCTTCTAGACTGAATCGAAATTCAACTTCTCAACCCATTCAACGAGAAAAAAAGAAAAAAGAGAACGCTTAAGTGTTTCTTTTTAGTTTTCCCTTTGGAGGGGTGCAAATGCAAAGCAGAAACATTATGACATTTCTGGCAAAATGTCAGCGACGTTTCAGTGATACAGTTTATTCACAGTTCTCTGAAGCGCGTGCCGTTACGGTCTGCCTAGGACAGTCTTATGAATTTATATACAAGAAAAATGGACGCTAGGATGAACATGAATGTTCAACTGATTTCAGTAATTGGGGTATAAAGCACTTTGGGCTTCTGTGTGGTTACGTGTAAATACTGAGGTGGAAGTTTTATTCGTGTTAAACTGCACCATTTTTGGGGGGTTAAATAAAAGAACAATGGACCGTAATATTTTTGTCTGTGCATATTTACATTCAAATGTATAGGACCTCACATATTAATAATAATAGAGGGGAAAAAGAAGACGAATAAAAGAAGAAAGTAGTAGAAGAAAAAGACAATGTTGCTGTCTTGCCTTTATGACTAGCAAGCCAGTGCGCGTTTGTGTGTGTGCGAGTGTGTGTGTGCGTGTGTGTGTGTGTGTGTGTGTGTGTGTGTGTGTGTGTGTGTGTGTGTGTGTGTGTGTGTATACGTGTGCATGAGTGTTAACGCAACTGTCTGTGCAGTTGCCAGGTTACCTGTTTACTGCTTCTAACCAAAAAAAGAGAGGGTTAAAGAAAAGATGCTGTCTACTTGTAATAAATATTTCTCTCTCTCTCTCTCTCTCTCTCTCTCTCTCTCTCTCTCTCTCTCTCTCTCTCTCTCTCTCTCTCGTTCCCTCTTGCTCTTTCTCTCTCACTCTTTGGGGATATACATACATTTTATGTAGAACCAGTGTAGAACAGTATATACACAAACTGTATGTGTGTGTCTGTGTGAGTGAGTGAGTGAGAGAGAGAGAGAGAGAGAGAGAGAGAGAGAGAGAGAGAGAGAGAGAGAGAGAGAGAGAGAGAGCGAGAGAGAAAGAGAAATATCACACTGTGGTGTGTTCATGAGAAAAGTGGCCACTATGTTTTTTTTTCAAATGGACTCTTCACATTGTTGCCATGGGGTACCAGGGTCTCTCTCTCTCATTCTCTCTCTTTTTCAGATCTCCATCTTTCTGCCATTGTGTCTGTCTCTGTTTCCCTTCCTCCATCTCTCTTTACTTTTTTCTGTCTCTGTCTCTCATGTTCTCTCCCTGTGATATGGGAGACTCCTTCCCAAAAGTGAAATAAAGCACTGTTCACACACTGTATCAACAAATACATGTTTTCTTTGTTAAATAAAGGGCAGAGGTGTAAAGGGTACTTAAAACTCATTCTTCAGTAACAGTAGAGATACCGCACTGAAAAACTCCATTACAAGTCACAATTCCAAAATGTCTATACTACAAGTCTTTGAATATCCGATTTGAACTTGAGTTTTTGACCGTAGGCTCAAAGATGCACTAGTCCTCGACACATGTTCATGAAAATCCAAAAACTGTTTATTTGTGATGTTTTATTTCCTAAAAAATGAATCAAATTGCACACCTCAACACTGCATTACACCAACAAGATCAATAAAAAAAGACATAGTAGTAAAGCAATCTTTCAAAAAGGGATTTACAGGATCATGTCACAAAGTAAAAGAGCCATTAGTGTTCAATGGACAAATCAAATGAATAATAATTTTAGATAAAGTCAAAGCGAGTATTCAAAGCTGGATGTGATGTGATGCAGCTCTCAGTCTCAGAGAAGGGCCGATATTATTGTTCAAAATTTTTTTAATTGATTCGAGCTCTTTTTGGACAGGAAACGAGGCCAGCGGTGGTGAAAAGTCGCTCACGGGCAGCAGATGCGTGTAGGGTCAACAGAGGTGCAGCATGTAATAGGAAACGCTCATTGTCAATTCAAATATAGCGGAATAAAAAGTATAAACGTGGAATTTTAAATGTAAAAGGTGCTTATATCTTTGATACCCAGAAAAACTAAGAAGTAGCCAAAAAAATGACAAGAAGCCTTGTTCAGAGTGCAGAGTCAGATATTATACAACACCTGGAGCAAAGTGGTTTTAAGGGCCTTGCTCAAGGGCCCAAGAGGGCCAGCTTGGCAATACTAGGGCTTAAACCCCAGCGCTTCTGATCATTAACCCAGAGCCTTAACTACTAGCACTTCTCCAGCAATAACACAATTGTCCAATTTGTGTTGTTGTTAGTGCTGCTGTCACAGTGTGACATGGAGGAAAAACATACAGCTGCCATGGAAAATCATTTCTAACTCAGTGGCCAAATATATCCTGGTCTTTGTGAACACACACACACACACACACACACACACACACACACACATGGTACTGACAGGAAGATATTTTAAGTGTGCCTGGTTTTGACAAGGTATTCCTTCTTTTCCAATGACACATTTTCTAGCAAATCTAACACACCTCGTTTTCTTCCCTGGGACTCTTCAGTGTTTACAGAATATTCATTCATTCAAAAATGGCTGCAATTTTGAAATCCCTGAACTTTAAAACCTGTTATGAATGAAGTGAATAATCTTACAGACATACACAATGTACAATAGCACGCAGGATTCAGCTGATTCACAGGATGGTTCAGGTTCCAGCTGAGCTCAAGACTCTAACAACCAAACACAGCAAGGGTGAGATGCAGGGATTTGAGCACATGACCCTCTGATCTGTTACACAAAATGTTCTTAACCTCAGAATCACAACATGTTGTTTAATTGAGCAAAGAGATAATCGCCATTACTTTGTCATCATGGTGTCACAAATGTCCCTAAAAATCCCAAGTTCAAATCCCAACCCCACCAAATTACCACTCATGGGCACCTGAGCAACACCCTTAACCCCGTAGCTGCTCAGCTGTATAAATTAGATAAACGTTCAGGGCAGATGGCAAAAAATCCCAGGATGTGTTTTGTTCACTTGAACTAGGAGACCCAAACCTCTTCCATGTTAAAGATATGCTTTACATGGTTTGTACTGGAATATTTCCTCCTAAAGCACTTTGGCCTCAACCCTACTGAACACCTTTGGAAGTAATTGGAACTCTGACTGCACCCTAGGCCTCCTCACCTTACCTACATCAGGAGCTGACTTTATGTCCTTCTGGGTGAATGAGCACAAATCTACACACTCCAAAATACAGCAAATAGGGACTAAATGTGTACTGCGATGCTCAAAAAGCCTTTATGAATCTCATGGTCAGGTGTCCACAACCTTATGTCACATAATTAAGGTGTTAAAAACTGGTTAAAACTGTTATTGTGCGTATTTGTCAGAGTTCGAGAGATGTCAGAGATGCGATGCGATGCGATGCGATCAGCGAGTGCTTTCACCATGCGGCTGAATTAGTCTGATCCTGCCTGGCTTTGGATCAGCACTGGATTAAACAGACACAATCCCAGGTGTAAAGCACTTCATTAATTTACTCACTGTCGCCTGGAAAAGACCCAGACGCTGTCGATGTGGTTCGGCATATGGCCAAAGCAGCAGCTTTATACGAGAGAGGTGAAGATCAGGGTCAGCAATATAGAGAGAAACTCAGAGGCAATCTGTTTCAAATATCGAGTAGCGAGAGCTGGGGGCGAGATATTGATGTCACTGAGTGGTGATGAATATGTGTTTCAGGACACAGTCATTTTTTTTTAAAGCATATTAGGTACTTTTTATGTAGCTTTTGTTTTTTTTCTGAAGCTTTCTGTTATAAATCTCTTTGTTCATTGTGTGCTGTAGTTATTTTCTCATTTCTGACCTCATGGTTTGGAAAGCATTCTAAGAAAAAATGGAACATTTGGGTTGAGAAATGAAGGATCCCAGTAGCTTTACACGGGTGTGTTTATTCTTTAATCCTGAACCTATAATCGCGATGAATCGCACGACTGTCATGAGTTAACTCATGATTAATCGCAGCTTCAACACACATTTATGCTTGTTCCAAATGTACCTCAAATGAATACTTTTTGAGTGTTTAAAACTTTAATCAACATGAGCATAAACTAATTTGGATGCTTTATCCACACCCGTTTAGTGAAACCAAACTCAACTTCAAGCATTAAAACCAAAATATACTAATGTTTAAAAGTAATTATGATGTTTTAAATCAGGACATCAAAAGGAACCTTTACTATGTTTCCACACGGACGGTTTTAATTGCCGGATGCGTGCTTCATGGCGGATTTTAGTGCTTGATTTGAGACTTGGCGCATCAGTAAAACAAATGTTTAGTAAATAAACATTATCTTTCAGTGAAGTTCATTTGTTTTATATCTGAGTAAAGACAGGACATCGTAAAGGAAATGCTTTATCATTAATATATCATACGCAGTAAAAGGAACTAAGTTGTCTCATGGATGTTCCACAACATTAACTGTAACTCTAAACCATTAAAGCACACTTTAAGCATCACTGTGGTGTATTGTGTTCAAATATCAGCACAGTCTGTAGTGTGTTATACGATATATTAATCTTATATTTATTGTTTGCACATTTATTGGTGATCCTGTCAGTTTAACAGAATCATGCTACATTTAGTCAGAACCGCATCTGAAGATTTATCCTGCTTGTTGCCAAACCATTTAGTCTTCATTTGTTTAAACCACGTTCATGGTGACAAGGCCGCTAAATGATTCATGGGCCAGAATTTTAATAAAACATCGCCTTTTGAAATACATATCCCACACACACACACACACACACACACACACACACACACACACACACACACAAATGCTTGTATACATAAATCAATGCTATTCTTCACAATATAAAATCGAATGATTTGCACACGACCTTCCTGTTGACGGGTCTGTAATATGCATTCAAGTAATAAAACACAACAGGGCATGATGTTATAGGAAAATATATAATGGTGATGGGTGTGGTGTCACCTCATGTGAAGCAGTATGGCTGTTTCTACCCTGAGATTTAATATTGTCCTATAACAGAGCGTGCTGAAGTGTTTTGTTCCTTTTACACAACAGCAAGATGTATTGTTAGTAGGGTGTGTAACGGTACACAACATTCACGGTTCAGTATGTACTTCAGATTTGAAGTCAAGATTTGGTTTAATTTCAGTATTGATGTGGAGAGACTGCAAAACACAAAATTGTGTTGCTTGTCAATTTTTTTTTTAAGATTGTTTATTATTATTAACTACAATAATCTACTTTTTTTTTCCAAAACAATTTATTTGGCTTCTTGATTTAAAAAAAGCTAATTAAAAATATAGAAATAAAACAGAATAAATTAAATCATTGCAGTAATTAATTCAGTACATTTAAATGTATTGATTACAATGAGTATTCAGGTAAATATGCACAAATTAAATAACATTAAATAAATGGAAAAATGTAATGAAAGTAAGTAGTTAAATTTGTTAGACTCAATTTGGGTAATAGAAATGTGTATTTAAATTGTGTGTGTTTTTTCTAACATTTAATATTACATTTTAAAAGATATGTTCTACTTAGCTATTCTGTTATTTTAGTACACTAAACAAACGTGCGGTTCAACACTTCATATGTTCGTAAGGGAACTCAGATTTTAACACAAAACTGAAAAGGTACTGAAAGTCCTGAACCGAAATGTTTTGTACTCTTAGTTGTTATTATTTGATACTGTATCAGATCCCTTAAACCTGATACTTTCTGCTATTAGCTATGCTAATACATTTGCAAACAAAGGTTTCCTCATCTTCCACTTTTTACTTTTAAAGCTATTACAAAAAATTTACTGTAAACTCCTCGTTCCTGAAGATTGGACAGAGGGACCCAGATGAGAAAATTCATATTTCTGCTTTACAAATCCTTAAAAATCTGTGGAATAAACCAAGTCTTCTTCCATAGATCTTAAATAACCATAGATATCAAAAAGTACAATAAAACATGATTATTAATATTTTTTATTTGATTATACATGCCATTTTTATTTGTACTTGCCACCAACAGTTTCATCTTAAAGACACGTTGTTCCTGCTTTCTGTGACTTCCCTTTCAGCTAACTGCCGAACATTTATCATCAATTAATTCCACTGCATTTATTACTGCTTGCTGTTCTCAACTGCAGAATCCAACCGACTCTCTGTAACAGCAGCTGGAGCTTTCTGTCCAATGGAGCCAATCCATTAACCCTTCTCACCCCTTTTTATCCATTTTTGAAAAACATTTCGAGTGGGTTAAAGTGGGTAAAACAGCTGAACCCTAGATAGCACTGCCTAGATCAGACTGTAACTAATGATCGGGTGAATTCAACTTTAAGGAGGCTTGAGATATTGAGACATGGCCTAGCCTACCCAGAAGTCTTAAGGAATGGTGATCAGTATGAAGTAGTATACAGTAATTTGATAATAATTGTTTTAATAATTGTAACAGTTTTATTAGGGTTTTATTTTTTTTTATCCATTTAAATCAAGATTTGCTAAACCAGTCTTTTGCAGTTCATAACCTCCATATGGTTCAACTCTCCTAATATTGCCTTCTGGTCTGCTCCTAACAGGTACTGCAATAGATCAAGATGTCCACAAAGACAAACAGAAAGAGGTTGCACCTCAGGGCATTCCTTAAAAACGAGGCACTCTATGACAAATGGCTGCAGCTCTGAGGTATCTGTCTGTGGTCACTGCAAATGAGAAATGCACAAATATTACCTTTTCCCCCCTACTCATATCTCACAGAGACACATAGTACACAGCTTCAAATCCAATTGCTGATGAGAAGGCCTGGAGTTAAAGAATAACCATCCGAGCTTTACTCTCAGGACCCGGTCCACTGGTTTGTTACGCTTTTCTTCCTTGCAGCAGCAGAGACAAACATCTCTTCCTCTCTATTAGAATGAATAAAATGGACAATCCTCAGTCGAGGGAATGAGAAATTGAATTAAGGTGTTATCTCTCTTATTCAGACTCCAGCATCTCTCCCAGCTCTATTGAATTTTCCTCATCGAGTCAAATTGTCTCATTTCTCATTTGCCCAAAGTTGCTCAGATAATGTACACATTTCGCTTGCCTAATGATGTACAGTTCACCAAATAAATAGCTGGATATTTTCTCTGCACTTTCTTGCCGAAAGCTGAGGGACACGAAATTAAACTGAGGTGTTTGTAATCAATATTATTTAAATAAATATATCACATTAAAATAATATTATATATATATCGATAATGTGACCTTGTTGGTGGAATGTATTACAATAAGTCAGGATTAATTATACTTATTGAAGGAATAAAAATGCATTTAAAATACATGATCTTTAGCTAAAACAAATATAGATTTAAACAAGGAAGTACAAACTACTAGACATAACGGTAAAAAAATATAGTGACTTTACATGACAGTGTTCTCTTTTGAGGGAACTTAAAGCAACACACACAAGACACAAAGCCTCACAATTCGAACCTGACATGCAATCATGGGACAATTGAGAACTGTGAGATGTCTTGAGTATGGATTAATGACAACGTCAATTGGAAAGGCAGAGCCAGACAGATCATGAGATGGAGCCATATCCTATGTGGAGCCAGGAGGTAAAGCAATGTACTTGATGGATGCCGGAAGCAGATTGATGGCACCCAGGAGACCAGCATTGACCAGGGTCTGAAGGTAGAGCAATAACCAATCCAACTGGTTCATCCCTGAGCTCATACAATCCCCTGTCTCTGGATGGTTTCTTCTTGGAGGTTGTAATTAATGAAAAGTACTAGATTTTGGAGAACATAATGGAGAAAGCAACTGAAAAGCAGCTTTCTACTTCTTGTTTAATATATTTTTATATATCATTTATCTGAAATGTAATCAAATTAATTTTTCACATTCGAAATATTACAGATTTGTTCTAAGACATGTGACAACATCTTCAGGTGATCAATTTAACTAACACATTTTTGTCCTTTATTATTAAACAATTGGCTGACAATTCATTATTGTAATAGCCAACAATGCTTTGCTCGTAGTTGATATATGATCCTTCCAGGCACGTAATTAAATACTTTTAATACTGTTTACTGTACAACCAGCAGAATTCAAAGCAACGCTGAAATTCTCAGAGACTCGAAAATTATGTTCCGAAGTCGATTTCAACTTACAGCAACATATTTAAATGATTAAGATGCAGCATTTCTTATCTGAGATTAAGGCCATGGTCTTAAGTCTTTCTAAATTTCCACTTTATACCTGTTTTACCTTTTTTGCATTCATATTAGATTTGATTAGATAAGTGAACGGGTACACATCAAATAATTATGTTGATTGATTAATGCTGCCATTATTAAAATAGAGCACATCAGAAACAGTCTACTCCTTACATAACTATTCATGAGTAGCTGTAGCTGAAAAAACACAGCCAGCCAGCCAGCCAGCCAGCCAGCCAGCCAGCCAGACAGCCAGACAGACAGACAGACAGACAGACAGACAGATAGATAGATAGATAGATAGATAGATAGATAGATAGATAGATAGATAGATAGATATGTATTATACATACAGTACAGACCAAAAGTTTGGACACACCTTCTCATTCAAAGAGTTTTCTTTATTTTCATGACTATGAAAATTGTAGAGTCACACTGATGGCATCAAGGGCTATTTGACCAAGAAGGAGAGTGATGGGGTGCTGCGCCAGATGACCTGGCCTCCACAGTCACCGGACCTGAACCCAATCGAGATGGTTTAGGGGCGAGCTGGACCACAGAGTGAAGGCAAAAGGGCCAACAAGTGCCAAGCATCTCTCGGGGAACTCCTTCAAGACTGTTGGAAGACCATTTCAGGTGACTACCTCTTGAAGCTCATAAAGAGAATACCAAGAGTGTGCAAAGCAGTAATCAAAGCAAAAGGTGGCTACTTTGAAGAACCTAAAATATGACATTTTTCAGATGTTTCACATTTTTTTGTTATGTATATAATTCCATATATAATTCTACGTGTTAATTCATAGTTTTGATGCCTTCAGTGTGAATCTACAATTTTCATACTCATGAAAATAAAGAAAACTCTTTGAATGAGAAGGTGTGTCCAAACTTTTGGTCTGTACTGTATATAGACAATTTATAGCAAAAGATTGGGACACCTGACTTTTCCCTTCACTTGAACTAGAAGATCCAAACCTGTTTCTGCATGACAATGTCCCTGTGCACAAAGCCAGTTCCATGAAGAGATGCTTTACATGGGTTGGAGTGGAAGATCTCCTGCCCCTCCACTGCTATAGATCTCTAAATCCTATTGAATACCTTTGAGATAAATATGAATGCTGACTGCACCCCAGATCTCCTCACCTTCTCACCTACATCAGTACCTGAATTTACTAACACCTTTGCGGCTGATTGAATCTCTACAAGCCAAACTTTGTTGCAACAAAGAATTGATATGGCCTCAAAATGGCTGCCATGACTATATTTCCAGGTCACAAGCTGAAGAACAGAGGATAAAGCAGTCAGTTAGAGTAATAAGAAGAAGCCCACACCACACAGAAGCATTCAGGTTGGAAAGAAAAAAAAAACGATCCTGAAACACGCCTAATAATTTAATTCACTCCAAATCCAATGCACTTAATGGTAAAGAGATAAGCTGACTGATGCTCAGAGATGCTTTAATCTCTTAGCTAAATTTCCATCAAGTACCATCTAACTTCCCCTTTCGATGCCTTTCTTGCCTTCTCATCCACTTTTTCTCGTCTCGAGCAATTCGCCGCAGCAATTTGCTTTATCTATTGTCACACTCTGATATTCATTAAATGAAGTAAAACTCTGAAGAGCTGATTTGCACTGAATTGGCCGATTCTGCTTCTTATTCATTTCTTTTCTGGCTTGTCAGCATTTTTTTCTCATTGAATAGAATGAGTGAGAGCTGGACTTGTTTTGTTCTCTGCATTATTGTTTCATTGCATTATTCCGGAGGAAAACGTTTTACAACCATGCAAGCGGAACTATCAAAAGTTAAATAGGATAAGATGTAGAATTAGAAGAGAATAAAATGGATTGTGATTTTAAAATGGACTGAGTGTTTTTTTTTTATACTCAGTCCATTACTGGAACACCTGCACATAAAATGATTGGCTTTGAACATGGCATAGGTTGATGGTGTGCCATGTGCTGGTTCTGAAACCGCTTGGGATTTTAAACACACACACACACACACACACACACTGGAGATGATTTAAAATGGTGTGCCCTACTACTGATTGGTGGTGCACATTTCCAGGGACCATTAATATAGATAGCAGACAACAGTGTTGCTTTGATGGAACAGTGTGTGGTGAAGTTTCCCAAGAAACAAAGACCTAAAACCTGCGGATATCTTCAGAAAACTTCAAACACAGTTTGATGATGAGACACTCAGCTGCAGTAAGACAGCTAAATGGCGTAAACGTTTCATAGGTGGTCGTACATCCGATCACAGTCATGGTGGTTCCCTGATGATGAAGTGAAGAAGGAAGTCTTAGCATGGTTCAGGCGCACTAACAAATCTTTCTATGCGAATCTTTTTTAGGCTTTTGTTAATAAGTGTATAAATGTAGCGGTTTCCACTCCTTGACATTTTGTTCTTTTAATTTATCAACTCAACAGTCCCGGTTTGGCTTAAACACCACTTGTAAACTGACATTTGATTCAATTCAGTTCATTTTTTTGTGTAGCTCTTTTAACAATGAACATTGTCTCAAAGCAGCTTTACTTAGATAATGCGGTGGTAAAGAATGAATAAAATGTTCTTTATAAGTGTAAGTTTGTCCCTGATGAACAAGCCGGTGGAGACTGTGGTGAAGGAAAAACTCCCCGAGATGGCATAAGGAAGAAACCTCAAGAGGCCAGAAACCAGACTCAAGAGGGAACCTCATCCTCATCTGGGTTGCACTGTATGTCCATTTATTGGAGATATACGATGTTGTGGGGTGCTGAGTCCTGAGTCAGTGTAGCAGACTGTTGACATTAACTACAGTACAAATCCATCCTCAAAGCTCCCGTTCTTACTCCAGGATTTCATGGAACCACCCAAGGCGTTGATGAGAAACCGTCCCCAGCTGCACTGAGTGGCCTCCAGACTCACCAGACTTAATCAGACGTACATTTTACCACAATGTCCTCATCTCCATGAGCCCTGAAAAATTGATTATTTCTATTTAGAAAAACACCCAAGTCAAGTAGGCATTTATTGTTATTTAAAACAACACAGTGAAACAAAACAGTCCCTCAGGACCGAGGTGCTACATGCTGTAAAACAACATACATCAACAAAAAGTAATGTGGAACTACACAAAACTGACTAATGTGCAACATTTAGCGCAATGAAATTACAACGTAAGACAGCGAGACATTAAACCCAGTGACTATCAACACAGTAAACTCAGCAACATTGCAGCACCGACCAGGACGGTACTTTTGTGCAGGCAAACAGAAAACCCACTCGTTTCTAACATCCTCGAATTCGAGCAAATTAAACTTGATCCCTAAACTTTAGTGACAGCCACCTGGTATGCACGTGGTCATAAAATGCGAGTACTCACAATAGCAGAGGCGTGTGAGAGCGCTGGGTGAAAACATTTTATTTTTAATAACAGGCAAAAATAATCCAAATCAGCAGGCGACCTCGAAAACATGAAACACGCTAAGATCGGCCGATCTGCAAACAACACTAGACAGGAAACAAGACGAGACGGGGAATCCAGCCAAATGAGAAAACATTAATTAATTACTAGCTTGGTAATTGTTATTGAAACCGAACGGATAAATTCGGCTTGGAGAAATTAAGGTGTGTATATACAGACATGAATCAGACATTGAAGTGAAAATGGCTGTGAACAAAACAGCATTTCAACCGAGGACCAATGACGAGGCATTGGTGTAGAAATTGCATGAATGAAAACAAACAAATACACAAATGGCTACACAAAGAAAGGTGGGAATGTGGAAGTGCACTAGCGCTCCAAGCTGGCTCACTTTCCATGATCTGGCAGGGGGATAATCTCTGAAACACATGAGCTAGACACAGCTAACAAAGCTGCGCTAGTCTATACTATGCTATGTATACAGTATACAGTATAGTAATGTATACTATTCTGGGAAAGTAGTAACATAGTGGTAAAGGCTCTGGGTTACTGGTCAGGGGTTTAAAACCCTGGAATAGCCAAGCTGCCACTCTTGGGGCCCTTGAGCAAGGCCCTTAAGCCTCTGTGCTCCAGGGGTGCTGTATCATAGCTGATCCTGTGCTCTGACCCCAGCTTCCCTAAGAACACTGGGATATGCGAAGGAGGAATTTCACAGTGCTTGAATGTACATGTGACAAATATACATTATGGGATGCAGGTATCTGAGTAACTACAATGAAATGATTAAAAAGTTAAGAACAATCCATTCGTTTTTTTTAAGGAAAACAATAACTGAATTACGGCGAAACCTTATTGTTTATTAGCTGTTTCTATCCAACCTTTACAGCAGGAAATGATGTCTGAGTCTGGCATCATTGATCGATTTATTACAAGCCATCATACTGATGTTTCTGAAAAATCTCCCATATTCTCCTAAGCACGTCTTTTAACCCTGGGTGATCATTTTTGTCCTTCACCCTGCATACAGTTATTCATCTCAATGCACTTCGGATCATGATCATAATATATTGATGAAATAGAGTGTACTGAATGCTTAAACGTGCACTTTCGAGTGCCGAGATGTGCACAACCTGGTATGGATTGGTTATAATGTCTTAAATCTATCTCCTTTTCTCTCTCTCTCTCTCTCTCTCTCTCTCTCTCTCTCTCTCTCTCTCTCTCTCTGCACAGTGAAATGAGTGTGAATTAAAAGTGCATGAGGGAGATACAGAATTTATGAGACTTCCCAACATGCTTATAGAGGTGACAGGGAGACTCAGAGGGACACTCTGACATTCTTACAGGCCAAATTGTTGCGAGGGAAACGGCTGAACTAGATAACAGAAATTCGTGGCAGAAGTGGGAGCAGAAGGGAAGGAATTACAGTGTGTAGAGCGATAAACTGTGAATTAATATCGTCCCGCTGTTTACACTCGTAAAATCTGTGCAGTCTGATTGACCGTGTGGAAGACTGGGACTGACACATGCCAGTATTATCTCCTGATTTTGGTGACTGGGTTTCGATTTGGTGCAGCATGTTCGTTCTTTTATTTTCTCGGCAAATTGAGTTTTTTGGTTGCAACACGTGGGTGAAAAGGAAAAAAAAAAAAAGAAGCCAAAATCTTAAAAATCTAAATATTATTAGTTAATACAAATCATTGTTCAGGAAATTTGCAAGGATGAAAGAAATGTACTTTTTGTATTTACCTAGAAGCCTCTGTGGACTCCAAACATGGCCGAATTGGAGTGTGTGAATATTTATACACATTCCCAATAACCAGTGTTGTGCTAGTTACTAAAAAATAGTAACTAGTTACAGTTACTCGTTACTTCATTCAAAAAGTAACTGAATATATCACAAGGATTTCTGAAATAAATAACAAAACAAGCTAAATAATAGATTTACAATCAAAAACTAAAGTGGCTTCTGCTGTTGTGTTGAGCTCTTAAACATGTTCCTTTCACAGCTGAAGTATAAAAACTATCAACAATGTAGAACAGAACACCGGGTTAGCTTCTAGCTTCTAGCTCCTCATGCATGGAGGTCCTGGAGCAGCTTCAACAGATTGGAGTTGCTGTTTATCGCAGTAGATACGACCTTCGAACCAGAAAGACACAACTTACATTTGACTTAAAAGTTTTTGTCTTTATACTCAACTAAATGAAATATTGAGCATATTTCCACTTTGAGAACCTCGTCTTGCTCTCGCCTCGACTTGCCATTACTGCTGCACAGACCTGAATAAACGGAGACACGCCCACAGTGCGTCTACTTCCTGTTTACAGAGGGCAATCCGGTAATCTACCAATCCTACAATGCGACGCTGCTATAAACAGGTTAGACTGTAGTCTACACTACAGCCCAAATGAATTCATTTAAAAAAAAGTAACGGGTAACGCACCATACGGTAACGAAGTTACTTCATTTTTAAAAGTAACGCGTTACAGTATTAGTTACTGTCAAAAGTAACGCGTCACCGGTAACGCGTTACTGCCCAACACTGCCAATAACAATTACCCAACTACTGTCTAAGCACACTTGTGCTCTATCACATACACACACACACACACACACACACACACACACACACACTTCAAAAGAGATTCTCATTCACAATTGCAAAGTATATTCTGTCTGTGACTGAGTTACGTGACATTTCCAAGTTTTGTAACAACCACTTGTGTTTAACCGCAAAGGAAAAGAAGGAGAGGAGTGTAAACTAACCGTGTGGATAATAAGTTGCATTACACGTCTACATGTTTCATGAAATTGCCTCGATTCTGTTTAACATCATTTTGAACTTTCCTTGAACCTCAGTTTCTCCATTTTCTTTTTCTCCCTGTTTATGCAAAATGTTAAACAGAGAAGATTATGATTACCTTTGTGTGAGTCTGGTTTCTCTCCGAGCTCGAAATGACAATAAAACCTAGTTCCTGGAAAAGGTGTTTGAAATCCTTATTGAATTTCAACTACAAGGCTGTTTTATGAAAAAAATGATCAACACTGGGGTTGTGTGATGGAGACCAGCATGTCCTGGGGTCACTATTGTTATTATTCTCTACTCATATTACAACTCTTGCGGTTTAAAATAGGTTTCACTCATTTAATACAACAAACAATTGTGCTATTAAAGATAGTGTTAAAATCAAATCAAACAAAAGCAAATAAATACAGAATTGTAGTTTATAGAGAAACTGCGAAATACAAATACAAATGTTGAACAAACAACTAGACAAAAAGTTCCTGTGTCAGCAATGGACAATAGTTTGTGGACACCTGACCGTTAGATCTGTATGTGCTTTGAGGAAGTCTGTAATTCCTCGTTTGCTCACATTTTCTCTCTCGCTTTTTCCAGAGCAGTCTGTAAATCTCCAGACCACTGGCTTATTCTTTTGCGTACCTTGCTTTTGTATCACATTTTTTAATATTTGATTTATTTAATTTTTTAAGCTCTCTGTGTAATCTTTACCTGATACACGGCAAACAGTGTGCAGGACTGACCCATGTCCTCTACTTCTCAGCGTTGTAGTATATGGCTCCATGCTCTTCAGCTGTGCATCACTGTGGGAAAATATACTGTACACATACACCGGTCAGCCATAACATTATGAACACCTGCCTAATATTGTGTTGGTCCCCCTTTTGCTGCCAAAACAGTCGTGACCCGTCGAGCATCAACATCATGAACTTCTTCAGCAGTTTGAGTTACAGGAGCTCGTCTGTTGGATCGGACCACACGTGCCAACCTTCGCTCCTCACGTGCATCACTGAGCCTCGGCCACCCATGACCCCATCGCCGGTTCACCGCTGTTCCTTCCTTGAATCACTTCTGACCACTGCAGACCAGGAACACCATTTACTTGAATTAAGAGAGTTAAACCTGTTCCAGCATGATGATGTCCTTGTCCACAAAGTCAGGTATGCTTGACCTGGCTTGGAGTAGAGGATCTCTTGCTATAGAACTCTGACCTCAACCCAATTGGGATAAATTGGAAAGATGATTGCAAATCTCAAGTACACTCCAAATTCTAGTGGAACATCTTCCCAGAAGAGTGGAGGTTATTTTTTTACAGCAAATGAGAACTAAATGCAAATGTTAGGTCAGTTGTCCAGAAACTTTTGTCCATATCGTATATTGTATGGCCGAACGTTTATGAACACATCACACCCATAAGTGTTTTAATGGATATTTCATTATAGATGCAGTCCTCTTTGCTCATATAATACCTCCTTCATAAATTAGAAATAAAAGTGCTAAAGTGATATGGTGGTAATAAACAGTAAAATGTTATATTCCGAGCCTCTCTGAACCACATGCTCAAGTTAACTCTGCTCCAAAGCTGCTATTGTGCTAAAAGAGAGGAGTCCTAATTGAATCATGAGTTCATCTGTTAAACAGCACTTCATTAAGCAAGGCATTGGGAACAATCAGCACGCTCCCGGAGCA
This sequence comes from Silurus aristotelis, assembly GCF_946808225.1. NCBI lineage: Eukaryota > Metazoa > Chordata > Actinopteri > Siluriformes > Siluridae > Silurus > Silurus aristotelis. Next base: position 27,391,147 of record NC_139583.1, read on the forward strand.
CCACACACACACACACACACACACACACACACACAAACACACACACACACACACACACACCTTCTTCTTCGTTTTTCTCCTGACACCTTAACGGAAATCAGTCTCTTTTGTAGACTCACTCAGACTGTGAGCAAACAGCAGACAGCTATTTTCCTCCTGCCTCGATTGCATGTCTCTGGGCGGATTTCAGCATGTGGATAAGTTCCCAGGTGCACATTCAGAGAGAAAGGGATCTGGCTGTACTCAGCATCTCAGCAAGGACTTCTGAAGATGGATTAACTTGTTGCGTGGAGTAGAGTTATAAGATCCTCCCCTGGTTTTAGCAAACTTGATTGAAAAAATGTTGCAATGTTTGTTTTCCTCTGAATCCTTTCCGTTAGAGGGTCATGTTTTGTTTTAAAATCGATCGAATATTGTAGTTTTTTTAGAGTTCATGTGAAATGCTAATATACTGCATAAAAGTTTATGCAACTTTTTCACAGTGATTGCAGTGTTTAGAATAGAACAAAAAAGCTTTGATATGGTATATTTATAGTATTTTATATTATACTGTAAGTTCCCCCCTTTAAAAAAGTTCAAGATTAAATTGAAATAAACACAATCATTTGAGAAACTCAAATTTAAAAACTTCATCTACATGCAAAATGAATATGAAAATATAATATATAAAGTACATAATTCATAACTGGGGCAAAATTATCTTCTGCACATCTGTAGTCCAACTGTATTTACACCATACACCATCAACATGATATAAACTGATAATGTAGGAAACAGCAGACAAATATACACAATCAATTTAGGGAATGTACCAAAGCAGCCGCAATTTGATCAAAGTAATAAGAACTGCTTTTATGATGCACAAGTGACTACATGATGTGGTTTTAGGATTTAGATTTAAACATTTAAAAAAATTTAATTTCTGATTGGAGAAACGCTCGAAAGCAACTAAAAAAAATTAATTAAAAATAAAATGTGACAAAACATTGCTTAAAAAACAATATTAATAATTTCAGGAGATGTTAAGCGAATCATTTTCTTTAAAACCACGACCTTAAAAAAGAAATGACATAAAAATATAAATAAATAAAAAATCATGTTGAAATCACTAGAAAAAAAAATATTGATTTGTTTCAATTAATATGAGTCAAATTAATTAAACATTATATGAAATAATCGCATTAAAATAAAAGAATGTCAATAAAGCATGCATAACAATGAAAAAAAAAACGTATGCATAACGTGAATTAAGGCAGAAACATGTTTATGTAAACGTGTAAATGTCCTCAGTAAGCCAGTGCTTAACCCTCATAAGGTCTTCGTTTCCTGTTTACAAATCTGGTCTTTGGGGTCTATATGACCCCAACAATTGTTAGAGAGATTATACAAAAAATATACATTTTTAATTATACAAATAATATATATATTTTTTGTTTACTTCTCATCTATTCATTAATGCTGTGTTTTGGGAGATATGAAGTACTTTTGTACCTATTTACCACACAATTCCTCAACTACACCATAAGCTTGCATATGAAATATAAATTTTTTATGAAAAAATCACTTAAATGATGATCTAAATTTCTGATTTATGCTGGATTTATAGATTTTTTTTTTAGACAAATGAAGAAAAAATATTGAGTTTTTTTCACATTTCCCATTCATTTCAATGTGGGGTCATATTGACCCCGGAGACCAGAAGTGTAAAAATTTTTTTACATACCTTCAGAACAACCGAATCAAGCCCAGTTTTTTTGTGTGTGTATAGATAGATTATGTAGGAAAAGTCACAAAATATTATTCCACTCAGATGAAGGGAACCCTTTTTTTTAATCAAGGAAAAGTCGATTGGGGTCATATAGACCCCAAGGACCGATTAAAGGTTAAGTAATGCACATAATAAATCAGTGAAACGATTCACAAAATGATTCCATAAAATGATTCATTTTTTTTTTTTTTGGCCTAAACCACATCCTGGCACTTTTTCCAGAAAGTACGCTGTTTTTGGTGTAAACATGGGAAATTAGAAATGATAAACCTGTGATGTTGGTGTGTGCAGGTAATCAGTGGTTTGATCAGCAGTTTGACGGTTGGCGTAACAGGAGCTTCATTACAGAGGCATGAGTGTGAAACAGTTACTTTGTGGAGCAGCAGGAGTTCCTCCATCACAGACAGAGATGCACAGTGGGGTATTAACCTGAACAGCTGCTCCTTTTGTAATAGAGAAAACATCAGGGTGAAGTGTTCACAGAGCAGTAGCACATGCAATGAACTCTTAGTGCACTTCCACATGAGTGTTGTTTAGTCTGCGTAAATGGAGCCCTGGTGTGTTGTTGTTGTTTTTTTGGTGCCTCAGACCATTTTAATAGGCAGGTAAAAAACAACAAAAGTGTGTGACTATGTGGTACTAAGTGGTTCAAAAGTGTGTGAATAAATGAATTCTCATATAAAAAGGAAGTTCAATATCTGGACAAATGTTTGATATGTGCATTTTGAACATCCCCTTCAACATTTAGTTTCCATTTCCTGTTATAATAACCTTCACACTTTTGAGAAGATGTTCCACTAGATTCGGGAGTGTACTTGTGGAGATTTGTGTGAGAGTCATTCAACTGCAACGGTGTTGGTAAAGTCAGGTACTGATGTAATGTGAGGAGGCCTGGGGTGCATTCAGAATTCCAATTCATCCCAAAGGTGTTCAGTTGGGTTTGTACAGTAGCTCTATAACAGGAGATCTTTTACTCCAATCCATATAAAGCATAATTAATGGAGCTGGCTTTTTGTGGACAGGAGTATTGTCATTCTGGAACAGATTTGGGTCTCCAAGTTCAAGTGAAGGGAATATTTCATGCTTTCATGCTAATTTTGTGGTCAAATTTTTTGGGATTGCAAACGACTGGAAAAGACGGGTGTCCCAATACTTTTGTCCAAATAGTGTAATTCATATTTGCTTCGTCCTGATTATACAGAATGAATCATACATAATGTGTGTTTATTGGTATGTGACCTGCTAAACTGAGTCATTTTCAAAGTCCTGGGCTCTGTCTCAAATTAAACAGTAGTGAGCTAAACAGTAACATAAACTAGTGCAGCCTTCGGGATACAAAGTCTCATCAAATATTTCAACGTGTTCATATACATTCACAGATTTTATGCATTGTGTGGTCAAAGGTTTGTGGACACCTGACCACCACAGCCATATATGCCTTTTGCAAATCGCATTCCAAATATAGTCTCATTTACCTGTTATAAAAAGTTCCACTCTTCGGGGAAGACTTCCCATTAGATTTTAGGGTATAGCTACAATAATTGGGTTCATTCATCCAATAGAAGTATTAATAAGAGCAGGTATTGGGTAGAGAGTCTCCAGTTATATCCCATAGTGGGGTTTATGTCATAGCGCTGAGATCTGCAACGCCAAACTTTTTACCAAATATTTATGGGGCTTGCTTTGTGTAGAGAAGCATTGCAATGCTAGAAAGGGTTTGGGCTTTAGCTTGTCGGTTTAGGGAACAATTTTATTTGAGTGTGATGGTCAACCAAATTTGATTATGTAGCTATGTTTCTGAATTATGCAGTAAAAAAATGTATTCTGGCAACTGTGAAGACATCAGGCTGGAAAATGCAATCTGCAGTCTGCTCTCCGGAGCATTTTTATTTCTCTTTTTACTGGCATTTTATAGTGCAAGCTTTCCAATTAGATTCCCAGTTCTAGACTTTTGACCTAGAGAAGCTAGCTAGTAGATGGTAATTGGCAATTTGAGACAAAAACCAAATTGAGACAAAATAAGGATCAAATACGCATTTTATTTCGACTCTGATTTCTTGGTGTAATTGGTGATTTGCATGCGTTCCATATCTTTCTATATGTAATGGTGCATTCCTTACTGTCATTGCAATATCATTCATTTTGCCAAAGCGTATCACAGCAGCAGGTAACCCAGATACACAGCCGTAGCTGTAGTGGAGTGTAAACAGATTGTGTGCTCACAGACCTGTTTGCTGTTCAGCATCCCAGTTCTCACTAAGTCAGTATATAACAGCCAGTGTTTGGCTTCCTCAGTCCAACGCTACCTCTGAGTAAGCTTTCAGCTGAAAACACAAACACACAATGTCACATAGCACAAACCCCTGAAGTTTTTTTTCTTTTTCTTTATAGAACGTTTTTGGCAATGCAATCAAAATCACCACAAATTTACAGCATTGTTTTAAACACAATCTCAGCTATAAATCTAACTTAAAAAAAAAAAAAATAATATATATATATATATATATATATATATATATATATATATATATATATATATATATTATATGCACTTGAATGACATCAAAATATATATATATATATATATATATATATATATATATATATATGCAAATAAATCAATTTGCATAAGTGTATGCAACCAAACATTGTGCATGTGTGTTTTTTATGATCTGATTTATATTATAGAATGGTGCATTTTCTTTACTTCATAATGCAAAGATCTATGAACCAATAGAACTTTCTGTCGAGTTAAACATGTTCCTGAAGTACCAGTGACCAGTGTTGCTGTCTTTCTTCTCTTCAGATCTTCCCGATTCATCCCGACGCCCATTCTCTGGATCGAGACCACTCTGTGCAGCTGGGGATGGTTCCACCTAAATAACCTAAAGATATATGAAGGTACTTTTTGAGTTAAAGGTAGAGTTTTGAGGATGGATTTGGACTGTAATTAATACCAATAGTTTGGATAAACAGTTTTGCATTTAATTGCCTATAACTGAACACCTCAACAATGATGGAACTGTTATGAATGGACAAATGGGTTTCGAGGATGTAAATGGGTTTCCCTTTTGAGTCTGGTTCCTCTTAAGGTTTCTTTCTCATGCCATCTCAGAGAGTTTTTCCTGGCCACTGTCACAACTGAATCGTTCATTAGACATAAACTCATATAAGAATCAAACTTATAGGCACTAAACTTATACAATCTTTTATACAACTTTATAACCAGCTTATCTCTGTAAAGCTGCTGAGGCAACGTCCATTGTTACATTGTCCAAACCGCTCTGCAAATAAAAATTGAATTGAAGATAGAGTAATATATTAATATAATAATATATAATAGGTGTTCTTTCCAGCCATACCTTGCATTTGATTTAATACATCTTCCCTTAACAAATTTCCTACAGTAGTTCTGATAAAAAGCATCCCTACAGCATGATGCAATCTTAAACATGCTTCACTGTTTGAATGGTTTTCTCATGGTGATGAGTAGTTTTGGGTTTCTACCAAATGCAGTATTCTATTCTGAAGCCAGAATATCTCGCTTTGATGCTACATGTTATGCAGGAACTGGTAGCACAGTGGTCACTTGCAGAAGGTTGGGGGTTTAAGCTCCAGTATTGCCAAGCTGCCACTCTTGGGTCCTTAACCCACTGTGCTCCAGGGGTGTTGTATCATGGCTGACCCCAATTTGCTAACATCACATAGATATGCAAAATAAGGATTGTCACTGTGTTGTAATAGACATGTGACAAGTAAATGCATGAATTCATATATATATATATATATATATATATATATATATATATTTATTTATTTATTTTTTTTTTTTTCCCCAGGTCATTAGATATCATACAACAGAACCAGGAACATTGCTTTCCACTATGCCTAAAAGCTTTAGGTTGTCCTCTAACAGTTTTCTTGTGCCATAAATAAATTAATATTATCTAAAATATTTATTTTCCGCTCTTGGTCTTCACAAAACAGTCCCGTAAAATAAACATTATTTCTACTGTGATACCAGAATTCACAAAGATATCTGTCTCCATGAGTGAAACCGAGTAGGCTTTCCTTTTTTCTCTCCCAAATGCCCAGCTGACTAATCAAGGAAATTCAGGAGGCTGGGACATGAGATTAGAATAAAACAAGACAAAACCTTTTTCTTATACAGTGAAACTCAACGCTGCCTCTGTCTGCTACTGTTAGATGCCATCCGGTACAGTAGTGAAGCACAATGCAGTGTAGTGTTCAAACAGAGCAAACACATCAAAAAAGGCAGGACTAAAGGGAATGAGTGAGTAGACTGCTGTGAAGATCATCTTCCTTTCAACATTCCTCATTAAATACGATGACTCGGAGCAACAAAACAGCCGCACGTCAAGTAGGTTCTCTGCATCCTTGTTTATTTTTTTTGGTGAAGAACTGAAGCTATAATTGGTCTTGTTTAAGTCGGATGTTTGGACTAGAGTCATATATTTTGACCGTTCTGCCATTTGAACCTGCTATCTCCATAATTGGACATCGCATTATATGCTGTTCTATTTTGTGGTCCTGCCATGCCAATACATCAATATTTCCGGTGGGAGATATCGCCGCGGAAAACGTGTCTCACACACACTCATTCTGTTTTCATAAAACCCAGCATGGAAAATATAAAAACGCTCTTTAAAGGCTACAAATCTACCTTTATGACTCATAAATACTACATACCCCGAGCTTAATCGTGACATTTACGATAATTTGGTGTTTTCCCTTTTTAATTTCGAAGTCTTCTAATCTTCGCCTTTCGTCGCCATAAAACTCGTCCTATAAATATCTGAATTTATTTGATGCCTGATAAACACTGGCACTGGCATCACAGCACTTCAGTTTTTCTGATGTTCTTAAAGCATATACCAGCACCACACCTTGCAGTTTATAATACTTGAAAGCTCAATTCTATTTACAGCCATATCATTTCTATAAAGTTTATACACCATCAGTAAAAATAGTATTGAAGTCATCAGACGAGCTGCTCAGAAACGTTATATACACTATATGGACAAAAGTATTGGGGAATCTGACCTTCCCAGCCATATGTCGTTTTTTCCCAAACTGATCCCGCAAAGTTGAAGGCACACAATTGTATAGGATGATCTAGTTCCATGGGTGGAAGATCTCCTGCTATAGAGCTCTGATCTTAACCCTATTAAACACCTGCACCTCAGGCCAAATCATCACACCTACATCAGAACCTGACTTTACTAACACCCTTTTCTGAATAAGCAAAACCTCTACAAACACACTCCAAAATCTAGTGGAAAATCCTCCCAGAAGAGTGGAGGGAATTATAAGAGCGAATTGGGACTAAATGTGGAAAAGGATGCAACATACCGTACTAAAGACCAAGTGTTCACAAACATTTGGCAATATACTGTAATTTCCGGATTATAAAGCGCACCCATATATAAGCCGCACCCACTGAATTTCACAAATATTTAAATTTTTAACATAAATAAGCCGCACCTGTCTATAAGCCACTAATGTACTTTACACATGCTTTAACGAAAGACACGTTACACACGGTGTAAAAGGTGAAATATGTTGCGCTTCCTTTGGGAGCAGAGCGGTATTTTGGGAAAAGACCGGCACAGCATTTTTCCGCTATCACTGCGTGTGTTCAAGACGAGGAATATGTCCTTATTCTTTTCTGATGCTCATTTCTAAGTTTCTTTGACTAACCCCTAACGCTGTTGCCAAGAAAAATAAAAAAGCACGAGTTTTGGAAACCTGTCTGTGCTTATATGATTTCTGTTGTAACTGGAGTTAGCGAGCTCTCCCTTCACCCAGACTCAACGCGTTACAACGGCTTGTATTTAAACAGTAGCCAACCAAAGAAAGTCATTGTTCACTGTCTTCCTCCTTCCTTTCACAACTATTTCTCTCGGGAGTTTATCTTTTGGCATCGTCGTGCGTTTAAAAAAACCTGCAGCTCAGAACACAGGTGAGGTGCGTTTTTTTTCGTTTTCGTTCGGAAATTTCATTGGTCTAATGTTATGGGGTTCAGTTTTTTAGGCTTGAAGTTTGTGAAACCGGGAAAAACCCAGGAAAAAATAAATTAGCCGCTTCGTTGTTTAAGCCGCAGGGTTCAAAACGTGGGAAAAAAGTAGCAGCTTATAGTCCGAAAAATACGGTAGTATACATCGTTTGTATTCCGAGATGATAGAAGTCACTGCTAAAGTTGTAATGGCTTTTTACTTTAAATAAAGATGCCATGATCCATCAATGTTCAATACAGCTCTCTTATCTTCCTCTTTACCTTCACTACTAATAAAGCTTTTCAAATAATTGTATGAAGAGCATAGTATAGACATTTGACTGAATTTAATGATATGAACGATGTGAATAATGGCAGCAGGTCAGCGTTCCATTCTCCTTACATTTATGGCATTTGGCAGACACCCTTATCCACAGCAACATACATTTGTCTCATTCATACAACTGAGCAGCTGTGGGATTAAGAGTCTTGCTTAAGGGTCCAAGAGTGGCAGCTTGGTGTGACTGGTATTTGAACTCACGCCCTTCAAACTCTAAGGTCAATGCTTTAACAACTAAAATACCTCCTCCCCAGAAGCTTCTAAAATACTCCCTGGACTTCATTTGATGTTTGGGTCGTTGTCAGTGGTGAATGAAGTACACAAAGGATGTACTTGAGTTCAAGTAGAGCTACAAATCTGACTCCAGGAAAAGTAAGTGTCCCTTTTAACTTTTATTTAAGTAACATTACAAAAGTATTTGCCTTCAAATGTACTTAAGTATCCAAAGTACTATGTTTTATTATGGCTTATAATGTTCCTATTATCATTTTTGTCACAAGACTCTTTACTTAATCAACTCAGTTTATGTAAAAACACTCGAATGCTGCTTTTAACACACTGATTTATTAATAAAATTAGATTAATGATTGATTGTTCTCGCTTGAATGACGCCCTGAGTGAACCACCCCATGACCCAACGACGTCTCCCCCATTGATTCGTTTTAACTTTCCTCTCTGCTTCAGCTACCGTCACTGGATGAGTAAGAAATATTCTCAGAGCAGTCCACAAATTTGGATACATTTCTGAGAGCTCTATTTTATGTAACCAAGAACTAACAACTCCTTGGCAAAAAGATACATACATCTATATCCTTATATATGTATATTATAGTCACATGGTAGCTCACATTCAGCCGTATAGCAAAATATCAGTCCCACCTCTGCCCTCCCAGTACACAAAGCATATGTTTATTTGCAACTTATAACTTTGGGTGTTTACAACTCAGAGTAAAGTCTGAGCTCTAGTTAGTCTCCGGTCCATCAGGAAGAAAAAATGTACTGCAAATATAAATGCATAACCTTCTGTCTCTCAGAAAAGAAATCCGAAAAACCTACACTTACACAGACGTGTTATTACTTTCCAGACACCCGGCTTTCCATTTTCCTTTTTTTTTTTCCCGTCCTGCTTTCGGTACTGTCTCCTCTGTAAAAGTTATAATCAGTTTCAAAAACAGTATAGAACCTGAAATCCTGTAGCTAATCACTTAATTCGCGTTTTTTAACAGGGATTTCGTGTGCGTTGTAGTCCAATTTATAATTTATGTTCCAAATACGTAGTCAACAATATGATAATTAAAAGCCGCCTCTCGCTCGCTTTCCATCCCCACTCCAACCCAATTAATTCATGCGGCGTGCAGTGAAGCATGGCGTGATTGTGATAGCATTATTAGAAGGCACTCATGGGAGAAAGACTAATTGAAGGTATGCTTAAACATTAACTAATTAGAATTTTTTTTACATCTCTCTCCTATCTCTCTCGCTCTTTCTTTTTCTCTCTCTCTCTCTTTGTTTATAAAAAAAAGCTCTTCCTAATGAAGTTATTCTTAATTTCTAGCCAATTGCTGGTGACTCATTCTATCCAATTTGCTCACCTAATTATTAATAATTGTGTTTGGCAAACGGGAAACATGGAGGTGTCTAGAGTTACTGCCTCATGCTTTCCTACTTATTTCAGGTCATTTTTTAAGTGATTGATGCAGGTAGTTGGACTTTTAGACCTCTATTACAGTTTTTCTCAGTTGCTTTAAAGCGTTTCTCAGATCAGAATCGAAATTTCTTAAAATTACTTGTTCAACCTCCACATCATGTCATCATTTGTGCTCATCATAACATTTCGCAATTGAAATTAAATTGCGAATGCTTTGGTACATTCATTAAATCGATTGTGTACGAGTGTCTGCTGTTTTCTACATTATCAGTTGTTTATGTTTATGTTGATCAAAATATATTATATTGGTTTCATAGTTTTAACCCCCAAAACATCTCAGCATCAGTTCACTGTATACGTCATTGAATGCAAAATGGTTCAACCAGTTGTCGTCTGTCAAACTTAAACCTTTTTTTTTTTGTGTGTGTGTAATTGTGTCTTGAATTGATGAATTGTGTACAAATGCAAACAGAGCAAAACACAGAATTACAATATCTGAAAATAGATGAACAACCAGGAAACCAACAGACCCTATAACAGTACAGTAAAAGTGTAAATCCTGTCTGGTCTCTTGCAATCAACATAAAATACATAAACAATCAAATAAATAAATTTGCTGTTGAAATTCATAGATGCTGTACAGAAGACTTTCAGCCTCGATGGACGATTTTGTTTCTGAACAAGGGGACTTGTTATTCTGAAGGTTAATGAGATGTTCATTGACACAAATACTTACTTTTGAGAGAGAGAGACTAAAGATTAAAAAAAAAATGTTGCCAGAAATTCAATGTGTTGTGCTGTTTTGTACGATTTGTACTGAGAAATTAAAATAGAAAAAAATAACGTACTGGTTTGAAAATATTAAGAATGATTCGAAAAATGCTCCAAAGCAACTGAGAAAAACTGTAATAGATAAACCTAGACATTTAGTAAAAAACAAAAGCATGCCTGATATGTGATACAGAACTTTGCTTCGTGTTTACAAGGTCACAATTAGCTAATTACAGGGGTTTTTTTTTTCAGAATTTCTCGAATCATCCTTCATATTTGCAAACCAGTGCATTTCTCATAACAATGTGTACAAACAACGCAACACATTGGATTTCTTGCAAAAGCCTGAACTTTTCTCAAAATCCTTAGTTCATCTCTCAAAAGTTAGTATTTGTGTCAATGAACATTTCATAGCGTCAGAATGAAAAGTCCCTTTGTCATTGTTCACAAACAAATTAGTCAATATTTCCTGATATAAACTACAGTTTGAATTATAATGACTGAAACTGCACAAAGCTGAATTTCTCCTGTTTGCCCATCTATGAATTTCAGCTGCACAAATGTATTTATTTGACTGCATATTTGATTTATATTGATTGCAAGAGACCGGACAGGATTCACCCTTTAACACTACTATACAAGTGTTTGTTTCTTTTCTTTGTTGTTCATCCATTTTCAGAACTTATTATTATTTGTTTTGCTCTGTCTGTGTACACTCTCAAAATTGAAGGTTCACAAGATGGTTTAAACGTTTTGCATTCAATGACGTATACAATGAACTGATGCTGAGATGTTTTGGGGGGTTGAGACTATTTAGGTAAAACCAGTATACGTAATTTCCAGACAATAAAGCGCACCCAAATATAAGCCGCACCCACTGAATTTGACAAAGATTTTTATTTTGAACATAAATACGCCGCACCTGTCTATAAGCCGCACCTGTCTATAAGCCGCAGGTGTCTACACTGAAACTAATGAACTTTACACAGGCTTTAACAAAAGACAGTGACTGTTACACGGCTTGTATCAAAACAGTAGCCTACCAAGAAAGTCATTGTTCACTGTCTTCCTCCTTCCTTTCACTACTATTTCTCTCAGGAGAAATATATAAAGAGTTTCATTGGTTTACCTGAACCTGTTAGGCAATTTCATTGGTCTAATGTTATGGGGCTCAGTTTTTTGGCTTAAAGTTTGTGAAACCGGGAAAAACCCAGGAATAATCCATAAATTAGCCGCTTCATTGTTTAAGCCGTAGGGTTCAAAGAGTGGGAAAAAAGTAGCGGCTTATAGTCCGCAAAATACGGTAATATATTTTGATCATCATGAACATAACTGATAATGTAGAAAACAGCAGACACTCGTACACAATGGATCCAATGACTGTCCAAAAGCATTCGCAATTCGATCAAAGCGACACGAAAAGTTTTTATGATGAGCACAAATATCTTAATGATGTGGAGGTTGAACAAGTAGTTTTGAGAAATTTCATTTCTGATCTGAGAAACGCGCCAAAGCAACTGAGAAAAGGCATTTCTTTTTTATGTTTAAAGATAAAGAGATTAAAGATCCTTATTTGTTATTGTATTTTAATTATTATTACTTGGTATTTCTGATTTTAGAATAGTTGATGAACATACAGCACTACTTCAGCACTCAGGAGCAGTCAGGAGATTTATAGGGCACTTAGATTTGAAAATGAAGTGCCTTTGGGAGGCTTTCACATTCATCTAGAATAATAGTTCCTCCAATGAATAGTTTGTATGCTGATCATGAAAACAAACTGGGCTTCAGATAATAGAGATGGCCTCGCTTACACCCAGTTCCCATCTAATTACCATTCTGGATTAATTGGATGCCTTGTTAAATGTAACCTCTAAATATAAGGATAGGATAAATATTCACTTTTGACAGCAGCACACTTCCTGCGAGAAAGACACTTGAACATGACAGGAAAAGGACAGTCACATTATAAATGATTACAGTATACAAGTGTAGTAGTGTCAAGACAAACACTTCTGAAATGATGTTAAATACCAGAGGATCGTAAATAAGAGTGCTGGCGTGAGCGAAGGACAGTCTTTACGATTACAGCAGCAAAAATGTGCAATAACTTGCTGATATTCTGCAGTGACCAAAAGGGCAGATTTGGGTATAAACTGTTTTGGTGAGTGCAAATCATTAGGGACCATCTACAAACCTTTGCAGTCTAAATCCTTGGGGACCGTCTACAGATCTTTTGAGAATAAATATTTAGTGACCATTTGCAAATCTTTAGAGAACTCTTTAGGAATCAGATCTTAAGGGACTATCTATGGACCTTTGTAGTCGAAATCCTTATGGACCATCTAAAAGTCTTTTGAGACTAAATATTAAGGGACCATCCACAAACAGCTACAGTCAAAACATTTTATGAACCATTTACAAATCTTCAGGGTTCAGATTAATGGAGACCATCTATAGACCAAATTCTTATGGACCGTCGACAAATCTTAAGGGACCAAATCTCTAGAATCTGGCAACAAATGCAACCATCCACAGCAGGATCTTTAGAAACCATTTTTAGTGACCATGCAAAAATCTTTTGAGACCATCCAGAAATATTTAAGGACCATCCACAAATCTTTATAAATCAAATATTTAGAGACCATCCACAAATCTTTACAGACCAAAACTCCCAATGCAAATCTCGAGGGACCATCTACAGAGATTTGTGGTCCAAATCCTCAGGGAAGATCTTTTTATACTAAATATTTAGGGACCATCTACAGTCTTGAGGGATTGCCCTTATCCAATCATATGCAACCATTCACAGTAGGATCTTTAGGGAAACTCTTTAGGGACCATCCGGAATTTTTTTAAGAAATCCAGAAATCTTTAGGGACCATTCAAAAAACTTTACAGACCAAATCTTTAGGAATCATTCACAAAACATTGTGGCTCATCCACAAATATTTACAGACCAAATCATTAGGAACCACCTACAGACCTTTGTGGTCCAAAACCTTAAAGACCATTTTATCTTTCGAGACCAAATATTTAGGGACCATCTACAAATCATCAGGGATTGTCCCCATCCCATTATATGCAACTATTCACAGCAGGATTTCAGTGACCATCGTTAGGGACCATTTACTAATCTTTAGGTAATATTCACCTCACATTAAAAGCACCACCCACAATAGCAGATGGTGAGACAGTATGGATGAATGAGTAACATATGTGTAATGCAACCTTACTAGCAATGTTTTCAACACATTTAAAATGCAGCTGGCAGCTATATATTATCTAATACATAACATCTTACTGTGATCCGAGTCGAACTGATAGATCCGCATAAAAAAACAAGCCTTTGAGCCTTGACATTAAACAAGACATGGGTGTGAACATACCCAGTATGGTCACACGGTCACTCCAGAGGAGTCTGTGGCCCATAAAAATGCCACGCTGCAGCTGAGATTAAAGAGCACATCATTTACTAGATCATCCCTCTTTAGCTGCCCTATTTTTGTGCTATGAGGGGGAGGGTATAGAAAAGAGAAATAAAACACACACACACACACACACACACACACACACACACACACACACACAAACAAACACACACACAAAACAGACCTCCACTTCAGGCAGGCCTCCACGGGGCATACAACTGAATTCATAATCACTATTTATTATCCAATAACACCCAAAGGAGCTTTCTTTTGTGCACCAAACTGAGAACTAAAACATCAGCTGGATTACAAAAAAAAAAAAAGATAAAAGAATCTAATCTTTTTGGCTGGAATGTAATCGTACACCGAGGCGTTTTGTTGCATTACAGGCATTCGCATTTAAATATTAACAGCAGATCCTGTCCTACATCCTGCTCAGAGTGAGA